>NC_091449.1:23614793-23948854 GCF_964237555.1 Oryctolagus cuniculus | reverse complement strand
CGGGAAGCTGGGACAGGGCCCGACGGCCTCACCGCGAGTCCTGCGGGCTGAGGACCCGGCCAGCCGGCGGGCATAGGTTTCCAAAAGAATGGCCCGCTGTGAAGCCTTCGTCCCGGGGGCTCTGGACGGGGCGGCTGCTCCCAACCGCTCGCCGACCTGCGGCGCCCCTTCCCCGGGGCAGCTGGGACGCCGCTGCTCGCCAGAGCCACACCTCTCGCCTTGGTCAGGGGTGACGGCGCCCGCGTAGCCAACGAAAGTTTCTCGTCCTGCTGACCACAGAGGCGGCCGGACAGCTCAGCCGGGAATAAGGGGCGGGCACAGCGGGCGGAAGTGCGCCGCTTCCTTCCGGCCGGCGCCGCACGAGACTGGGCGGGGCGCCGCGGGAGGGGGCGGGGACTCGCATTGACGGACGGCTCTTCGGGCCTATGGATGCGGCCGCGGCGGCCCGGCCTTTCCCCGGCGCGCCCCTTCCCCGGGGGCGGTCGACGCCCCTCCAGCCCCCCATTTGCAGGGTGTAGCACAAAGCTCCGCCGCTGCCTGCTCCTCCCTGTCCTCGCGGCGCGCTGCGGCCCGTCGTGCGGCCCCGCCCCCGAGGCCCTCGGCGCCGCCTCGCCCGGCCGACCTCCTTCCCCGTCCGGAGCCGCGCGTGAGGACGGCTGAGGCCGCAGGTCTGTGGCTGCGTGTCGGGCCGCGAGGGGCCGCGCAGTCGCCAGGCTGCCGCGGCGGGCCCCGAGGGTCCCGCGGGGTGGGCGGGAGCCGGCTGCACCGTCGCGGGAGTCGCTCGGGGAGGCGCGGCCGCGGCGGCTCGGGGCGTCCCGGAGGGACCCGGAGCGCCCGCGTCCGCGCGAGAGGCGGGGTCCGGGCCTGGGAGTCGCGAGTGAGGAAGTTTGCGGGGCGACTTCTCCGCAGTTGGCCGCGGGGCGGGGCGAGGGCCCGGGCTCGGACGTGCGCGGTCGCGCTCTGTCCCGGGAGCCCCGGAGCAGGGGCGGAACTTCTCGGGCACCCAGGTGTGGGGATGCTAGGTGCAGCGCGAGCGGAGCGCAGGTGCGCGGGTCCGGGGCCCCGCGGCGCCCGGGGGTGCGCGGCCTGGTGTGGTCACTGTTAGGCACAGAGAACTGCTTGCCAGTCCCTTTTCAAGCGCTTAATGAGCTTTCCTGTTCATTTAACGGGGCAACTTTGTTTCACAGTTCCTGGGACCCTGGCGGTGCCTGACACGTAATTGGCCCAATCGTAGTTGTTGATTTTCTGTCTCCCCTTGTTAGAAGGTAGCAATGGTGGAATTTAAACAGCTGCCCCCTTTATAGAGGGCGTGACTTGAGGTTCGAGTCACCTCCCAGGTGTCCCCGCACCCCCACCCCGCAGTGTTCCAGCCTCTCGGTTTCCAGCGTTTAAAATTAAGTCTGCCTGCCGTGAATGAATGAGTTGTATCCTGTTGGTCCGTCCTGTCCTATCGGGCGAATGCTCTCTACCTGTAGCAATTAATAAACTGCTGAAACAAACATGTCAGGCTTACTGGTTGTATTTCATAAATGATGAGGAAGATGCTATTCGTCCCTGCGGGGAGTGAAGCCAGGTGTTCCCGGGAACTGGCAGCCGCTTACTCACTGCCAGCACACCCCCGCCTCCCACTCGCAGCTTCCAAAACCAGGCTCCGGCTCCCTGCCGTCCTCCCACTGGTGCTCCCCGGCAGAGCAGCTGCCCTGATTGGCACACCCCCGCCCGCAGCACCACTGAGGCATATCCCCGAGGCTGGCAGTGTGAATTGTTTTAGAGAACATTCGGATACCCAAGACAAAATATTTCAGCTCTTCTGAGCCTGCCTGTCAACAAATTTACTCTTGAATACCTCCCACGTGGTCAGCTCTGAGCAGTGCAAAGTTATATAAAACTGTCTAGTTATGTGACAAATTGCATGGTAACTGCCCTGGCTCAGGAAGGGAAAAGATCCGCAGGGAATTGGAGCTTCCTGGAAGAAGGGCAGAGGCTTGTCCCCGTCCTGGCTCCTGGCCGTGCCCGCCGGACAGCAGGTGCTTCATGACTGTGGTTACGTGCTTATTCCTGTTGTCCCCTGCGTAGCCTTGAAGGCTGATTTGGATGGGAAAGTGGCCCAAGTGGACTTGGGGAGCATGGATGGGTATAGAGTGTGTGGGAAGAGACGGTGATGACACGTGGATGGGCCATTCATGTCTGTATTGTTTGTAGGAGTGCTTGGAAGAACAATGCGTGTGAGTCTTTGACATGATGATATCCATCCGGCAGAGAAAAGAAATAAAAACCACAGAAGTTTCTGAGCATTTTCCAGTACAAGAAGAAAATGTGAAGTTGGAAAATAAAGTGCCATCTGGTAGGTGATTTAAACTTAAGCAGTATTTTGGATTGCTTTTATTCCTGTAAATTAAGATATTCTCCAATAGGGCAAAAATTAGATAGACCTACCAGTTGAATGAATATGTTCTGGTACCCTGATGACTCTGATTGCAGTCTGATTATCTTGGCTTTCCAGAGCTTTGATGAAAGCTGGTGTGTTGCTTTGTTCGTTAGCTTCCGGTCATATAAAATCTGATTCTTTGACTCTCTAAAGCAATGCTTGTCCCTGCCAGATTTTAGAATATTCCTAATTTTTTTGTCTTGTGTGTGTGTTCACCTAGTCACCCTGACCTTCTCAGCTAATTTCCTTATTTAAAATATTGAAAAATGGGGGCCGGTGCTGTGGCATAGCGGGTGAAGCGGCCGCTTGCACTGCCTGCATCCCATATGGGCGCCGGTTTGAGACTCGGCTGCTCCACTTCCGATCAAGCTCTCTGCTATGGCCTGGGAGAGCAGTTGAGGATGGCCCAAGTCCTTGGACCCCTGCACCTGCATGGGAGACCCGGAGGAGACTGGCTCCTGGCTTCGGATTGGCGCAGCTCCAGCCATTGCAGCCATCTGGAGAGTGAACCAGTGGAAGGAGGACCTCTCTCTCTCTCTCTCTTCATCTCCTCTGTGTAACTGTGACTTTCAAGTAAAATAAATAAATATTTTTAAAAAAATATTGAAAGGTGAGAGGCCAGCACTGTGGTGTAGTGGGTAAAGCTGCTGCCTGCAGTGCTGGCATCCCACATGGGCACCAGTTCTAATCCCAGCTGCTCCACTTCTGATCCAGCTCTCTGCTATGGCCTGGGAAAGCAGTGGAAGATGGCCCAGGTGCTTGGGCCCTTGCACCCACATGGGAGACCCAAAAGAGACTCCTGGCTTTGATTGACCCAGCTCTGGCCATTGTGGCCATTTGAGGAGTCAGCCAGTGAATGGAAGACCTCTCTCTGCCTCTGCTTCTCTGTAACTCTGCCTTTCAAATAAAATAAATCTTTTTTAAAAATTTAAAATGTTTTGTTTATTTTCTATGAGATTCCTGAACTTTTCTGTTTTTATTGAGAGGAGAAGAGGAAGGGAGTGATCATAACTTGGTAAATTGTTTGTATAATGCTGAGGATTTGAGAAGAGATATATCAGATGGCATTCATGACCATCTTTTCGCCTCTGAGTTACTTTCATAGATAAGCATAGTCAAGATTTGAAAAGAAAACATGAAACGTTTCATTGGCCACTTTGGATATCTCAAAGAATTTATGTTCTTTGTAGCCATGTTAATTCTTACCTGCCAGAGCTAGTAAAATAGCTTGAGGAAACAATTTAATTAAATAAAAATGATCTGTACTGGGAGGATATGCTACCAGCAGCTACTGGATTGTGGGCAAAGTATTTTCAAAAGTACTTTTTTTTTTTTTTTTTTAACTCTGGAGGGAGGGCCCAGCAATTTACTTATTTATTTAGAAGATTTTATTTATTTGAGAGGCAGAGTTACAGAGAGAGGGAGAAACAGAGAGGGAGGTCTTCCATCCACTGATTTCACTTCCCATATGGCTGCAACAGCCTGAGCTGGGCTGATCCGGAGCCAGGAGCTTCTGGGTCTCCCAGGTGGGTGCAGGGACCCTGTCACTTGGGCCTTCTTCCACTGCTTTCCCAGGCCACTAGCAGGGAGCTGGATAGGAAGGAGAAAAGCTGGGCCATGAACTGGTGCCTGTCTAGGATGCTGGTGCTGCAGGCAGAGACAACGCACTGTGCCACAGTGTCGACCCCAAAGTACTTTTTGAACACCCAATGCAGTGGAAGTTCAAGTTTGTCTTCCTTTTAAATTAAAACATAATTTGGGGGATTGTTCACTTTACCCAAGAAATATTTACTCATGTCAGAAATTTTAAGAATCCTGAAAAGTAAAAGAAAAGTGAAAAAGAAGGAAAAGATACTCCCACTAAGCACCCATCCTGAGCCCGCCCCCATTGAGGCTTTTTCTTGTTGTCTTAGTGTTGTCTGCACACGCGTCCCCACGAACATTCATTTTTAGTTTTGCAAAGCAGAGATCTTCATACTGTTCTGTAAATCGTTACTTTTATTATGAGCATGAGTCAGTTTATTTAAAAAATAATGTCTCTATAGTCTACCATTGTGTAGCTGCAGCAGAACTTAACTAATTCCTTGTTGAATTCCTTGTTAAGATGGGATGGTAATCACCAGAAATGTGGTAAGTATCTCTGTGGCCCAGTGGCCAAGACTTTCATAATTTCCTCTAGTAAATGCCTAGAGGTGGGATTCCTGGTCAGATGGTGTGCCTGACTCGGTGGCTTTTACTCCCTATTGTCATTGCAGAGAGGTGCCAGTTTGGTCCTCTACAGCAGTGTTCGAAGATGTCTGTTTTCCATACATGTAGCAAATGCTATCAAATCAGCCAAGATTTATTTTTTAAATATTTATTTATTTGAAAGTCATAGAGTTATACAGAGAGAAAAGGAAAGATGGGGGTGAGGGGTCTTCTATCCTCTAGTTCACTCCCTAAGTGGCCACAATGGCCAGAGTTGCGCCCATCTGAGGCTAGGAGCCAGGAGCCAGGAGTTTGCTCTGGGTCTCCCATGCAGGTGCAGGGACTCAAGGACCTGGGCCATCCTCTGCTGCCTTCCCAGGCCATAGCAGGGATCTGGATCAGAAGTGGAGCAGGCAGCCCTACCTGCTGCGCCATAGCACCTGCCCCAAGATGTTTTTAAAGTATAGCTTGTTGTTTTGATTTGCATTTCTTTGACACTGCTGAATTGAAATGAATTTAAACATTGATTCTCTGTTGGCCATTTTGTCTTTCATGTGCCTATCCTGAATCTGTTTGCTACTGGAATGTTCCTTTTTTTAATTATCTTGAAGTATTTGTTTTATAGTAAAGATATTCATGGGCTACAAATATTTTTCCTGTTTTATATGTTTTTTGAGTTATTGTGGATTATGTTTTCCTGTGGACTTTCTAAAGATTTTAAGTAATCAAGTTTTTTGTCAGCTTTTAATGAGTAAACCACACATTGTAAGTAGATCATCTGAAAGGTTGCTTACATCCTAGATGTGTAATGCATTCTTTCCTCATTTAACAGTCTTCATAATTAAATGATAGTTGTTCATTGATGCTGGATATAGGCATAAATAAAGTCACGTACTTGTCCTTGAGATATTCACATTCCAGTTGGCAAAAAGGAAGCCTGGACAGTGAGGTACAGTGGAGTAGAAACTGTAATACAAGAGCAAAAGCAAGTTTGTGGAATCACCAAAGGAGCCTCAGATTGCAGGTGACAGGGGAGGTCTCACCAGTGACGGGCAGGTGGAAATGGTGAATTCTTTACTAACCCAGATATTACCTGTTTTGTGTTTTGTAAAGGTTGTACCAGTAGAAGATTATGGAAGATTGTATCATTTACAGTTGGTGGAACCGTTGCCCTTTGCATGGGACTTCTCACGTCTGTCTACCTTGCCACGTTACATGAGAATGATTTGTGGTTTTCTAATATTAAGGTATGCGGTTTCTATGACTATTGTATGATGTACTCATCAGTGTTGCCAGTAGTGAGCCATGTAGGTGAATGACTACAGCAGTGCGGTTTTGCTATGAACAATCTAATCTCAAGGCTTTGGTCCTTCCTGTTTTAAAATAACATATCAGAATTTTTATAATCAAGTGACTTTTCCTTTTCATAAACTTAATTCTGATTATATAACAGTTCCTCTAAACTACAGTATTTTTTTCCACAGTGGATTATGAAATTGGTGTAGTAACATTTTTTAATGAAATCAGAAAATGATGCTGTTATATATCATAGAGTTGAGAATTGTTTTGTGACCTTGTAATTGCATTTATGCATGTACAAACTGAGCCCCAACAGAAGTTTTTTTTCTGTTGGTTATAATGGGGGGAAGAAAAAAAAAAATCAAAAGCCAGTACTTTAAACTGTGGTTTTTTTGTTTTTTTTTTTTTTTAAGATTGATTGATTTGAAAGGCAGAGTGACAGAAAAAGGGGAGAAATGAACACAGATCTTCCATCTACTGGTTCTCTTCCTGAATGCCTACAATAACCAAAGCTGGAAAATGCAGTGAACCATAAAATGGGATTGCTCTTTCTGTCTCTATTCCCCCCTTACTGTCTTGCCACCTCTCAAAATATAAGTAAACAAATAAGTCAGCTTGTTTTGATGCATAGCTTTTTCATGTTAGCCATTTTCTTCTTTTTCTTTTTTTTTTCTTTTTGACAGGCAGAGTGGGCAGTGAGAGAGAGAGAGACAGAGAGAAAGGTCTTCCTTTGCCATTGGTTTACCCTCCAATGGCCGCCGCGGCCGGCGCGCTGCGGCCGGCGTACCGCGCTGATCCGATGGCAGGAGCCAGGTGCTTCTCCTGGTCTCCCATGCGGGTGCAGGGCCCAAGGACTTGGGCCATCCTCCACTGCACTCTTGGGCCATAGCAGAGAGCTGGCCTGGAAGAGGGGCAACCGGGACAGAATCCGGTGCCCTGACTGGGACTAGAACCCGGTGTGCTGGCGCCGCAAGGCGGAGGATTAGCCTATTGAGCCATGGCGCCGACAATGTTAGCCATTTTCTGTGAACTTTTTGGAGATCCCATTTGTGCATGGCTTTTTAAATTTTTTGTACCAAAATGAACTTTTTAATTGCATTTTCCATGAACCTGTTGAAGTACCCTCATGTTTCATGATCTCTTACCTCATTTACATGGCTTCTAATGATCAGTTGGTTGCAAAAGTCAATACTTACTTTCAAAGCCCAAGATTTATCATCTGTTATGAGACTCTTCAGGAGCGCTGATTGAAGGACAGGCGTTTGACCTAGCGTTTAAAGGTGACTGTATTCCCACATTGGGGTGCCTGGTCTGATGGCAAGCTCTGGCTCCTGACTCCATTTTCCTGCTAATGCAGACCCTGGGAGGCAGTGGTGATGGCTCAAATGGTTGCGTCCTTGTCACTTACATGGGAGACCTGGATTGAGTTCCTGACTTTGGCACCAGCCCAGCCCTGGCCATTGAGGGCATTTTGGGAGTCAACCAGTAGGAGGGAACTCTCTATCTCTTTCTCAAATAAGTAAATACAGTTTTAAAAAGAAGGAAATAAAAGGAATTGATGCAGTATCTAAAGGCATTTCCCGGCCAGCGCCATGGCTCACGAGGCTAATCCTCCGCCTGCAGCGCTGACACCCCGGGTTCTAGTCCCGGTTGGGGTGCTGGATTCTGTCCTGGTTGCTCCTCTTCCAGTCCAGCTCTGCTGTGGCAGAGAGTGGCCCGGGAGTGCCATGGAGGATGGCCCAAGTGCTTGGGCCCTGCACCCCATGGGAGACCAGGAGAAGCACCTGGCTCCTGGCTTCAGATCAGCGCAGCGCTGGCCGCAACGTGCCAGCCATAGCGGCCACTTGGAGGGTGAACCAACGGAAAAAGGAAGACCTTTCTCTCTGTCTCTCTGTCTCTCTCTCTCTCACTGTCTAACTCTGCCTGTCAAAAATAAAAAAATAAAGGCATTTCCCAGGGAAAGTTTTCTGCAACCTCTTGAGCTTTGGTCCTGTTATTGGAATGATTCTCCAAAGGAAACCTCTTTGAATGATGTATAATTTCTATGAATAACTTCAAGTATGATTTTATTTACTATTTGAAAAGCAGAGAGAGAAATGGAGAGATCTTTTATCCTCTGGTTCACTCCCTAAATGCCCACAACAGCTGGGACAGGGACTCATTCCAAGTATCCCACATGGTGGCAGGGACCTGGTTCCTTGAACCATCACCTGCTGCCTCCCAGGGTGAGCATGCCAGGAATCTGGTATCAGTAGTGAAGCTGAGACTTGGAGCCCAGGCACTCTGATTGGGATGTGGGTGTCCAGATGGTGTCTAAGCTGCGCTAAATGCCTGCCCCTTGTGTTATTTTTTTTTAAAGATTTATTTATTTATTTGAAAGTCAGAGTTACACAGAGAGAAGAAAGGCAGATAGAGACAGAGGTCTTCCATCTGTTGGTTTGCTCCCCAATTGGCCATAAGGGTCAGAGCTGTGCCGATCCAAAGCCAGGGGCTTCTTAAGGGTCTCCCATGTGGGTGCAGGGGCCCAAGGACTTGGGCCATCTTCTACTGCTTTCCCAGGCCACAACAGAGAGCTGGATTGGAAGTGGAGCAGCTGGGACTTGAACCAGTGCCCATATGGGATGCTGGCACTGCAGGCGGCGGCTTCATCCGCTATGCTTTAGCCCTCCCCCTCATGTGTTTATTTTTAAAATCTGTCATATCACCTTAAGAGTATAGCATGTGTCTATGTGTATATATTTACATGTTATCAAGGCATCAGAGCATAATAATTCTTATTGTTGGGTAATAGTTGGTAGTCTTATCAAGAAAAGTTTTACTCACATCTCTTTAGTACTTCAGATTCCCTAGAATTAAGCAGTGTGGTGCTTGTTTACTAACATAGGCATCTTGAATAAGGGCTGAGCCATCCCTGTGTGGGTGTAGAGCCACAATTAAACACAAATAACTGCATGGCAAGAAGGCACGTGGAAGAGATTATGTAACCGTTGTAAACTACAAGTTAATTTTTAAAGATTTATTTATTATTTGAAAGACAAAGTGACAGAAAGGGAGAGAGACACAGAGATCTTTCATTCATTGGTTCACTCCCCAAATGGCCACAACAGCTGGGGCTTGGCCAGCCCGAAACCAGGAGCCCAGAACTTCATATGGATCTCCTGTGTGGGCAGCAAGGGCCCATACTTGAGCCATCTTCTGTTGCCTTCCTAGCCACAGTAGCTGGGACTCACACAGGCACTCTGATACGGGCTGCTGGCACGGCAAGCAGCAGCTTAACCCATTGCCACCATAACTCCAGCTTGATAAACTTTGAGTTTAACTCTTTAGCTTAAAGCTTACTGGTGGCCTTGCTAGTGTGCTTACGTAAATATAACACATCCTCAAGAAAGCTGAGCATCTTTGAGTCCCTTCTTTACTTGCACTGGGTTAAGGAAGCTGTCACATTTTCACCTTGTCTTTACTGAGTACATGCTCTGTGGATAACATTGAATTAAACACTGGGGAACCTGGAATGAATAACAGATTCCTGGATCTGGCAACAGCTTTTCCAGCATAATAAATGTGTTCAGTAAAATATACATTTTAAGACCAATCTATGTGGAATCCCAGTATATTTTTTTTAAGACTGATTACTGGGGGCCAGGGCCGTGGCTCACTTGGTTAATCCTTCACCTTCAGCGCCGGCATCCCATATGGGCACCAGGTTCTAGTCCTGGTTGCTCCTCTTCCAGTCCAGCTCTCTCCTGTGGCCTGGGAGAGCAGTGGAGGATGGCCCAGGAGGAAGCGCCTGGCTCCTGGCTTTGGATCGGTGCAGCGCCAGCCGTAGCAGCCATTTGGGGAGTGAACCAACGGAAGGCAGACCTTTCTCTCTGTCTCTCTCACTGTCTATAACTCTACCTGTCAAATAAATTTAAAAAAAAAAAAAGAAAAATAAAGACTTTTATTTATTTGAAAGACAGTGTTACAGAAAGAGGTAGAGACAGAGAGAGAGGTCTTCCATCTGCTGGTTTACTCCCCAGATGGCCACAATGGCCAGAGCTGAACCGATCCAAAGCCCGGAACCAGGAGCTTCTTCCTGGTCTTGATGTGGTTGCAGGAGCCCAAGGACTTGGACCATCCTCCACTGCTTTCCCCAGCGCATTAACAGGGAGCTGGATGGGAAGTGGAGCAGCCAGGACTCAAACCTGTGCCCAAATGGGATGCTGGTATTTTTTTTTTTTTTTTTTTTTGACAGGCAGAGTGGACAGTGAGAGAGAGAGACAGAGAGAAAGGTCTTCCTTTGCCGTTGGTTCACCCTCTAATGGCCGCCGCGGCCAGCGCACTGCGGCCGGCGCACCGCGCTGATCCGATGGCAGGAGCCAGGTGCTTCTCCTGGTCTCCCATGGGGTGCAGGGCCCAAGCACCTGAGCCATCCTCCACTGCACTCCCTGGCCACAGCAGAGAGCTGGCCTGGAAGAGGGGCAACCGGGACAGAATCCGGCGCCCCGACCGGGACTAGAACCCGGTGTGCCGGCGCCGCTAGGCGGAGGATTAGCCTAGTGAGCCGCGGCGCCGGCCGGGATGCTGGTATTGCAGGATGGGGCTTTAACCCACTGCACCACAGCCCTGGCCCCTCAGTAAATATGTATTGAGTACCTAGCACTCTGGAGAAGGTTACAGGCAAGTACTTGGACAATGATAGGATGTGCAAAGTCATAGTGCTCTGATGCAAAGAGAGACAGTTCTGAGAGCAGATCAGAGGGTCACCAGAACCCCTCCTGGGAAGGTCAGGGAAGGTCGGGAAGTTAGCTAGAGGGAGTGATGGTTAACAAGACCTGCGGGGTGGGTAAGAGTTAGTGAGGCAGCCTGGAGAGGAAAGGTAGTGTCATGAGGGAGAAACACGTGAAGGAAATTCAAGATGAGAGCCTTGGAAGTGGTGGGCATTGCGGGAGCACAGACGGGGAGGGGGGCTGCACTGGGAGTGGGGAGCTGCAGAGACCTGTCGTCTGTGTCTCAGATCTCAAGCCGTCTCTGCATGTGGTCATGAGCCCTGGTGTAATGGGGCAGTGTTGTCGTCTGTTAGGATTTTAGAAGGATGGCTTGGACTATAGTGTGGGGAACAGAGCTGAGAAGGACAAAGCTGAAATCATAGAAACTGCTGAGATAATCCAATTTAGTGGATTCATCAGTAACTGAATGTCCAATTAACATATGTAATAATTGAGTAACTACAGCTCTGAGTATGATACGGAGCTCAATTCTGATGTGCAGGGAAAGATTTCAGAAAGAGAATAAAGATAAATCATACGGTAGAAGTCAACTGGATGACTAGGCGGCTACTTGTGAAGGGGAAGTTAAGCAGACCACTTTGGGACAAGGCGTGCCAACCAAGGTTTAGATGCAAAGAGGGAACCAGCCAAGTCAAGATCTGTCAGAACATTTGTTTTTTTAATTTATTTGATAAGCAGAGGGACAGAGGGATCTTCTATTCACTGGTTCACTCCCCATATGTCTGCAAACAGCCTGGAAGCCTAGGACCATATCCAGGTCTCCCATGTGGGTAGCAGGGACCCTAGCACTTGAGCTATCATCCGCTGCCTTCCCTGGCAGGGAGCTGGATCAGAAGCAGCAACCAGGATTTGAACTGGCCCTCTGATATGGGATGCTGGTGTTGTGGACAGCAGCTTAATCCACTGTGCCACAATGCTCACCCCTGTGTCAAAGCATTCAAAGCATAGGGAACAGAAGCAAACACCCTCTGAGGTAGGAGTAAATCCAACAAGGACCATATCAGAGAAAGTACCTGTGGGCAGGATTTTATGAGCAGTGAGGCGACTGGTACAGGACAGAAGATCAGACCATGTCTGGTTTTATTAGCTGGAAGGAGTTGGGGAGAAATGACAAATAGTCCAGAGCTTTGAGGAAGCAGGCTTGGAAGGACGAGTCTTGACTCGTTGTGCGAAAGGCTGTTGAGAGGGAGGAGTTGTCCGCCTGACCTGCTCTGCTCTGTCCCAGCAGCTGGATAGGTGGGTGTGGACGTGCCACTCACTGAGACAGTGGACACAGTGGGAGGAGCAGATCCGAAGGTGCAGTGGCTTCTGACGCCCAGCTACCCCGAGGCAGGCCATGCTTCACGGGTTGAGGGTGCTGTCTTCCTCCGAACTTGCCTCCCTGCAGGCACCTGCTACAAGTCTGGGGGTCCATCAGTGACCCTATTCTGGTTCAGCTGGTTACCAGCTCTCAGGCTCCCACCACCTGCTCGGGTTCAGTAATGCACTGGACCAGCTCCCAGGACTCAGGAAGGGGCTGTCCTCGTGGTCATAGTTTTATAGGGAGAGAGATGCTCGGGCCACGATCTGCAAAAGGGTCCCAAACATGGAGCTTCTGGCATCCTTCCTCCCTGGGATCAGTCCACACTCCCCTCCTGACACAAACCAGGGCCACCCCGAGTCACCTGTTAGCGCAAACTGAGACGCGGTCTGGGGGATCCACCGTCAACAGCAGGGAGACAGAAACACTCAACACTCGGAAACTCCATGCATGCAGAGGCTATCTGGCTAGAGCAGGGATGCGGAGCAGCCGGAGCAGCCATGTCTGCCGTCCGGCGGAAGCAAGACAGGAAATGATGAGTTCAGGGTTGGCTGTGCCCGGCCCAGGAGAGCTATGGAGCGAAGCAGGCTGGAGCTCTGGGTCCCAAGGCAGGCGTCCCATCTGCGTTGGAAACGGACGTTTTCATATTGCCAGCTCGGGGATGTGTGGGCGAGCTTGTTTCAGAAGAGAGGAGAAGGAGAAAGAGAAGCCCGGCCAGTTCCTGTTTGCGCCTCACATGCCATCTGGGAAGCTGTGACACAAGCACTCCCCCCGCGGTTTCTCCGCTCCCGCCACCCGTGTTCCCTGAGACTTAGGGCTGCGCTCAGCGTGTTGTTGCATTTTCCCTTTAACGTCTCATACCACAGGCTTTTTCCCCCTTTGTCACAAGAGGAGTCCTTGGGTAGCGTGACCATCTCTCAAGCACGATGATACCGCTGCAGAGGCACACGGTTTCCATTTCTGCCTGGGCTATCTGGGTCAGCTCTGTCCCATAGAGCTCTCCGGATGGAGGAGATCTTGTGCACCATAATACACCAGAGCGTTATGATGCCAGTGTATTATGCCATCAGAAATGTGCTCTTACAACTCACTCCAGTTTCACATTGCGAGACAGGGAATAGTTGAGAAGGGCAAATTGGCTTCTGTTTTGTGTCCGTGGGTTATAACTTACCCTCATCAAAATTGCTGGACTAGTTTTTAATGAAAGTACTTTTTAAAATTTTTAAATACTTTTAATTAGTTATATTTATTCAGAGATAAAAAAAATCTTGAAAACAGACAAGTACACTCTGAGTTTATGCTTTTAAAATTACTTCTTAAATAGTTTTTTAGTATTTGAAAAATAGGAAACCTGAAACAGTAACTTGAAAGTCGAAGGAACAGGTACTGATTTTAAATGATCATGTGCTTTCTCAGAATTTTTTTATATTAAAAAGTTACTTTTGTACTACCTTAGCCATTGTGTTAAATTTTCCTTAGAAATTTTTTAAATTTTAAATTTTTTTTAAAAATTAGAAATTTTTAGAAAGACTTATTTGTTTGAAAGGCAGGGGTACAGAGAGGGGGAGAGATCTTCCATCCTCTGGTTCACTCCCCAAATGGCTGCAATAGCCCCCAGGGCTGGCCCAGGTGGAAGCCAGGAGCCAGGAATTCTACCTGGGTCTCTCACACCCGAGGCAGGGGCCCAAGCACTTCAGCTGTCTTCTACTGGTTTCTCGGGCACCTTTGCAGGGAGCTGAATTGGAAGTAGAGAAACCAGGACTTGAACCTCTGTACCCACATGGGATGCTGGTGTTGCAGACAGTGGCTAGATCCCCTGCGCCACAATGCTGGCCTCTGTTAAATTTGCTTTGGTACTGTTTTAGATGCATTTGTATATATTTCATTTAATCTGGCTGTCTCCAGAGCCTGGTCACTTTAAATTGTCCTTTGAGTGCCAACTACTTTTTTGCTGCCCTTTCTTATCCACAAAACAAAGGGCACAGCCTATGTTCAGACTTGCCTTCATGGTGCTTGGCCGGTTGTCAGTGTTAAGTATCAGTCTCATTGCAGGGGAGTCCAGCCTCTGGTGTTGCAGGCGGTGGGGTAGGCAGTGGTGAAGGGGAGGCTGCTGGCCGCTGTGAGAGATCTGGCTTGGAACTAGACAGGAGGATGTGCTTTATGGAGCTCAGCTCGGGGAGGAGATCATTAGTGCAGCAAGTAGGAGAGCCAAGTAGGCATTTTTAATGACTCGTGTTTACTGGACACGGTAACAGCAGTCTTCTCTCTTTTTATTTTTTAAGCACATATATTTTTTTTTAATTGTATAAACTACTGTGACAGTAACAGATTTTTACAATGAAAAACATTCCCCAGTACTCTCTACCCTAAACAGAACCTTTCACTTCCCCCTTCATTCTTCACCCTGTATGTTTGTCTTTTACTTGTGTATGATCCCAATATACAGTTTATATAATCTGCTTTATCTGATATTAAAGCTCACGCTTTTTTCTGTATTTTCCCATTTTACATATTTTCATGAGACTTTCACACTTGTTATGTAATTGATTATGGGTTACATCACTTAATATTTTTGAAGTCTTTATCCTCAGTTATTTTACCATTTCTGTACTTCCCAGTTTTGGATAGTTTACATTGTTCCTCATTTTGGGTTAAGCTGCTGAAATTGCTTCTCATTTTAAAGTGACCACCTAGAGAGGTCAGGCCCTCCTTTTCTTACCAAGGACAATGAAAACCAGCCCCGTTCTGTCTGTGAAGAAAGCGCAGAGGTCTCTAATCCAGAGGGCCACCAGATCTGGTGGGACATGAAGGAGTGTACAAGGATGCTGAGAGAGGACTCTCACAGCCACGTGTTTCAGATGAAGCGTGTGAGAGCAGAGTTTTCCTGTGTGTCTGGCGACACTGTCCTGAAGGGACATGGGCACAGGTGTCGAGAAATGCTAGAAGCTTTCCTGGAAGAAAGCAAGCAAGAGTACTGACAGACAGAATTGCAGAGACAACACGGGTCAGTAGAAAGGGGAGTAGAGAGAGACAGCTTTCATTCTGAACACCTGGAGAAATGGAGGGAAGGACCCACTCTTGTAAACCATCGTGCATCCTAACTGATATTCCATGCCCCTGGCCTCTCCCCAAAAATG
The DNA here is from genome assembly GCF_964237555.1 of Oryctolagus cuniculus. Classification (NCBI taxonomy): domain Eukaryota; kingdom Metazoa; phylum Chordata; class Mammalia; order Lagomorpha; family Leporidae; genus Oryctolagus; species Oryctolagus cuniculus. Next base: position 23,933,734 of record NC_091449.1, on the reverse strand, counting down.
AATTTCTCATCAGGAGCTGGTCTGATGAGAACTTGCCACATTCAGAAAGGCCCAAGAATCAGGAAGCAACTGTCCAAAGATCTGTACAGTGATACCATGAGGAAAAAAAGGGAGAGAGAAACGAAAACAAATGATCGATGAAGAACGCACCAGAAAAATTTTATAGCAATATTGTCATGTTAAAAAATGCATAATAAAGCATGAAGGAAGTGTTAAGAGTGTTCATGGAAAAAGATGAAATTAGAAGATAAGTTTATGGGGCTGGCGTTGTGGTGCAGTGCGTTAAGCTATTGCCTGCAACGCTGGCATCCCATATGAGCACCAGTTCAAGTCCTGGCTGCTCCACTTCTGATCCAGCTCCTTGCTAACGTGCCTGAGAAAGCAGCAGGAGACAGCCCAAGTACCTGGGCCTCTGTTGCCCACATGGGAGACCTTCATGGAGTTCAGGCTCCTGGCTTTGGCCTGGCCCAGCCTTGGCCATTGCAGCCATTTGGGGAGTGAACCAGTAAATGGAAGATCTCGATCTCTACCTTGATCTCTCTGTCTCTATCTCTCCCTCTGTAACTTTGCCATTCAAATAAATCTTTTAAAAAATTTTATTTTATGTGAATCAGTTTGGAAATCTGTGCATAGGTTTTTTATAATACACATTTTTCATGAACTTTTGGAAGATTCCATGTATGTGTGAATTTCAAAATTTTTGCATCATACTAAACTTTTGTTTTGAGAGATGGATGGATAGAGCTGCCATGTGTTGGATAATTCCCCAGATTCCCACAGTGGCTGGTTGGGTGGGGCTGAAACCAGGAGCTGGGAACTCCGTCCAGGTCTCTGGAGCCATCACCTACTGCCTTCCGGGATGCACATTAGCCGGATATTGAACCCCGGGCACTCCAGGGTAGGATGTGGGCGTCTTAACAATGAAGCTACATACCTGCCCGAAACTTTTAGTTACATGTCCCACAAGCTGTTTGAAGTATCCTCGTAGACACCACATGTAGATGAATTCAGAGAGATGAGAAGGTATACACCTTTTTCAAGGAGGTTTAGGAAGGCAACAAAATGAACATGAGCTGGCAGAACATGGGCAAGAAACAGCACTAGAAGATAAGACCATGATAACCAAGATAAAATCAAGACCTGAATCTGCAGAAAGCTCAGAGAGAAACGTTGACAGAATGATGAAAACAAGCAGATGTATTAGTAACCTTAAAATGTCGGGGACAGAGTGCCAGCTGTGGGCATTCATGATGTATATCCCAACCCAAAAGTAGACAACTAAAACAGTGAGACAGAAAAAAGAAGCTTAAAGATACAATTGAGGCCAGCACCGCGGCTCACTAGGCTAATCCTCCACCTTGCGGCGCCAGCACACCGGGTTCTAGTCCCGGTCAGGGTGCCAGATTCTATCCCGGTTGCCCCTCTTCCAGGCCAGCTCTCTGCTGTGGCCCGGGAGTGCAGTGGAGGATGGCCCAAGTGCTTGGGCCCTGCACCCCATGGGAGACCAGGAGAAGCACCTGGCTCCTGCCATCGGATCAGCGCGGTGTGCCGGCTGCAGCAGCCATTGGGGGGTGAACCAACGGCAAAGGAAGACCTTTCTCTCTGTCTCTCTCTCTCACTGTCCACTCTGCCTGTCAAAAAAAATTATAAAACAAAATTATATAAACAATGTAGTAATAATTTGTAATGTTATATAATGTAATAACAATAACAACCTGAGTTAGAAGAGGAATGAGAAGGTAAAAGATTATGGAGACAATTTGATTTCTTCATCTTTCATAGCTAGAAGTAAAAAATTTTCATTTAAAATTGATAAGTCGAGAAATAGGTGTAGTGTACAGGAAACTTCAAAAAGTAGGTGGACAGTGGAATTAAAAGATAAATTTGAAATCTATGCAAATGAAGAGTATTCAAAGAGTTCTTGGACCTTATTATGCAAAAGCTGCATGAATTCCAATTCCAAGTTTTGGGGCATTGAGCTTTTTTTTTTTAAATATTTATTTATTTATTTGAAAGAGTTACACAGAGGAGGAGAGGCAGGGAGAGAGAGAGATCTTCCATCTGATGGTTCACTCCCAATTGGCCATAATGGCCAGTGCTATGCTGATCCAGAGCCAGGAGCCAGGAGCTTCTTCTGGGTCTCCCACGCAGGTGCAGGGGCCCAAGGACTTGGGCCATCTTCTATTGCTTTCCCGGGCCTTAGCAGACAGTTGGATTGGAAGTAGAGCAGCCCCTCTGCCTCTCTGCGTTGCATCCTAGATAGTTTTTGTTTTTTTCCAAAATCGATGCAGTGGCTGAGCATGCTGAACCAGGCAAATACTGAACCATTGTTTCCAGGGGAAAGATGAGTGTGTACATATATATGTACATTGTGCACATAGATTAAAATTTTTAATCCTGAAAACATCCTGCTATGTTCTGCTCTCTTTGTTTTACAAGATATGAAGTTGGACTCAGAAGTGTTAAGTGACTTGCCTGAGACTCCCCCAGCATCCATGACAGAGCTAAAATTCAAATCCCATCCACCTAGTCCCCAAGCTGGAGCGTCCTGCACTGACCCCTGCTGTCTCCATCCTCTGCTCCTCTGTGTGTGAGAGCTGAACCAAAAGGCTGACCACAGCTGGGAAGCACACATATCGGGCAACTGCAGTGTTTCTCCATTCTATTTATGACCTAAACTGGGACAGGGAACGTCCAGCCTGCGGGCCGTGTAATACCTGCAAAATCACTTAGTTTGCCAAGGAACCACAGATGGGACTGAAAATTCAAATCTGTAGAAGGCTAATTTTTAAAAACCACTTGAGAACTTGTTTATTCTTTTTTGATGTCAGTTTAAGATAATTTTCTCACCAATTCTCATGTCAGTGTGATATTGATACAAAAAGAACAGATTCAGTATAGTTCAGTATAAGTTGATAATTTTGTATGGCCTGCCGATGCTGTAAGTATCCAAATATTATAAATATATATAAATATTATATATGTTATATATATATAAAAATATCCAGATATTCCCCAACCCTGTCTGAAATGACTGCAGAAGTGCTGCAAGTACTGATTGAAGTCATTACAAATAGAGAAGAAAAAATTACAAGTAAGGAATCAGTGAACAATGAGGATGAACTGTTTGCAACCCAGGTAATGTTGGAAAATGAAACTCAGTGACTAGTCCTACTTATATAGTACAGTGAAATGAAAGTCCTAACACTAGGAAAGAAAATAGCACATTAAATGTGTCACACACTAGGAACAAATCATTTTTATGCCAGGAATACCAAAGATATTATTGAGAGATCTGTTGGTATATTTGTTTGTTGTTGTCAGTACTGCAAAAGATGCAGAAAACATGTGAAAAAAAAAAAATCAGACATTTCCTCATAGCATGTACAACTTGAAACATGAACAGAGCCGATGAACCTACCATGTCAATAAGATGAAGGACAAAACCCATCCTTTTTTCTCAAATGACGAAAGCATTTGATAGATTTCAACATGGGGGTTGTTGTATTGTAAAAAGTGTAAAAACACTCAACCACCTAGGACAGAAGTGAACTTGAGCCTCACAGAGGGCATTTGCTAACAACAGCTAATACAAAATACATGATGAAGACTGGAAGCTTTCCCCTAAGATTGGGAACAAGACAAGGATGTCTACTTTTGCCACCTGTGCTTAGCATTTTTACTGGACAGTCTAGTCAGAGAATTTAGGCAAGAAAATAAAAATGGAAGTCCTGCAAACTGAAAAGGAAGAAGTAAAACTATATATATGGCATAATCTTATTTATACAGCCCACTAAAAAACTAGCAAAGCTAATAAACTAATTCAGCAAAGTGCAGGATACAAAATCAATATTTAAAAGTTAATTACATGTAATGGCAATGAACAAGTCAAAAATGAAATTAAGAGAATAGTTTCATGTACAGTACCAATAAAAAGAATAAAATACTTAGGAATCAGATTTAACAAAAGCAGCATTGGGGCCGGCGCTGTGGCACAGCGGGTTAATGCCCTGGCCTGAAACACTGGATGTCTAGCTCTCTGCTATGGTCTAGGAAAACAGTAGAGGATGACCCAAGTCCTTGGGCCCCTGCACCCACATGGGAGACCCAGAAGAAGCTCCTGGCTCCTAGCTTCGGATCAGCACAGCTCTGGCCGTTGCAGCCATCTGGGGAGTGAACCATTGAATGGAAGACCTCTCTCTGCCTCTCCTTCTCTGCCTCTGCTCTCTCTGTGTAACTCTGACTTTCAAATAAATCTTTAAAAAAAAAAAAAAAAAAAAAAAGGAAGCATAAAACTTAGTCCCTGCCACCCACTTGGGAGACCTGGAAGAAGCTTCTGGCTTTGGTCTGGCCCAGTCCTGGCCGTTAAAGCCATCTGTGGAGTGAACCAGCAGATGGAGGATCAATCTCTCTCTCTCTCTCTGTAACTTTCAGTAGGTAAATAAATATATGTATATTTTTTAAAAAGGTAACAAATGTAGATAAAAGTTTGGAGAAATTAGAATCGCTCCATGTGGGTGGTGGGAATTTTAAATGATGCAGCTGCTGTGGAAAGTAGTCTAGCCATTCCTCAAGTTAAACACAGGGTTTCTGTATAATCTTAGCTGTTCTGCTGCCAACTGTATCCCAGGGAAGATGAAAACATGTCCACCCTAAGGTTGTACACGCTGGTTCCTAGCAGCATGGTTGTGCTAGTCAAAAAGTACAAACAACCCAAGAGTCCAGCTGATGAATGAATAGATAAAAGTAGCTTATTCCATACAATAGGTTATTTGACAGTTTTGAAATTGATTGCCAGTATGTGCCACAACACAGGTGAATTTCGAAAATATGCCAAATGAAAGAAGCCAGGCAGGAAGGGCTGCCTATTACATGATCTCATGTACATGAGATGTCCAGAGCAGGTCGAGCTGGAGAGTCAGAAGTTTGTCTAGGGCTTGGCGGGCGTGACCGTTGACAGAACGACAGTTCAGTGGTGCGGGTTTCTTTTTGGGAAATGCAGATGTTGTAAGATTGATTGGAAGATACATGCGATACATGCAGTAGTAAAAGCTGTTGAGCCGTACACTTTAAATAGGTGAGTTGTATGGTTTGTGAATTCAGTCTTAAGCTGTTAAAAAAGAATTAATGCTTTGTTGTTGTTTAATACAGCTTGCACACATCGCAGACTCAGTGCTAAGTAAGACCTTGCCCAGCAGAGAAACAGTTCTCCAAAAGAACTCTCTGTGACCATGGGAAGGTCTTCATCAGTGCTGTGCTGTCGAGTGCTATAGCTGCTAGCCAAGTGTGTCCAGGAATCCAGGAACTGGCTTTTCTATTTCCATCACACTTAAGTAGGCATATCCGGTTAGAGGCTAATGAATTGGACAGCGCCCCATTAGAAGTGTATCTCCACGCCAGAGCTCTTTCTTGTCACTGCTGTTACTTAACATTGCTTAGGAAGTGCCAGTCACCCAAAGTAATCAAAGTAAGAAAGCACAAACATGGGGAAGAAGGAGATAAAATCATTATTTGCAGATGATGTGACTGTATACCTGGAAATTCCGGGAGAATGAGCTGGAAAAAAGTATCTCACAGGCAAGAAAATGCAGAAGTGAGCAGGGTATGAAATTAAATACCCAGAAACCAAAATATTTTACTTTAAAATTTGTCAAATTGGAACTACCAGAGAAGGAGGAACTCAGATAGGCCTTTTAGAGTTGCCTGGCATTCCTGTGACGCTGCCTTATCCGCTTATGCCCAGCTTTCCGGGCTCTCCTGATAACCTTTTCTTCCCTCAGCCCTTCGCTGCACCTTCTTCCCACGTCTTTATCCTCAGCTCATGATACTGCTCCTGATAGCGCTAGGTAGAAGCAAGCTGGCTGCATCTGTCTGGATCTCTGCCCATTTGTACTGGCTTTTCTCGCCCTGGTGTAGGAGACCCATCCCCCTCCCTTCTGCTGACACACGCTGTTCGGACAGTCGATCAGTCGATTCTGTCTCTCTCGCTCTTGCATCCTGTGGGAGAAGCCTTCTCTGACCTTGAACTTCTGTCCCATTTTTCTGCTCACTTATAACACCAAAACTGCCCCTCAGAAGTTGGGCAGCCTGTTCTTTCTTCCTGTTTTCTCACTTGAACCCATACCAGTTGGGCTTTTACCCTGATGCTGCTTTAAAAATGTTCCCGTGGAAATCGCCAGTGACCTCCAAGACACTCCGCTGAGTGGTCGTTGTGCCTCATTTTCCTTGACTCATTAGCACAGTTTTCGTGGCCTGCTGGCGCCGTTCTGGATTTACCCAGGCATCGTCAGCAGATACGTGACGCCCTTGCAGTCTGCTCAGCCTCCTGACCTCTGACAGGCAGGGAACCTGGGACTTGGCCCTTGAGTTGTTGTCCACTGTTGCTGTCTTGTCTGCAGCTCTGGCTGTCACCTGTCTGTCGATGGCTCCCCTCCGCACAGCCATCCCCTGCAGGCCATCTTCGTGTGGATGTCCAGTAGGTGCTTCAGGCTTAACCAGTCCAGAACCAAACATCTGGCCAGTTGTTGGGCACTTCTCCCCAGTCTTTTCCAGCTCTACAGATTGCAACCTCGTCCTTCAGGTCCTTCAGCGGTGCACATCTCACGTTAGCTCTCTAAGCAGAGCCAGTCTGCTGTGCTCTCATGGCCTCCAGGATCAGGTCTCCTGCAGCCTCTGCCTTGGCATCCAGCTGGGTCACGACGCAGCTCCCTCTCTGATTTCCCTGCCTTGCCTTCACCTCCTTGTCCAGTCTGAACTCAGCAGCTCTAAAAATATAAACCAGCACATACTCCCAGTCAAAGCCCTCCTCACCCAAACTGAGCATATCCTGAACCAAACTCCTCACCTCCTCCCCCCGCCCCGGACCCACACTCGCACCTCCAAGCCCCAGCGTCCCAGCCCCGCTACCTCTCCAACTCTTCCTGCCCATTACCCTCCTGACCTTATTCGCTGCCCTCCTTTGCTCCCTGCCACCCAGGCCACTGTCCCTCAGGGTGCCTGTGACAGATAGGCTCTTCCCTCAGTACCTGCTGGCTCAGAGCCTCACCTCTTTAGGTTTCTGTCCAGGTGGCACTGTGCCAGTGAAGCCCTACCTGCCTACCTTTAAAATCACACCCCTCACACCCCTCCCCTTCTCTCCCTTCCCGGGTTGACATTTTGCATAGCATTTATATTCTTGCATTGTGCAATTTACTGATTCTTTTAAAGATTTACTTAGGAGCTGGCATTGTGGCACAGAGGTTAAGCCTCCACGTGCAACCTGGCATCCCAAATGGCCCAGCTGCTCCACTTCTAATTCAGCTCCCTGCTAATGGCCTGGGAAAAGCAGCAGAAGATGGCCCAAGTGTTTAGGGCCCTGCCACCCATGTAGAGACCAAGAAGAAGCTCCTGGTTCCTGGCTTCAGCCTGGTCCAGCCCGGGCCATCTGGGGAGTGAACCAGTGGATGGAAGAAGGGTCGGTCTCTCTCTCTCTCTCTCTCTGTCTTCCCCTCTCTCTATAATCCTGCCTTTCAAATAATTTTTTTAATGTTTAAAAAATATTTTTTAAAAAAGATTTATTTATTTACTTAAAAGAGTGATAAATATCTTTCATCCACTAGTTCGCTCTCCCAAAGACTCACAACAGCCAAGTTGAGGTTAGACTGGAGCTAGGAGCCAGGGACTGAACCCACATTTCCAAACAGCGTGGCAGGAACCTAAGTGTTTGAGTCATCATCCACTGCCTCCCAGCTGCATTAGCAGGAACCTGGATCAGAAGCACGGAGTACCCGGGCTGGAATCAGGCACTCCAGTGTGGGTGCAGGAGTCCCACGTGGCGGCTTAACCCACTGCATCATGACACCTGCTCCCCAGATTCTGTGTGTTCTTCTCTCCTCTACTCTAGATTATAAACTTCACAAATCCAGACATTTTTTGTCTGTTTTATTCTCTGCTGATCTCCCTCCGGAAAATATGCTTGTCATGGCAGGTGTTTGGCCTAGTGGTTAAGATAGCGGCCATTGGGGGGTGAACCAACGGAAAAGGAGGACTTTTCTCTCTCTCTCTCACTGTCCACTCTGCCTGTAAAAAAAAACAAACAAACAAACAAACAAAAAAAAAACTACTGTATCCCACGTCAGGGTGCCTGGGTTTACATCCCAACTCTGGCTCCAGACTCCAGCTGCTCACCAGTGCAAGCTGTGATGAGTTAAGCACTTGGATTCCTGCCAGGCACATGGGAGACCCGATTGCATTCCAGGCCTCTGACTTTGACCCCAGCCCAGTCCCACCCTAAACTTTGCAGGTATTTGGGGAGAGAACCAGCAAACTGGGGGCTCACTGTCTTTGTCCCTCAAATAAAGAATTGGGGAAGCAGTACTAATTTATTCATCCATCCATTCATTTATTCCTGACACTAGGCTTGTAAGAAAACAAAAAGCATGATTGAATGACTGTTGAATGAATGAATGAAGAGAATGATGGGTTGGAGGGGAAAAAGGCCAGGTAGGAGCACGGGATCTGGCGGGGAAGCTGATTGAACAGTGGAGGCACAGGGCTGCTCCTTCTTCCCACTGTTTCCTTGATAGCCTTTTTCCTTTACTTACAATGTGTTCTTTCTCATCAAAACATTAACTGCATTGATCAAGGACGGAATGCTGAGACTTTCGTGTTTCCCCAGCAAATCAGTGATGGGAAATGATAATTCTCATTTGGTTGAACACACTTGGGCCATGCATCTTTCAGTCTTTTTTTTCCCCCTTCTGCTAACATTTTTTACTGTTGCTTTGTCATTTATCTGATATTGCAGAACTTGGCATATCTTCCCATTGAGTCCTTGTGCAAAGCAAAGAGTCCTTAGAATAAAGAGGGTTAGTCTGTGGCGCTGGGCACACCCGTCTCTCAGTGTGGCCCCGTGGGCACACTGTCACCTCAGCAGCGGTCTGACTGCCTCACAGGCACCGCTTGGCAGCTCTCACGTGCCTCAGCTCTCGTCAACTCGAGGGCAAGAACCATTCCATTGTAACAGATGGACATGAATTTAACCAGACAATAAACCATGTATGTGCCATAAATGTGTTTGCGGAGGGCATGGTTCCCAGTGCAGAATTTTTAAGAACAGCTGTCCTATCGCGAGCTTGTTTCTTGGTGAGATGATTTGTTAACCTAATTCTGAAACAGATTACGTTCATAAAGTTAATCTGTCAATGGCTTCTCCCCTACTACCCACATTCTAATTATTCTGGGGGGAGGGGGCAGTTTATACAAGCAAAATTTATGTACACGAGGCTTAAAAACTAATTTGATCTGTTCTCTTTCCAAATCTGGTGTCATTTGTCTAAAAGGGGTCTTTAACCTTTTGTGCATTGCTAGCAACTTGCCTCAAGGCCTGTGGGGCATACAGATCATTCACTGAGAACCGTCATTTTATTTTCCTCGCTGCTTTCTCCTATTAAATTACTCGAGAAACGACTTAGTTTGAGCTGCACAGTTCTTTTAGAAAGTGCAGTTCTTTTTGTCTTCCCACTTCTTCCTGTCATTATCTTCGCAAAAGATGTTTTCATTCCCTCCACAAACATTGCTTTCCCTGTGGAATCTATGCAAATTAGAACATGGAGTATTTGTTCGTTTTGCATTCTTTAGAGGGTGACTTCTGTTGGTGTACATTTTCACTGGCGTGATCCACCAGGCAAAGTATAAATTGCTGTAAAACTGGAAAAGTGTTTGAATGAATAAAGCAGATGTTCTCTTAGCATGAAGCAGATGTAAAACTTGCAAGTGTCTGTCTAATAAAGTATAGCATTTGGTTCTATACAGCTGGTGCCAAGATTACCGATTAATCACGTTTGAACGCATTTTTACTAATTAGGTCCCCCTCTGTTCTTTACTGTTTGGGGTATTTTAAAGAGAGGGGCGGAGCACAAAAGCTTTTCACTTTGAATGCTTTGAGCAACATTTGTTTCTTTCTGTGGTTACAAGGCCATTCTTTCATTCTTGGAGCCGTATAGGAAATGAAGCCCATGGATGCGGATTACTGATTTAGCTCTGCAGTCTGATTTGGGGAGGTTGGTTTGCCGTTAGGATCTTACACTGAAAGTAATGGTTACTACTTGGAACACTTTAGGACAGCTGGAGAGGAGAAAAGGAATGTAATTAAACTTAATGTTTTCCTTTCTTATTTGCATGGACAAAAGCCAGTATTTGTTCAGTTAACATCAATTCATAGCCTCTGTGCTTGTCTAACCAATTAGGAGTTTGAACATTGTTTTTTTTTTTTTAATTAATTAATTAATTTGAAAGTCAGAGTTACAGAAAAGGGAAAAGAGAGATCTCCAGTCTGCTGGTTCACTCCCCAAATGGCTGCTATGGCCAGGACTGGAACAGGCCAAACCCAGGAGCCAGGAGCTCTGTCCAGGCCTCCCACAAGGGTGGCAATACTGGGGCCACCTGCTGCTGCCTTCCCCAAGTACATTAGCAGGAAGCTGGATCGCAAGTGGAGCTGCCAGGACTCACACTGACACTCAGTGGTACTGGCATCACAGGCAGCAGCTTAACCCACTGTGCCACAATGCCAGCCCCAGGAGTTTCAACATTGTAGAAACAAATGATACCAGTTTCTCAGATTAAAGATGAGTGGGTTGACATAACTACTAAAAAGTGTTGCTTGTACTGCTATGAAAGACAGCACAACTCAGTAGCAGCTAAGAAAGCTTAAACAGCTGTATTCTAGGGGCCAGTGCTGTGTCATAGGTTAATTAGCATCCCATATGGGCCCCAGTTCAAGGCTTCTGATCCAGCTCCCTGAGAATGTGCCTGGGAAGGCAGCAGATGGTGGCCCAAGTGCTTGGCCCTCTGCACCCACATGAGAGACCTAGAAGAAGCCCTGGGTTTTGGGCTTTGGACTGGCCCAGCCCTAGCTGTTGCGGCCATTTGGGGAGTAAACCAGCAGATGGAAGATTCTCTCTCTCTCTCTCTCTCTTCCTTCCCTCTCTCTCTAATTCTGCCTTTTAAATAAATAAATAAATAAACTGTATTGTTACATATTGCCCATCATAGAAAGCAGGAGTAGGGAATGTCAGACCCGTGGGCCTTCAGCTGGTCTGACCCTGAAATTTACTGAAACTCAGTAAATCTACAGCAGGCTGATTTTTAAGTCAATAATTTGGTATGGCCTGCAAATGATGTTATAAATATCCAAATTGCCATTGACAGAAAAAAGGTTCCCCACCCCTGAGGTGGGGCTAGTGAAATTACATTTTTTTTTTTTTATTTGACAGGTAGAGTTATAGACAGTGAGTGAGAGAGAGAGAGAGAAAGGTCTTCCTTTACTTGGTTCACTCCCCAAATGGCCACCACGGCCAGTGCTGTGCCAATCAGGAGCCAGGTGCTTCCTCATGGTCTCCCATGCATGTACAGGGGCCCAAGCACTTGGGCCATCCTCCACTGCCCTCCTGGGCCACAGCAGAGAGCTGGACTGGAAGAGGAGCAACCGGGACTAGAACCCGGCGCTCATATGGGATGCTGGCGCCGCAGGCGGAGGATTTACCAAGTGAGCCACGGTGCCGGCCCATGTGAAATTACATTTTCGTACCTGATGGACCTTTCCTCCGTGCTTTATTTTCACCTGAGAAATTTGTTTGCTGTGAAAGGAAGTTCAGTATATAGGCAGACTGGCTACCCACTTTCTGGTTTTTTGTTGTTGTTGTTGTTGTTTTTGAAAAAAAAGACTTAGTAAACAATGATATAACAGTTTGGTTTTTGGAGTCAGTAATTGGATAGTTTACACTCTTTGGTAATTAAGATAGTATTTCATCAATGCTTTATCCATGAACTGATTTATAATACTTTTTTTTCTAAAGGATCAGAGAAATATTTCAAGGATAGAGGAAATAGCGTAAATAACTTCCAGGTCTGAAGATAAATAGCACAAGGAGTTCTTCTAATGAAATGTTTATTACTATTTGAAGAACAGCTGGAGGTGTGTGGAGTGGTTCCTGGGCAGGAAGTGCAGAATTCTGGGTTCCTCAGTCCAGCTGGGTCTGTGGGATGTGGAGAGAGTGTTACACTTTAGACGTGTGGCACACTCTAGGACCTGGCTTTTTGAACATGGGGGGTAAAAGAATCTGTGATGATGTGGATTGTAACTTTCCACTCGTTGTTACTTTGACACATACATGAAATACACAATCTGAGTATTACTAGGATTTTTCCAGAAAGGCTTCCTCATCCTCATTCCCCATTGCCTCCATATTTTGCGTTAATGATTTAAATTTTAAATTTGGTAAGAGCATCTTGCCGCTAAATTGACTAATGCTATTACTTTACAGTTTCAGATTTTCTAAGATTGAGCACTTGCCTAAAAGCAGTTTCAATATTTCACGTATCTATTTGCCTGCACAAGCTTCATTCCAGGATTACAGTTGTCAGAATAAAATTCGTATGTAAAGGGTGTGCTGTATTTGACGAAGAATACCTTACATTTTTAGGTTAAAAAGAAAGTCCTTGATCTTAAATAATTAGTGCTAGATAGGTATTTAGTGTGATTATAGTCCTCTTCATTGGGAGATTTTCTTTTCTTTTTATAATGCCCTTGTTTTGTTTTTCACTGATATTATATTAGAATGGTGACTTTTTTTTTTGTTAATTTTTGAAATTTAGTTTTAATATGTCCTGATAGAAAAGGAAAACATTAACTGGGAAATGACAGTTTAAATGGAACCAGCTGTCTCTATTGGTTACGGAGGTTTGTTATGGATAAGGTCCAGCATCCAGGGTGGACAGAAGTGTGGGATAAGCCCCCAGCTCCAGCAATTGCCAGCCTTCTCCTGTCCGTGTGTGCAAACTTTCTTGAGACTGTATTTTCGGAGTTTTTTTCTCTCCTAAGTTACAATTCATGTCCTGTTTCTACAGTGACAATATATATTTAAGCAAAACCAGTAGATCTAACTTTGTTTCAGGAAGTGGAGCGAGAAATCTCATTCAGGACGGAATGTGGACTGTATTACTCCTACTACAAGCAAATGCTACAGGCGCCAACCCTTGTACAAGGTAATCACAAGCCAAGTAGTTTCATTTGGGGTCTGCTGCGTTCATTTCAATGTTTTAGTCAAAATGGGAGCAGGCCTTTAGGCTAGCGTTAGGAGGCCCACGTCTTGGGCCAACATTGTGGCATAGTGGGTTAAACCGTGGCCTGCAACATGGGCATCCCATATGGCTGCTAGTTCGAGTCCTGGTGGCTCCACTTCCAATCCAGCTCCCTTCTAAGGTGCCTGGGAAACTCACAGAAAATGGCCCAAGTGCTTAGGCCCCTGCCAACTGCATGGGAGACCCAGATGGAGCTCCTGGCTCCTGGCTTCAACCTGGCCCAGCCTTGGCTGTTGCTGCCATTTGGGGACTGAATCAGCAGATGCAGGATCTCTGTGTCTATCCCTAACTCTACCTTTCAAATAAATACATACATAAATGTTAAAAAAAAAAGTTTCTTTTTAGCCAAAACATTCTTTGCACTAAAACAGTTTAAATGCTTTGAGGAGCGTGAATAGTTCTTTCTTGTTAACATCTAATAATTTCCTGAAAAATATGCTCTGTAAGAAGTTACATAATTTTTATACATATTTTATATAACTCCCCTTCTTGCTTTCCAGCCCCTCTCTGTTCTAAAAGTAGTCTCTTTGTACTTTCTTGATTTTGTTGCTGATTTTTGTCATAATCCTTTTATTTTATTTTTTTGTTTTCACTTTATTTGAAAGATAAGTCTTCCCTCTGCCAGTTTACTCCCCAAATGCCCCTCGAGGGCTGGACAAGGGCAAAGCCAGGAGCTCAAAACGCCATCCAGGTCTCCCTCATGGCTGGCAGGAACCCAAGTGCTTGAACTCCATCATCTCCTGCTGCCGCCCGCAGTGCACATTAGCAGGAAACTGGATCGGAAGCATAGTAGCCAGGACTTGAACTAGGGGTAACAGGCATTCCAAATGCCATCTTTAACCCCAGTACCAAATGCAAACCCTTCATGATTATTTTAGAAAAAGTTTTACCAGTGAAATGAGTATTGATTGTCAAAAAACAGGAGATAGGTTTGGTAATGCAAATTGTAGCTGTTCTTCTTGTCTCTGGTGGCCCCCAGTCATTCCTTTCCTTTGCAATGGCCACTTCCCTGCATTTTCACTTTTCCTAAGTGGTTTCGAGCCCACGCTCTCCACCATCAGTCCCTGCTAATGGAAGCTCCAAAAGGATCTCTTCTACTTACTGTGCCTTTGACGTGACTGAGTGGGCCCATGTGACAGAATTGCCCTTGTCTAGGCTTTACTTGGATTCAATTAGAATGTTTTTGGAAAGAATTCTTTCCAGGTGATGTTTTGTACTTCTCATTTTACCAAAGTATGAGACATGAAGTTTTGGTTATTTTTCCAGAAAAATTATTGGGATCTCGAGTTGATAGCTTGATTCATCCACGATGAGGATAATTAGCCCACTGTCCTATAACTTCGTGTTTTTAGCAGCCGTTGATGATTGCCACTGTGCACTGTGACATTCTAATTGCATCACTGTTCCTGTGTTTACTGGCTGGAGCTCTGTGATATAGAAAGCCTTTCCTCATCAATTGTGAGGTCGCCCTGAGGTACCATTTCTACAAAAAAGGCAGAATAATGCTTGATCCCACCCCGACCCAAACAGTCAGTCATCGCTGTTCACGTGTTCTGTATTTGCATAATCATGTACTCACAAAAATGAATCTCTGGCCACCCCCCCCTCCCCCAAATCAGCATTCATGATGCTTTCACAGTCATTCATGGATACGTCCCAAGCTGTGGAAAGTTCCAGTCATCCACGTGCTTGCTCCCAGCAGAGACTGAACAAGGTGTCACTCTGCCTGTTTCTGTCCTCATACTCCAGTGCCCTTTCTGCAGTCTTACTTACTGCCACGTTTCCACCTTTTTCTGCTGTTTGTTGGTGGTCTTGCAGTTGAAAATGGCCCGCAAGCGTGTGGAAAGTGCTGTCTCATGCTCCTAAGTGCAAGAAGGCTGTGCAATGCATTACAGAGGAAATATGTGTTAGATAAGCGCCATTCAAGCATGAGCCATGGTGCTGTTGACCATTAGTTAGTTAAATGTTAACAAATCAGTAAATATTAAAGAAACTGTCTTTAAACAGAATCCCACATTAAACAAGGATGCGTGTAGGTCACTTGACCAAAATCCATTACCATAAGGTCGCAGGGACCTAACCCTTTAATTCCTAATAGTATTCGCTAATTCCCTTTCTACTGTGACTGTGTAGAACATCACCACTCTGAATACTGAGAGTTGATGCTGTTTGCCAGTTCTCACGTTGCTTCTCTAGCATTCTCTAAGACAGTGATTCTCACGGGTAATGGTGGAGGGAGGACTGGGATGGGGACTGTGCCCCAAGGGGACATTTGGAATGTCTGGAGACATTGTGGACTATCACACCTCCAGGCTGGGGGTCCTACTGGAATCCAGTGGGTGGAAGCCAGCGTTGCTACCCGATGTCCTCCAACACACAGGTCCACCCCAGTGTCAGTCAGTAGTCCTGAGGTCAAGAAATGGCTGGACGACTGCTGTGAGGGTCACTGTGGACGCAGTGGTCTACTTACTGGGATTCATTTGTCGTTCATTAAGTGTTTTTTTGGAAGACTGAAGCACATAAAAAGGTGGAGAGTGTGTTTCCACATGCCCGTTACACAGCCAGAACAGTTACGAACTCCTGACCAGTCTTGTGTTCTCCTTCCCCTGCCCAAAACCTGTATTTTGGACTAAATCCAAGACAAAATATTTTTCTTTTTTTAAGATTTATTTATTTGAAAGTATTACAGAAGGAGAGACAGAGCAATAGATAACTCTTCCATCCTCTGCTTCACTCCCTCCATGGCAGCAATGTCAGGGCTGGACCTGTCTGAAGCCAGGAGCCAGGAGCTCCATCCAGGTCTCCCCTGCAGGTAAAGGAGCCCAAGGACTTGGGCCATCTTCCACTGCTTTCCCAGGTGCATTAGCTGAGAGCTGGATCGGAAGTGGAGCAGCCGGGACTCGAATTGGCACCCATATAGGGTGCTGGCATTGCAGGTAGCAGCTTTAACCCGTTATGCCACAACTCCAGCTGCCAGCAGATTGTTCTGTGAACACATCAGTGTGTTTCAGGAGTTGATGTTTTGCCCTGAGGGGTGCCCTTCTGACTACTGACTTTTTGACCTGACCCTGGTGGCCTCTGAAGACCCCGTTCCTTTTTGGACAAAGATCTTTCAGGCCAATGGTGTATTTCCTAGAATCCACCCTTTCTCCAAGGAGCTCTAGTGCATTTGGGCAGCAGGGACATTGTTTCCAAGTAGAACTTGGAGCTGTGCTCCTCCTCAAAAGAAAGTATGCACATAACCAATTTCACTTCCAAGTTGAGGTAACATGGATTTTACTTTTTACTTTTTTGGTTTTAAATTTGTATTTTTTTTAAAGTTGAAAACTGATTCTTAATAATATTAGTGTTATTTCTATGCTATTTTATATCTGTAATGCTTTCAAAGTAACAGTAATAGCATTGCTGCTTGCAGTGTTAACTACCCGAGAAGCTGTCTCTGCAACTCTTTTCTCCTTAGCTCATCTGGGGCCACACATGGTCACTTCCCTGGGTTTTCAGGTCACTGGAAAGCATTCTTTCTCTGAGACTGAGCCATCACTCAGTAGGTTTACTTCTTTATCCTGCTTTTGGTTTTCAGGCATTGTGTTGTAAAATTTTTTATTTACCTTGTTTTATACTTATAGAAAATGTTTACATGTTCCCAAAATCAAAACTATGAAACAGAAAGCACCCAGAAGGGGCCTCCTTCCGTTTCCTTCCCAGCTCTTTAGGTAACCATTTTTATTAGTTTTTGGTTTATTCTTATGCTGTTAGTAGTTTAACTATAAGCAAGAACTTCATTCACATTTCCCCTTTTATCAGAGGAAAACTGCTTGCCGTATACACTGTTCTCTACTTTGTTTTTTCCACTTAGCAAAAAGTCTTGGGGATCACTCTGGTGGGGCATGAGGGTGGCTCTCATTCCTTTTTGCAAGTATGTAGCACTCCTTGGTGTGATGACCACAGGTGACCATCAGGGGAGGCCCCTTAATAGCTTGCTCGGGCTGCTGCACAAAATGCTGTAGACTGTGTGGCTTAGGCAATAGAAACCTGTTTCCACGTGTCTCTGGAGGCAGAGGTTGAGGTGAGGAGGCCCGCCTGATCGGGTTCTGATGACAGCCCTCTCCGTGACTTACAGACAGCCGTGTTTTTGCTGTGTCCTCGAGTGGCAGAGACAGCAGGCAAGCTCTGTGGAGTCTCGTCCCGGGCTGGAGGGGCAGGGACACAAACATCCAGTCCCTCCCAGCCCCATGTTGCTCTTCTAGGGCTGCCGTGCCCGCATAGCGCAAGTGGGCAGCTTCAACAACAGACACTTGTTTTCTCTCCGAGGGCAAGGTGCTGCCAGGGCTGGTTTCTGGTGCGGCCTCTCTTCCTGTCCCGTAGACACCCCCTGCCCTTGGTGTCCTCACGCAGCCTTTTCTCTGTGCAAGTGGCAGGAGGAGGAAGAGCAGCAGCACAGCTCTTATCTGTTCCTCTTCTGACGCGGACATCAGTCCTGTCAGACCGAGACACCTCTCGCCCTTGATGGATCTTCAGATGCAGGGAGGCTAGGACGTCAGCACAGGAACTCGAGTTCCGCCCGCGTCTCCTCCCACTGAGGGATGTTGGGGTTGTTGCTGATCTCTCCCTGTTGAACGACCCTGTGTAAATGACCTCATGCCTGCTGTGCTCTTGCCAGACTGCCTTTGGCAGTGCTTTAGGTCGGAGCTGGCCTTTTCAGATCAGCGGGCCAGTGCACACGATTCGGCTGGGTGGTGCCGAATTCTTCCATAGGGATGATGCCATTTTGCATTCCCAGCTGCACTGCGTGAGAGTCGACTTCCTCACAACCTCACTAACTTGATTTTAGCCAAGGTGATGGATGAGAAATGGTATCTCAGTGCAGTTCTAATTTGCACTGTCTGTGGGAGTGAGGTTGAGTGTCTTTTCCTACGCCCGAGGACAACTGTGCACATTTTATTCCATGAACTAGCCAGCTGTACCTCATATTGTCGGCTTAGTTACAGCAGCACATGACCCCGGTGTGACAGTGGGTTTCTGTGACAACAGGTTTGTCTCTCTCATCACGTCTGCTGCGAGGCAGCAGCGGCCCTGCCTGCCATGTCCTCTTACGCTAGCCCCTATTCGGAACATGCCAGCGTCATGGCAGAGGCAAAGAGTGACATTGGTAGAAACATGTGTCCTCTCAGAAAACCCCACGTGTGGTGTGCTTCCCATCCACTCATGTGCCATGGGGTCAGTGTCCCAGGGAGTGGGAAGGCTGTGAGCACTCTGCGGAGGACTGCCCGGCGAGGTGGCAGTGTGGGGGATGTCAAGTCCTCTCACCCAGTGTCTGCACAAGAACCAGTGTGTTTTTCTTTGTCATTGCAGTCATTAAGGTTTTGTTGACCTATGTTTGTGCAAACACTCCAGTAGTGTCCATCTGATTCATGTGGAAAGCTCTTTGAGAGGAGGACTGGAGGTTTTTGCTTACTGTTCTATCTCCACTGCCTACTGCAGTCTCTGACACATCCTAAAGAGTCAATAATTTGAATGAATACTTTTAACTTTTTCCCCCTGATTTCTCAAATATTAATCTTAGGTTTTCATGGCTTAATATATGATAATAAAACTGAATCCATGCGGACAATTAACCTCCTTCAACGAATGAATATTTACCAAGAGGTTTTTCTCAGTATTTTGTATAGAGTTCTACCCATACAGGTAAGTTGCATTCTGTGACACTGAATTGTTAATATCAAATGAAAGAAAAATCTGCCACTTTGAGCTGAAAGTCTCTTATATGTTCTTTTGATGTTTTCTAGCTCAGAAGCAAATCAGCAGTACCCTGATTTTCTCCATGTATATTGAGAATTGTGCTTTTTATTTATATGTTTCTCTTTTCAAAGGTTTTTAATAGAGATGTTTCCTGGTTTATAATATATGTGAGCAGCCTAGACTTTGATAAATCCTTTCATTTGGAAATGTGTAATCACTCTGGGTTTATCTTTGAGATAAAAAAGATAATTTGTTAAGTTAGCAAATTGCAGTGACCAGTACTCATGTGGATGAGATAAAATTGGACTAAGTTAAGTGCAACTTGGCTGAAGAATGGAGCTGGAACCCTCAGGGACTTCCCTTCCTGTGCACCTGTTGGTAGGGAGGAAGAGCAGCAGGTGCTCGTGCAGATGGAGGGGCAGTGTGGGCTCACAGCTGGGAGTGAACAGCCAGCGTCTGAGCTTCGCATTGCTACTGTCATGGTTTTGTTTGTTTTTTGTTTTTAACATGGCAGCAAGGAGAGTTGCAGCTTCCCTGACAAGTACTTTTTCTTTTTCCCTTCTACAGAAATATTTAGAGCCAGTTTATTTTTATATTTATACCTTATTTGGGCTGCAGGCAATCTACGTGACAGCTCTTTATGTCACCAGCTGGCTCCTTAGTGGTACCTGGCTCTCAGGACTGTTAGCAGCCCTCTGGTACGTCGCAAACAGGTGAGTAGAGGCAGTCTGCCCCTCTGTCTGTCCAGAATGTGGGCGAGCCTGAAGTTAGCTTCGTTTCCAGTTCAGAGGCATTTCCTCTGCCACTTGCGTGGACAGGAGCATTTCTCTTTGGTTTGCCTGAGAGTTAAATGTTTCTTACTTGGTAAGGTGAAAGTCCCACTTGCATATTTCCATCTGAGGAACAGTAAATTGCAGATTGGGACAGTCCTCAGTAGTAATCCCAGCTCAGTCCAACCAGTAATTCTCTGCATGCCACATATGCTGGTATTTAAAAAAGTTTATACGGGGGCCCCAGCTGCTTCTCTTCCAATCAGGCTCTCTGCTCTGGCCTGGGAAAGCAATAGAAGATGGCCTACGTGCTTGGGCCCCTGCACCAACATGGGAGACCCAGAAGAAACTCCTGGCTCCTGGCTTCTTATCAGCCCAGCTCCTGCAGCCATTTGGGAAGTGAACCAGCAGATGGAAGATCCTCTCTCTCTCTCTCTTTTTCTCTCTCTCTCTCTCTGTGACTATACCTCTCAAAAAGAGTTTATGCAGATGCAGAAAATTCTGAAAGCCATGTTTATGAGGGTCTTCAAAAAGTTAACAGAAAATGCCATGAATTTCAACTTTTTTGGTGCAAAAATAGATTAATTTTTTTGACAGGCAGAGTAGACACTGAGAGAGAGAGAGAAAAAGGTCTTCCTTTGCCATTGGTTCACCCTCCAGTGGCCACCGCGGCTGGCGCACCGCGCTGATCCAATGGCAGGAGCCAGGTGCTTCTCCTGGTCTCCCATGGGGTGCAGGGCCCAAGCACTTGGGCCATCCTCCACTGCACTCCCTGGCCACAGCAGAGAGCTGGCCTGGAAGAGGGGCAACCGGGACAGAATCCGGCGCCCCGACCGGGACTAGAACCTGGTGTGCCAGCGCCACAAGGCGGAGGATTAGCCTAGTGAGCCGCGGCGCCGGCCTAGATTAATTTTTTAAAAAATATTTTATTTGCTTTATTTGAAAGACAGAAAGAGAGAGTGACAGACAAGAGATCATCCATCCACTGGTTCACTCCCCAAATGCCCTTAATAACCAGGGCTGGGCCAGGCAAAAGCCCAGGAGCCCAAAGCTCAGTTGGTGTCCACGTGGGTGGTAGGGACCCAAGTACTGGAGCCATCACCTGCTGCCTTCCACAGTGCACATTAGTGGGAAACTAGAATTGGGAGCAGAGCCAGCAAGAACCCAGGCACTTGGATATGGGATGTGGGCTTCCCAAGCAGCATCTTAAGCACTGCATCTAACTCCCACCATAAATATGTCTTTTTTTTTTTTTATGAGTTTTTTTAAGTACTCTCACATTGTATCCTGAAGGGCTTTAAGAATATCTTTGGGGCCAGCGCTGTGGCGTAATGGGTAAAGCCACCGCCTGCAGTGCCGACATCCCATATGGGTGCTGGTTCAAGTCCCGGCTGCTCCACTTCCAATCCAGCTCTCTGCTATGGCCTGGGAAAGCAGTACAAGATGGTCCAAGTCCTTGGGCCCCTGCACCCACATAGGAGACCCAGAAGAAGCTCCTGGCTCCTGGCTTTGGATCGGCGCAGCTCCGGCCATTGCAGCCAACTGGGGAGTGAACCAGCGGATGGAAGACCTCTCTCTCTCTCTCCTTCTCTGTCTGTGTAACTGACTTTCTTTTTTTTTTTTTTTTTTTTTTTCTTTTGACAGGCAGAGTGGACAGTGAGAGAGAGAGAGACAGAGAGAAAGGTCTTCCTTTGCCGTTGGTTCACCCTCCAATGGCCGCCGCGGCCAGCGCGCTGCGGCTGGCGTACTGCGTTGATCCGAAGGCAGGAGCCAGGCACTTATCCTGGTCTCCCATGGGGTACAGGGCCCAAGCACTTGGGCCATCTTCCACTGCACTCCCTGGCCACAGCAGAGAGCTGGCCTGGAAGAGAGGCAACTGGGACAGAATCCGGTGCCCCGACCGGGACTAGAACCCGGTGTGCCGGCGCCGCAAGGCGGAGGATTAGTCTAGTGAGCCGTGGCGCCGGCCTGTAACTGACTTTCAAATAAATAAATACATCTTTAAAAAAAAAAAGAATATCTTCACCAAAGAGATGTGTGCCACTCTTAAATAGCAAGGCATAAAGTACTAAGAAAATAACACAGAAATTCTTACATTAATTAATATCTACTATTCATAAATATTGGAGCCTTATGAAATGGAATTTTCAAAAACGTATTCAAGGTGTATTGAATTATCTGACCTGCAATGGTAACACCAATATTTGGTAAGATGCTTAAAACTTGAACATAAGTTCTAGTACAGATTTTATTTTGTAATCCTGAACAAATTGGCTTTTTTTTTTTATAATCTTACTGAGTATTTACTATGTGCCAAGCATTTTACAAAATGTTTTAGATGTATTCTTTTGATAACCCTATAGGGTAGATATTATTATCCCCCTTTTAGAGATTAGAGAGTTGACTTTTAAGCAATTACATTGTACGTATATGAGAACTTCAGAAATTTTGTTGGAAAAGGGAAGTAAAAGGTAAATTGATTTTGGTGTAAAACAATTTGGAATCCGGGCTGTTCGTATGGTGCAGAGGGATAAGCCACTGCCGGAGACACCTGTATCCATGTGCACGCTGGATCCAGCTCCCTGCTAACATGCCTGGGAAAGCAGTGGAAGACGACCCTGCCACCCCTGTGGGAGATAAGATGGAGTTGTGGGCTCCTAGCTTTCACCTAGCCATTGTGGCCATTTAGGGAATAAACCAGTACATGCAAGATTGCTCAACTGATCGATCTCTCCCTCCCTCCCTTCTTCCCTCTCTAAATCTGCCTTTCAAATAAATGAATATGTCTTTATTAAAAAAATTGAAATCCATGAATAGTTTTTTTCATCATATACATTTCCATGAATTTTTTGAAGATCCCTTGTGGTGTGTGTATGTGTCTGTGTTTGCTGCATTCCTGCTGCCTAATGTGTGCAGGGTTGATTCTCGGCACTGAGCATACAAAGATAAAAACTATACTTGCTGCCCGGGGCTTTACATTCCAAAGAGGCAAGAAGTCTTTGAAAATTATTTCCAATGGTAAATTTAAGACTCAAATATAAAGCACTAAAGAAATGTAGAGGGGGAGAATACACAACACTGCCTTGTGATATCAATGAAGTTAGAAATAAAAATAGCAAGCAGTTTGGCCTGGTACATTCATGGGTCTGGGAGTCGGGCTGACATGGGCTTGAACAGTCAGTTCTGCCACTTAGCGAAATGCGTATCCGCTGACGGATCACTCAGATTTTCCCACTGTCAACCTTGTATTATGGAGATGATGATAAGGGCAGTTTTAGTTATTGAGAGCCAGTGGCCAGATTCTGAGTATCCTTTTGTGGGGTACTTCAAAACTTCATGGGAAAATGTAATTTAAGAATGGCTTTATTTTGGTACAAAAAATGTTTTGAAATCCATGTGTGGTATTTTCCGTTCAGACGCATCTTCCCATGATTTTTTTTGAAGTATCTGCAAACTTAATGTATAATTTCTTTCACTTTAGGAAGCCTTTGAGGCAATTATGAAAGTTATCCTTTTGTCTATCTGTGTTTTCTTTTGTGCAGAATAGATACCACAAGAGTTGAGTTTACCATCCCGCTGAGGGAGAACTGGGCACTGCCATTCTTTGCAATTCAGATAGCAGCAGTTACCTATTTCCTGAGACCAAACTTACAGCCTCTTTCTGAAGTAAGTTTTTATAACACTTCATATATTTTCCAATTTCCCAGGTTTATATAAGAAACTGGAAAAAAATGTATGCCTAGTGTCCCAATACATGCAAATAGTTCTTATTCTATGACCAACTTTTTAACTCGAGTTAAATTTTTTTTCTTCTGAGCTCTAGCCTACTTTGCAAAGAAAATGTTTTCATTTTTTGATGTTAAAAATGTACTCTAACATAATCTGCCCTTAAATAGTTGCAGCAAACCCACACACAATTTCTGCAAAACTGTCAGAATTTTTAAGCCATTGCTCTTGAGATGTGACTTAGTGCATTATCGCCTCCATAATAGTGTGGAATACACATACCGTATGTGAGCATTTATATGCAAAGTGTCACTGAAGGATATTTAGAGCTTAAATAACAAATGCAAGGGTTTTCAGAGCAACAGTTTACGGTTTCTTTATTTGGTTTATAGAGATATAGGCTGCTCTTGAGCAAACTTGTCGGCAAGATTTTTTATTACTAGAGGCACGCACGTTATATAAAGGTTTTCTCTCTACAGAGGCGGACGCTTCTTGCCATTTTCATATCAACTTTTCTCTTTAGTCTGACATGGCAATTTAATCAATTTATGATGCTGATGCAAGCATTAGTGCTGTTCATACTGGACTCCTTGGACATGCTGCCGGCAGTGAAGGTAAGCTTTGCTTTCTTTTCTCATTTTGAGAATTCCATTGGTTAATGTCGCAGAATGTGATGAAAGTGTGCCGATACTAAAGGATAAAGCTCTTCCTTAGCTCTAACGTAAATATGCTGTTGTCAGTTGAGACTGAGTTATTTGTGCAATGCAGCTTGACAGTCTTGACTTTTATTGTGCTTAAAAAATGGATTTGTTTGAGGCGTAAATCCAGATCAATTGTCTTTATTGAGATGGTTTAAATTTTAAAACATAAATGTGCTTTAAATGTAAATGTGTGGCTACAATTGCCTTTTCTTCAGGGAGCTCAGTGGGTATATAGCATTCTTGGTATAGTACTTTATAAAAGTTTCATAGTAACATTTAACCAATATGGGATGTGAATCCTATTGACTAGGCAAAGGTCACACGGGAAATAAGGAAACCCCCATCTGTCTCCCAGTGTGTGCTGCTGTCATTTAATCACATGGGTTTGTTTTATTTGCAGAAATGTATTTTACTGTGTTGTGTACATTTTAAAAATGCCCATACATAATATTCTATAGTAGCGGTAACTTAGGTATTTTCTAAGTAAAATAAAATATTATCTCTAAACATAAGGCAGCAAGATAGCCCAACATAGAATTACAGTCAGCTATTCCATATCATAGGAGATGCAATAAACTTTGAAAACTGAGACTGAATTAAGAAACATTAAACTCAGTTACCAAATATACCTTGTCCACTGAGTCACAAGATTAGCATAGGTACTATAGAACATGCCAGTCTGTGTAAGAAATTGCCCCATCTACAGGGAATTCACTATCCAGGTTGGAAAATAGATATTGACAACTAGAACAGCTAGAGAAATTATAGCTGTCAACTTGTAGTAATGATAAGGGCTAGAAGTCTAGAAGAGAAGTTCTTTTTAGGCAAAAAAGATTTCCAGGAGCGGAGAGACTAGAACTGGGCCACAAAGGAGGAGAGCAGAAATTGGGTCGAGTGTGACACGGCAGGATAGGTCAGTAAAATAGATACGGAAGTAGATACGGTGAGTTTTGCACATTTTATTAATGTTTCTGCAGGTGTGAGGCACTGGCCATCCACAGACTGCTGGTGAAATATAAATCCTTGTCTGCAGTGTAGCTTGACAGTAGGTATCAGAAGCCTTTCACCAGCACTTCCACCTCTGGAAATCTATGCCAAGGAAATTACCAACCGTGTTCCTTTCAGTTGTGTTAAAATAAGGAAATCTGAAAATGACTGAAGTCAGTAGCAGTAGGCTGTAGTTACACACACACACACACACACACACACACACACAAATCGTGGAGACTAGAAGGGAGTGGCACAATATTTTTCCAGGTGCTGAATTAAAAAAAAAAACTGTCATCCCAGAATCCTATCCACAATGAAACTGCTTCAGGAGTGAAGGGGAAATTAGAGCATCCTCAGTGGAACCAAACTCTCAGAAGCTGTCAGAAACAGACCTGCCCTGTGGAAGAACCATGAGAGGAAGTGACTGAGACAGGAAGGAAGTGATGAGTAAGTTTTTCAAACAAAAATGAGATGAAACAAAAAGGAATTTTTATATACTAAGAAGAAAGCAAAGGCAGTGAAGAAAAGTAAACATGAATAGATGTAACAAGCTTTCGTTCTCTTGAGTTTTCTAAATTTAATGGCCGAGGCAAAATTATAAAATGTGTGAAATGGCTCTCAGTGTGTGTAGATTTAAGACAATGTATTATAAGTGGGAAAGGCAAAAGGACTTAAGAGGTAAGTTTTCTGTGTTTTGCTAAGAATAGTAAAATGACCATATGAGTAGACTACATATAATAGGTTATAAATGCATAATACAACACTCAGAAGAACCACTAAAAAATCTGCATGAGGAAATACAAACACTACACATAAACAATAATGGAATTATGAAAGTGTTCAAGTAACTCATAGGAAAAAGAAGAGAGAAATGCATTAACAGCCAATGAACAACAGTAACAAAACCCAGTACAATGGCCAATTTAAGACCCAACATATTGGTAATTACATTACAGTAAAAGATCTAAATTCACTAATTAAGAAAAGATGAGCAGAGTGAATAGTGTGACCCAAGTGTTATAAGAAACTCACTTCAAATTTAACAGGAGAGATCAGTTCGGAGTAAAGGAAGGAGAAGGGCACTGTGCAAACATCAACCCAAGGAAGGTAGGAGTGACTGTAATAATAGCAGATAAAGTGGAGGTTAGGCAGAGAAAACTGTCGGATCAGGACATCGTGCAGTAACAAGCTGGTCATTGCACCAGTGAGACGGAGCGACCCTCGATCCGTGTGCACCAGTCAGCAGCACTGCAGCGTGCTCAGTGTGAAGCAGACGCTGACGGACCTGGCAGGAGAAGCAGACGACTCCGCAGTTGTGGGTGGGGACTCACACCCTCCTCTAGCAGTTGATGGAACCATTCTCTCAACGGTTGATGGAGTGCTAAACAAAATCATCAGCTATCTAGAACTCTACAACATTATTCACCAGCACAGATTATATCCTGGACCACGAAACAACAACAAATACAAAAGAATTAACATCATTGAAATTACATGTATTCTTTCCCCACAATGATTGATTTCAAGTTAGAAATCAATATAGAATAGCAGGAAAATATTCAATAATAGGAAATTAAACGTCACCGCTACTAAATAATCCTATGGGTCAAAAAGGAAGCCTTGGAGAACATTGAACTCAATGAAAATGAAAATTAGAGCATGTCAGAATTTGTGGGGGCATGAGGCCAGCGCTGTGGAACAGTGGGTTAAAGCCCTGGCCTGCAGCACCGGCATCCCATATGGGTGCTGGTTCAAGTCCTGGCTGCTCCACTTCTGATCCAGCTCTCTGCTAATGTGCCTGGAAAACAGCGGAGGATGGCCCAAGTCCTTGGGCCCTTGAACCTACACGGGAGACCCAGAAGAAGCTCCTGGCTTCAGATCAGCTTGGCTCTGGCAGCCACTGGGGAGTGAACCTGCAGATGGAAAACCTTTCTCTCTAACTCTTTCAAATAAATAAATCTTAAAAAAAAAAAAATTGTGGGGCACATCTAAAGCAGTGCTAAGAAGGAAATATCTAACATTAAATGCTTATATTATGGGCCAGCACTGTGGCACGGTGGGTAAAGCTGCCACCTGCAATGCTGTATCCCATATGGGTATAGGTTCAAGTCCCAGCTGCTACACTTCCAATCCAGCTCTCTGCTATGGCCTGGGAAAGCAGTAGAAGACGGCCCAAGTCCTTCAGCCCCTGCACCTGGTGTAGGAGACCCATAAGAAGCTCCTGGCTCCTTGCTGCGGATTGGCCCAGCTCTGGCTGTTGTGGCCATTTGGGGAGTGCACTGGCGGATGGAAGACTTTTTTCTCTCTCTCTGCCTCTCTGTAACTCTGCCTTTCAAATAAATTTTTTAAAAAAGTGCTTACATTAGGAGAGAGGAAAAGTCTGAAATCAGAAATCTAAGCTCTCACCTTAAGAAATGGGTGCATATGTGGCCTACTGGTTGAGATGCCACTTGGGATGTCCACTTCCCTTATAGGAGTCCTTGGTTTGTATCCTGGCTTCAATCCTCATTCTGACTTCCTGCTAATGTGAACCCTGGAGGAAGCAGTTGATGGCTGTGGGTTTAGGTCCCTGCCACCCACATGGTGGAGTTGGTTTGAGTTCCTGACTCCTGCTTTGGCGTGGCTCAGCCCTGGCTGTTGTATGCATTTGGGGAATGAACCAGCAGATGTGACCTTGTACTCTATCTTTGTCTCTCTCTGTATCTCCCTCTCTATCTCCATGTCTTTCTCTATGTTCTTCTCAAATAATTGGAAAAGAAAACAAATAGAAAAAGCAGAGTGAGATAAACCCAGTGCAAGTAGAAGGAAGGAAATAATAAAAAGCAAGAATCAATGGAATTGAAGATAAAAGGGTAGAATCAATGAATGAAAAATCTTGTTCTTTGAAGAGATGGATAAAATTACACACCACCAGCAAGACTCTATGATTGCCTGGTGGTGGTAAAATTTTCCGTTTGAGCATACTGTGAGACCAAAGTTCTGAGTCTCTGTGCACTACCTGTATTCTGGCCAGGATAGCATAGTGGTTAAGAACACAAACTCCTAAGTTTGACTTAATTAATACAGCTGTGTCCTTTTGAACACCGCCTGATATTTTTAAATTGTTAAATGTTCACTGTGGTGGTGATGAGGCACATGAGCATGAGCCAGTGAAGAAAATTTCGCTTACTCCATACAGAAGCAGTCTGCTTTTGCTGCCTTGTTTCTATACAGTTCTGTAAAAGAACCTGTGAAGGAACATCAGCGGGACCACTGTTGACCCAGGCCTTCTAACATGCAGTACTGCTCAACCCTGCATTCCTGGCTGCCCACCAGCAGTGTCTCATTTGAACCTAGGATATTACTATGTGTATAAAATTCTACACTTGTTACTAAACAAGCTATGTTTTTTCTAGAAGTGTGCCCACTTGATATAAAAAAGAACTGCTGGCATGAAAAACATAACCCAAATAAAAGCAAACAAACATTTTTTTTGAGAAATGAGTAAAAACATTTACAAGTCAATGAGAAAAGGGAGTGCAGTATACAAATATGAGAACAAATGAAGAATTAAGTACTCAGGTGTAAGTTTAGCAAGAAATGTGAACATGTACTCTGAAAACGACAAAATGTAAGATGTTAAAAGAGCTAATTAAAATGGAACAATATCCCATATTCATTGATCAGAAGACGTTGTTGGCCGGCGCCGTGGCTCAATAGGCTAATCCTCCACCTAGCGGCGCTGGCACACCGGGTTCTAGTCCCGGTCAAGGCGCCAGATTCTGTCCCGGTTGCCCCTCTTCCAGGCCAGCTCTCTGCTGTGGCCAGGGAGTGCAGTGGAGGATGGCCCAAGTGCTTGGACCCTGCACCCCATGGGAGACCAGGATAAGTGCCTGGCTCCTGCCTTCGGATCAACACGGTGCACCGGCTGCGGTGGCCACTGGAGTGTGAACCAACAGCAAAGGAAGACCTTTCTCTCTGTCTCTCTCTCTCACTGTCCACTCTGGCTGTAAAAAAAAAAAAAAAAAGAAGAAGAAGAAGACATTGTTGACATGGCGGTACATCCTCAAAATTCACCCAACACAATCCCTTTCTGAATCCTAGGTGGATTTTTTCTTTTTTTTACAGAAATTGAAAAGCTGATTCCAAAATTCATATGAAAACTCAGATGACCCAGAATAACCCAAAAAATCTTGAAAAAGAAGACCAAAGTTGGAAAAATCAACAGAGCTGCAACGTCAGAATAGTATGGTGCTGGCAGTAAGATAAACATAAATCAATGGAATAGAATTAAGAGACCAGAAATAAACTCTCACCAGAAAGAGTTGATTTTCTACAAGTGTGCCAAGATAAATAGAAAAAGAATAATCTTTTCTGTCGCTCCCCCTCTTCGTGGAGGAACGACACAGGACCCTGCGCTGTTCTTTCGTCTGCTCGGCCCTCCCCGGGTTTGCTGCTGGTTCTTCCCGGGTTGGCTGCCGTCCCTCCACCTCCGTGGAAGGGCGGTTCCCCCTAGCCACATTCCCCACTTCCACGGGGGAGCGGCACACCGCCGGCCGGCTCTCTCGGGGGCTGCACAGGTGTTCCCCTTAGATGTTCCTGGTGCATGCCGTCTCTCTCCTCCTTTATAGTCCTCCTCCGCCAATCCTAACTCGGCTGCCCACACGCCGAGTACGCTGCTCTCCTCCAATCAGGAGCAGGATCAGCTCCTGGAGGTCATCACTCAAGTTGGCAAGAGGCAGCTGCGTAGAAGCTGTTTTCTCCTCTCCCAGCACCATATTGTGGGAGAGCAGATGCATAGAATAAGTCTTAATTCCAGTAACTCAGTCCAGTCCGGGTTGCTCCCCACACTTTTCAACAAATGGTACTGGAATAACTTGATATCCACATGCAAAAGAATGAAGTTGGACCTCTTCCTCTCACACTGTACATAATAATTAACCTTTAAATGGCTCATAGACCTGGATATAAGAGCTAAAACTATACAGCTTTTAGGAAAAACAGAAATAACTCTTCATGACCTTTGAACAGTCTATACCTTCTTATATGCAACATCAAAAGCACAGTGATTTTTTAAAAAGTAGATGGAAAATGTTTTTGCCATAATATGTAGAAGGTGTATATTATGAAAGAAGCTACGCATGGGTTTCAGAAATTTTGTTTGCACTGAAACAAATGCATGCTTTTAGTTCCATTTCCTCCAAGACTTCCTGAAAAAGCCTCATATTTGCAAATCATATATCTGATGAGAAACTTCCAGAATATATGAAGAACTCTTACACAACGCATTCAGCAATAAAGTAAGGTCAAAGGATTTGGGTAAACATTTCTGCAAGTAAGATATATAAATGTCCAATAAACACATAAAAAGATGCTTGACATCATTAGCTATCAAAGAAATACAATTCAAACCCACAGTGAGATACCACTTTAAACCCACCTGTGTGGCTAAATTTAGAAAAACAGCAGATGCTGCAAAGGATGTGGAGGAGCTGGCCCTCTCGTATACTGCTGGTGGGACTGTACAATGGTGCAGTTGCTTGGTGGAAAGCAGCATTTCTTCAAATTTTAAACATAGGGTTACCGCGTGATCCAGGAATTTCACTCCCAGATAACTACCCAAAAGAAATGAAAGCTCATTAAAATATGTGTATGTGAATATTCTTAGAAGAATAATTCATACTCCAAAGGCAAAAGCCACCCAAATACCCATCAACCAAAGAGTGGATAAGCAGAGTGTAAGGTAGCCATACAGTACATAATATCAGCGATACAAAGGAGGAGGTACTAATGTGAAGCTGGATAGTACTGTTCCAAATAAAAGCAGCCAGTCACATCTCTCTCTATGTTATACTTTTCCATTTATGTGGAGTATCCATTCTGTTGTTTACATTGCATTATAATTCCATTATGCAAACCCAAAGGTAAGAATGTCAGTAGATGCCAGGGCTGGGGAAGGGGAAAATGAGGAGTGACATCTAATGGGCACGAGGTCTCTTTTGAAGTAATGAAAATATCTTTAAAATGAGACTGTGGCAATAGTTGTACAACTCACTGAATATACAAACTGTACACTTGAAGTGGAAGACTTTGATGGTATGTGAATTACATCTTAATAAAGTTCTTACAAAGGAAAAGAAAAAACGCCTTCTCTGACCAATAGTTCTACTTTTAGGAGTTTATCCCAAAGAAATAGGTTCATTCATTCCTCCAATATTTATTGAATGACACTGTTCTAGTGGGCATCTTTTGAACTACTGGGTATATAACAATGAATAAAATAAGTAATCAGATATTAGGGTTTGAAGTTTTTTTTTTTTTTTTTTTTTTTAAGATTTATTTATTATTTGAAAGCATTACAGTGAAGGAGAGGCTGAGGAGATCGAGATCTTCCATCCACTGGTTCATTCCCCGAATGGCTGCAACAGCCAGGGCGGCTGAGCCAGGCCAAAGCCAGGAGACAGGGGTTTCATCCAGGTCTCCCATGTGGGTGCAGGGGCACAGGGACTTGGGCCATTTTTCCACTGCTTTCCCAGGTGCAATATCAGGGATCTGGATTGGAAGTGGAGCAGCTGGGACTCGAACTGGCGCCCATATGGGATGTCAGCACTGCAGGTGGAGGCTTTATCCACTAAGGCACAGTGCTGGCCCCAAGTGTGAAGATTTTTAAAGTGATATTCATAATGTGACTTTAGTAATATTGAAACACTAGAAACACCTGAGTGACCTGATGGCAGCCAAATTCTGTAGAGGAATGTTGTAATCGCCATTTAAAACGTAAGTTTTCACAGAGCAGTCAGTGATGTGAGCAAACTGTGCTGTAACACAGTGTATGAAGTGCTGCCTGTGAAGCAGCACCCACTCGTGTGAACGTAATGGTGTTGGGTTTGACTCCAGAGCCCACCTTCTGTTAATGTTCTCCTGGCTTCGAAATTTGCAGTAAGGTACATTATCGTTATAATCCTAAAAACTATCAGCATCTATCCCCTTGAGTTTCCATGAACATTAAGCCAAAGCACTGGACTGTTGCAGGCCTTTGAAATGCATGGTGTAGGTTTGTTTCCTTTGAAATTAAGAGAACCAAGCCATAGGGAAAATCCAGTTTGCTGCAGAGTAAAACATTTTTTTTGTGTGTCAGCATGGGGATGGAATTGTCTGATTTCAAAGAAAATAGGAAAACTAACAGAAAAAGTATCTGCTCTTATTAGGATCTGTCTATTTTTCTTTCTTTGTGACATTATTTTTGTGTTCAGTTGGTTATGTCTTGCTTCTTTCAGTGTCAGTCAGGGGTTATCTCTCGCAAGTGTTTATGGTAACCAGGCATTCTCATGCACAATCGCCTTTTGTCCTTTCATCAGGCTCTTGCCAGTTCTGGCACCGTAGGTCACACAGCTGGGTCATGCCAGATTCAGGACTACAGTACAGGTACTGTGGTCTTCAGGGCTCCTGATCTCGGCCACTGCTCCATGCTGTTGTGAACCTGTGAGAACTGCAGAAGGAGCTGTCAGTCATTCTGGGATCAAGCCCACACTCAGACAGCATGAAGCAGTGTATGACCCTGTCCAGTGGGCATAGTATGGAGAAATAGGGAAGAATAAGATAAAGTACTGATTGTTGGAAGAAGATAGTAAATATCAAAGATTTTAAGGGAATATTGAAGATTATAAACTGCACTTGCTAATTCCAAGAATACATTGGTATATACCATTATTTGCTGCTTTTACTTTAAACACTTTTCATTTGCCTTTTAACCAAAAAATTTTAAATTTAAAATTTTGTCATCAAAAGGTAAATAAGCAGTTGGTATGTATATGATTAGTTTTTAGATTTGTGTTTCTTGAAGTTGTGTGTGTGTTTTCTGCATTATTTGCAAACTGAGATTTATCCAGCGTGTCACCATGGGGTAATCTCCCAATACAAGCTGTGTAACTATTTAATCTTTGGTCATTGCAGGCAACGTGGCTGTATGGTATACAGATAGCAAGTTTACTCTTGGTCTGCATTCTCCAGTTTTTTAATTCCATGATTCTTGGATCATTGCTTATCAGTTTTAACCTTTCGGTGTTAATTGCAAGAAAACTTCAGGTAGGACATTCTTTTTGTCCTTAGTATTACTAAAAGTAGACTTCTTTTTTTAAATTGTATGGTTCATTGGACCTTATTTTTATGCAACATACAAAGGAGAATTTATGACCAAATTCCCACTAAAAACACAAGTAGCATCATTTGATTTTTTTTTTTTTTTTTCAAGTGCATGTTATAACATTCCTGTTTTATGCTTTCTGAAGTCACAGGTCATCCTACTGTTTTGACATTTATTATTTCTTTATTTTCATGGCTGACATTTATTAAGCAATTGCTATTGATTATAAAATTGTGCTGATAGGTTTTGTTGATGGACATGCAACTACATTTTTATGGGGTACAACATAATGTTTTGGTTCATGAATACATAGTATAATGACCAAATCAGGGTAATTAGTATATCCATCAATATTTGTATTCATCATTTCTCTGAAATGAGAACATTAAAATGCTCTCTTCTACCTGTTTTAAAATATAAAATGCAGTATTGCTGACTGTAGTCACTCCACTGTGCAATAAAAGACCAGATCTTATTCCCCCTGTGACTATACCTTTGTACGCCTGTTGACCAGCCTCTCCCCTCCCCACCCTGTGGTAGCCCCCATTCTACTCTCAACTTCTTTGTGATCTAATTATTTTTACCTTTCACATATGAGTGAGATCATGCAATACTTTTCTGCCTGGCTTATTTTAGTCAACATAGTCTCCTGGTCCATCCATGTTGTCACAAATTACAGGATTTCATCCACTGTTGGCCAGATAGTATTCCATTATGTATATATGGCACATTCTCTGGATCTCGTAGGACTATGTTGAATAAAAGTAAATGTGAGTATCGTTGTCGTATTCCATATCTTAGAGGAAGAACTTCCAACGTTTCCCCATTCAATATGATAATTAGCTGAGGGTTTGCCATATGCAACCTTTATCATGTTGAGGTATGTTCCTATTATGCCTAATTTATAGAGAGTTTTTATCGTGAAAGTTTTTATCATCCATTGATGGACATTTAGGTTGGTTCCATATCTTGGCTGTTTTGACCAGAGCTGCAGTAAGCATGGGGATGCAGTTCTCTTTTCTATAGACTGATTTCCTGTCCTGTGGCTGTATGCCCAGTTGTGAGCTTACTAATTCTTCATTCCATTTTCTTGAGGAGCCTCCATACTGTTTTCCCCAGTAGCTGTCCTAATGGGCATTCCTGCCAACAGTTTCTGAGAGTTCCCCTTTCTCTACGTCACTGCCTGTGTGTGGAATTTTTTGCTTTTTAATAACAGCCATTATCCCTGGGGTTAGGTGATGTCTCCTTGTGCATTCACTTTGCATTTCTCTGATGATTAGTGCTATTGAGCACTTTTTAATCCATCTATTGGCCATTGGTATGTGTTTTGTGTTTTTTTTTTTTTGCTTTTTATTTATTTATCGTTACTAGAAACCTTTTATTTAAGATAAACTTCATGCATTTCATATATACAAATTTAGGAACAGTGATTCTTCCCACCCTAACCTTCCCAGCTGCACTCCCACCCTTCTTCCTCCTCTCTCTCCTCTTCCCATTCTTATTTTTTACTAAGATCTATTTTCAATTAACTTTCATTTTTATGTCTTTTTAAATGTATTTTTATGTATTTTGAAAGACAGACAGAGATCTTTCATCTGCAGATTTATTTCCCATGTGTGTGCAATAGCCAGGGCTGGGCCAGACCTAAACCAGGAGCCTGGAACTCATTCCAAGTCTCCCACCTGAGTAGCAGGGACTAAAGTACTTGAGCAATGGTGCACATTGGCAGGAAGCTAGCATCAGAATTGGAGTCGGGATTCAAACCCTGGTATTCCTGGATGGGTTGCAGGAGTCCCAAGCAACATTTGTTTTGTTTTGTTTTTTGTTTTTAAGATTTATTTATTATAAAGGCAGAGTTACAGAGAGGCAGAGTTAGAGAGAGATGTCTTCCATCCTGTGGTTTACTCTACAAATGGCTGCAACAGCTGAGGTGAGCTGATCCAAAGCCAGGAGCCAGGAACTTCTTCTGGGTCTCCCAAGTGGGTACAGGGGCCCAAGCACTTGGGCCATCTTCTACTGCTTTCCCAGGCCACAGCAGAGAGCTGGATCAAAAGTGGAGCAGCCAGGACTTGAACCGGTGCCCATATGGGATGCTGGCACTGCTGGCAGTAGCTTTACCCACTATGCCACAGCGCCAGCCCCCAAGTAGCATCTTAACTGCTCTGCCAACTGCCTACCCTTATGTGTCTTATTTTGAGAAAAATCTGTTCTGGTCTTTAGTCTATTTTTTAATTGAATTATTTGAGTTTTTGGCCATC
This sequence comes from Oryctolagus cuniculus, assembly GCF_964237555.1. Classification (NCBI taxonomy): domain Eukaryota; kingdom Metazoa; phylum Chordata; class Mammalia; order Lagomorpha; family Leporidae; genus Oryctolagus; species Oryctolagus cuniculus. The sequence continues at coordinate 23,898,309 of NC_091449.1, read as the reverse complement.
GAGTTGCTTGAGTTCCTCACCAACTCTGGAGAGATTGTCTCTTCACTGCTTTGCTCTGCAAAAGCTCTTTAGTTTGTTTTAATCCTATTTGTCTATTTGTGTGTTTTATTGCCTGTGATTTGAGATTTTATCTTTAAAAAAAGCTTTTCCCTGACCAGTACCTTGTAGCATTTACCCTAGGGTTTCTTCTAGTAGTTTCTGGTGGGTTAACCCACTGAGTTTCTGTGTAAGAGTTAGCTGCATCTCCTAGACTGTGTTGAATAAAAGTGGTCAATGTGGGCATCCTTGTCTTATTCCTTATCTTAGAGGAAGAACTTTCAGCTTTTCCCCATTCAGTATGATAATTAGCTGAGGGTTTGCCATATGCACTCTTTATTGTGTTGAGGTATGTTCTTATATTCCTAACTTGTAGAGAGTTTTTCTTGAAAGGATGTTGAATTTCATCAACTGCCTTTTCTGTATCTATGAGCTTACAATTTTTGTCTTTGATCCTGTTTCTGCGATGCATTATATGTATTGACTGGCATATGTTGAGCTATCTTTGCATCTCTAGGATGAATCCCACTTGATCAAAGTGAATGGTCTTTTTAATTTGCCATGTAACATGATTTGCAAATATTGTGTTGAGGATTTTTGCATCTGTATTCCTTTTTTGTGTTCTGTCTTTGTCCAGTCTTGGCATCAGGGTGATGCTGACCTTGTAGAGTGAGTTTGGAAGAATTCTTTCCTCTTCAGTTTCTGGAGTAGTTTAAGAGTTGGTGTTAGTTCTTAAATGCTTGGTAGAAGGCAGCAGTGAAGCCATCTGGTCCAGGATGTTCTTTGAAGAGAGACTTTACTACCAATTCAGGCATGTTGCTTATTATATGTCTATCCAGGTTTTCTGTTTCTGAATTATTCAATTTTGGTAGGTTGTGTGTGTCCAGAAATTTATCTATTTCCCTAAATTTTTCAATGAATTGGTATACAGTTGTTCATAGTAGTTTTTTATGATGCTTTATATGTTCATGGTGCCAGTTATAATGTCTCCACTTTCATCTCTGATTATATTTGTTTCTTTTTTTTCTTAGTCTATCTAAAGATTTGTTGATGTTTTTTCTATTCAAAAATCAGCTCTTTGTTTTATTGACCTTTTGGGTTTGTTTTTTAAATCTTTTATTTGTTTCTACTCAGATATTTATTATTTCTTTCCATCTAATTTGGGGATTGTTATTTTCTCTAGTTTCTTGAGATGCATCATTAGGTTGTTTGAGATCTTTCTCCTTTTCTGAAGTAGGTATTTATTGCTTCTCTCTTAGAACTGCTTTCATTTTCATTTGTCTTGATATTTTTTAATTTCTCCTTTAATTTCTTTATTGACCTATTGGTTCTTCAGGAGCTTGTTGTTTAATTTCCATATATTTATACAATTTCCAAAATTCTTCCTGTCGTTGATTTCTGGTTTTATTCCACTGTGGTCAGAAAACATACTTGACATGAGGTTTTTTTTTTACTTTCATTGGTGACTTCTTTTGTGGCCTAACCTGTGATATATCTTGGAGAATGTTCCAAGTGTAGTTGAAAAGAAAGTATATTCTTCAGCTATTGGATGAAGTGTTCTCTGAATGTCTCTGAGGTCCATTTGCTCTAGAATGCAGTTAAAATCCAGTGTTTCTTTGCTGGTTTTCTGTCTGGAGGAGAGGAGTTCATATCTCCTACTGTCACTATACTGCAATCTGGCTCTCCTTTTAGATCTATTCATGTTCACTTTATGTATTTAGGTGTTCTGATGTTGCATGCACACATTATATTTATAATTGATCTTGTATCTCTTTAGAAGGGTGTAAGAACTTTATTTTTGTCTTTTTATAATGTTTGACTTGAAGTCTATTTTATCAGACATAAATATAGCTACTCCTGCTCTCTTTTGTCTCTATTGGTATGGGATTTCTTTTTCTGTCCACTCTCAGTCTGTGTATGTCCTTGTAAGTGAAGTGATTATTTCATAGGTAAGCATATACTTGGGTCTTATTTTTTCTTCTGTTCAGCTACTCTGTGCCTTTTAATTGGAGAATTTAATCCATTCACATGCAAAGTAATTACTGATAGGCAAAGTCATAGTGTTGTGGAGTTGACCCCTGGCTAGGCTTGGTTCTGGTTCTTGTCTCTGCACAGGATTTCAGGTAGGAGACAAAGTTGTACAGGAAAGCAGGAGTTTTGTAAAGCAAAGGAATATTACATGCTCAGTATGTTAGTGTGGACAAACAAGAGCGACAAAGAGAGGAAGTGAACAAAAAACACCAAGAAAAAAAAAAAAGGTTTGGGCCATCCTTTTTTACTATCAGTAGGCATAGAGGGTAGTGTCTAGGGTGGGACTTAATTGACTATTCAGAAGGGCAGAGTTTGGGATGGGGTATGAATTCTGCCCATTTCCATGCCCTTTTTGGAGATCTTGGACGTGTCATGGTGTCAGGTGCATGATGGGAGTGGGAGAGCTGGCCGTGGTAATTTTATTTTGATGACCTAAAGGTCATTGTGGAGACATAACCTGAAGCCATATTGAGTATTTCCAGATGGCACTAGTTCTAAGTTTGCAGCATTATGGAACTTGCAGTTTCTGCTGCATGGCAGTGGGGGGCTTGGTACAGTGTAGGCAGTGCACAGAAATGGAGGTTTGGGTGGTGCAGACTCGTCCTGGGTAGCTGGGCTGGCTGCAGCCGACACACCTGCTGGCCAGGGCTTCTGCCTAGGCTGTTTGGAACTATCACATTGCAGACTGTGCGCCACACAGATAGGCTGGGGCGATTGAACCTCAGTTCCTCTTCTCTTAGCTGCCCACCTGCCCACATCATTAGTATTCCCATTTTTTTGTTTTGTTTTGTTTACTAGTTGTTTTGCAGATCCTCTGCTGCTTTTTTTTTTTTTTTTCTTCTGTCTTCCTTTGTGGTTAAGTGATTTTCACTGGCAGTCTGCTTTGATTCCTTGCTTTTTATTTTTAGTGTATCTATTTGAGGTTTTTGCTTTGTGGTTACCATGAGGTTTACCTTGTTTTAGTTATAATGAATTATTTTAAAGCTGATAATGTTTATCACAGAGAAAGAAGAAAAACATTCTGTACTTTAACTCCAGTCTCCTCTGCATTTTGAACTTTTGATGTCACAGTTTACACCTTTTTATATTGTTTATCACTTAAGAAGTTACTGTAGCTGTTACTATTTTTGTCTTTTAACCTTCTAACTTAAGATATAAGTAGTTTATACCCTCCACGATTACAGTATTAGAGTATTCTGTTTTTTTCTGGATACTTGTTTACTTATAGGTTTTAAACCTTCCCAGGTTTTTGTATTACACACACGACTTCTCCTCCAGTGCCCAGAACTCCCTTTAGCATTTCTCTTAAGACAGGACACTGGTGGTAATGAATTCCCTCAGCCTTTGTTTGGGATGAAATTCATTATTTCTTAAAGAGTTGGAACCTTTATTTAATTCAATTATTAGGCAAAGCTGCCTGGTCAGATGTCATTGATTTAAAGTTGAAGTAAAGGGAACTGTGCTTTTCTGTGTGTGAACTCAAGATTGAGAAGAGCCTGCTGCCTGCAGGAGTGTGTGCACAGCTCCAGCTGTGCACCTGCTGTTCTTGGATGCAGTGCCACTGTTCTTCCCCAGCCTTCCGTACTGTTACTGAACATTCCCTCTGTTTTGAGTTAACGTCTTAAAACCTTCAGAAATAATTGCACATTTCCTAAGGTATTGTAAAGCCCTGTGAAAATACTGAACTGATCTTTTGGTTTTACTATATAATTACATTTCTTAAATTTACATGAGATTTGAGAGTTTGTTTCTCCTTAACATTGTCACAAAGCCCATTTTCTTTTGCACATGCTGTAAGTATTTCTGTCTTAAGCCATTGTGTTTTTTTCTTCGAGAAGAAGAAATCCCTTTTTTAAAAGATTTATTTGTGTATTTATTCATTCATTCATTTGCCTGGTTTATGGTTTGAAAGACAAAGGGACAGAGAGACAGAGAAAGAATTTTATGCTGCTGGGCTGTTCTCTCTCTTTCTCTCTCTCTGTGTCACACACACACACAGCACCTGCCCTTTATTAGTCTTTTGAGAGAGCAGTGCTGTGGACACACTGTAACAAAGATATTTTTGAAAACCAGGCTTTTAGTCGTCTATTAAGAACAACAGTTCTTATTCATCCTTTTAACCTTAATTTTAAATAAATACCTCTCAAACTTGGATGCTTTTGATGTTATATTGAGTATGTATAGAAAGGGCACAGTTTACTTTTTGTGCTGATAGATCTTTTATTTGAATTATAGCCGTGTCTGTGATCTGTGAGGTAGTGGATACACGCTATACTGATCTGCTCAGTTCGCACAACTCTTACCTTCCAAGCAGTAGACCCCAGTACCTGGTCACGAAGGTCTTTTTAGAAGCGCTGTGGCACAGTGTGTTAAGCTGCTGCTTGTGGCACCAGCATCTCATATGGGCACCAGTTTATGTCCTGGCTGCTCCACTTCTGATCCAGCTCCCTGCTAATGTGCCTGGGAAAGCAGTGGAGGATGGCTCAAGTGTTGGGCCCCTGCACCCATGTGGGAGACCTGTAGGAAGCTCCAGGCTCCTGACTTTGGCCCAGCTCAGACATTTGCAACCATCTGGGGAGTGAACTATCGGATGGAGGATTTCTCTCTCTCACTCCCTCTCTCTTTCTGCCTCTGCCTCTCTGTAACTCTGCTTTTCTAATAAATAAATGAATCTTTAAAAAATAAATATAAAAGAAAAAGTAGGACACATTTCCTCATCTTATTGAGCTCAACATTAAGGGATTCATTTAATCCTGGAGAATTACTAATATTAAGACTAACGAATAGAAGGTTATGTTTTCCATATACGTATTTCCTGTATATTGTGTGATCCAGTGCTTAAAATCCTCAGGCAATTTCATTTTGTTTATGAAGTTATACAAAAAATTTAAGAATTAAAACAGCTCTTTTAATTTCTAGAAAAACCTGAAAACTGGAAGCTTCCTTAATAGGATTGGGAAACTTTTGTTACATTTATTTATAGTTTTATGCTTAACACTTTTTCTCAACAACATTATTAAGGTAAGTTAACAAATTGGCATTTTAATATGTTTTTTAAAATTTTTAATATGTTTTTAAACTTACTTAGAGCCTTGGAGATAGGTTTTTGAAACTTTAAATTTTAAAGGAATTTTTGCTTTATACAGCACATAGCATTACTTAACAGTTACCAGTTTTGCTGAACAGGCTGTTTTAACTTTGTGTTGGTAAAAAGGATTAATCTGTTCATTTCATTCACTGATTTCTGTTGATTCTTCTTTAGTATGTTCTTCCTTGAACTCACCTTTTAAGTTCAACTTTTTAAGAGCTCAACTTTAGAAGCATCAAGTAAAGATATCACTAAATTTTGAATATTTTACTTCTAGAAATAGCTTTCCCGCTATGGTGCTAAAAAAGCAGATGGCATGGTTCTTGGGCTCAGTTGATGAGTAACTGGCCTTTCTATCTGATTTCTGCTGTGGAAAGCACCATGCTCATTCTCGGGAGTTCTTCAACATTTAACTGACCTAAGAGTGGCGCCCGTCCAGCAGAGTAACACTTGTGGTCACAGCTTATATATCCCGTAGCTCTGCTGGAAGTGCCCTGCTGGAGAGTTTAGTTTGAACATGCTTTCTGATATTTTCACTGGCTTTTTTTTTTCTTTTAAATAATAAACCTTCCTTAGGGTATATAGGTCTTGAACTGTGGAGTCCCATTTGTGTGTGTTTTTTTGTTTGTTTGTTTGTTTTTGTTTGTTTTTTGTTTTTTGTTTTTTTTGACAGGCAGAGTGGACAGTGAGAGAGAGAGACAGAGCGAAAGGTCTTCCTTTTGCCGTTGGTTCACCCTCCAATGGCCGCCGCGGCCGGCGTGATGCGGCCGGCGCACCGCGCTGATCCGAAGGCAGGAGCCGGGTGCTTCTCCTGGTCTCCCATGGGGTTCAGGGCCCAAGCACTTGGGCCATCCTCCACTGCACTCCCGGGCCATAGCAGAGAGCTGGCCTGGAAGAGGAGCAACCGGGACAGAATCCGGTGCCCCGACCGGGACTAGAACCCAGTGTGCCGGCGCCGCTAGGTGGAGGATTAGCCTATTGAACCACAGCGCCGGCCCCCATTTGTTTTTATGCTGGAGCAGAACTACAACAAATTTTTCAGATGATTTTGCCCCTTCTGGAAGACTGGGGTCAGGATGGCAGTCATCGGCAAAGCAGACCCCTTCTCCCTAAGAGAGTGTCGGTCCCTGTTCTGATCATAGCCATCAAAGACGGGAAGACCCCTCCCTCAGCCAGCCACACCTGCATCCTTGCACTCCGTTCCCCTCTGTACAAACCTGTGCAGGGCCTCCTTCTGCCCACCTGACATTGTATTTCAGTGATCTGTTCTTGGGTTAAACCAGTGGAAGGCTGCTGTGTGGACCACCTATTTCTGACTCCACAAACAACATCTGTTGGATTTCATTTGATGTTTTGCCGGTGACCTGCCATGAGAGGAATTAGAAAAAATGAAATGCCTTACTGTTTTTACTGTAGCCACAGGAAACATTTCTTGAGTCCCAGTTCTAGAACTGAGGATATCCTCAGAGCCACTGGTTTGTTTGACTCTTACAACCCTATGAGTAACATAAATTCTTTTGTTTCCCTCTTTGCATTTGCTTGTGGAATGCATAAGAACAGATTTGTGGCCCATCTTTAATAAGCATATTTTGTGTATTAGCCTCAGTTCTGGCTTCATCTTTTTTTTTTTTTTTTTTTGTCTTCATTTTCTTCCAATGTAATTTCTTTACCATGGCTGACCTAATGGATTGCTATAAGCTCTACATTTAAAATTGTATTAATTAAAATTATAATCACTACTGAGCACTGGCATTTGTTCACCTCTTAGAGGGCTACTGCTGTCTTGAACTGTCTTTGAGTGAAACAGCCACCGGTTTTATCTGTAGACCCAAATCTCCAAAGCCAAACAAGGCTGGGGGGGGGGCTCCATTCCCATTCCCATTTCAGGTCAGAGTAGTGTAGGTTTTCTCTCTGTCCCAGAAGCCAAAAAGGCTCATCTTTTACCTGTTTTGCATATTGAGTAAATGCATAAGAGTTTGAATAGAGGGTTGTGCTTTTAGAACGGGGATGAAGGAAGAGGGGATTTGAAAGTCCCTGCTTTAGAATTCTTCAGTCCTGAGCACTGCTGTGCACTTGTCCCTGTACCCACGCCCCTGAAACTGGACACTGAACATACGTACTCAATGGAAAATTACCAGGAAACTGTGCCGAAGGCACTAATGGCTTTTTTTTTTTTCTCTCCCTTCTATAGAAAATCCTTAATCTGAGGTCAGATGAACATATATTTAAATTTCTGAAGGCAAAATTTGGGTTTGGAGCAACAAGGTATGACTGAATTGAACATCTGCTTGCTGTTGAATATTAAATCAGCGGGGATTTTAAAGCTTAAGTCGTCATTGTGCCTTCAACTATTAGTTGAAGACTCGTTTTGGGGGAAAATACAGTGTAGCTTCCTCGCCTTGTGTGAATTTACGATTTTGCCTTCCCTGTGTTCCTAGGGATTTCGATGCAAATCTGTATCTGTGTGAAGAAGCCTTTGGCCTCCTGCCTTTGAATACATTCGAAAGGCTTTCCGATACTCTGCTTTTTTATGCCTACATATTTGTTCTGTCCATCACGGTGATTGCAGCATTGATTGTTGCCTTTCATAATCTCAGGTATGGCATATTTCAGAAATTTAACACCCACTTTAATGAACTTTTCATATGATGGAGATTTTTTTTGAAGCTGAAAAGCAAAATATCAAACACTGAGCGGAGAAGTGTTGTTTATCTGAGAGGGAAGACTGCTCTCAGTAGCTAAGAGACAGCCAAGAGCAGTGACCACCACACACACTTGTCTGGCTTAAGCATTGGCTTGTACTCTTGGCAACAATGTGATCTTTGAGCCAGTTGTGTTACCTTTTGGGATTTCCTTTTCCTTCTCTGTAGATTGAGAATCCTAAAAGTATTTATTCTAGCCTCTACTGAGAAGTAAAAATAAATTGACCAACATAACATACTCACAAAAGGGTCTCATGCCTGGGATATTTTACAGATGTTAGCTGTCCTTAGCTAGTGTTGCTGTTGACCCTTGAGCTTCTATTTTGTTTCCATTAGGCCTTTCCTGTGGTTTTCTACCTTCCTCTAGCTGCCTTTTTTATATCTCATGATCAAGAGTTAATTAGTGTTCATTTGTTTTCTTGCATTTTGTTTCAGGGTCATAACATTGGAATGGACCATAAATATTACTATCTAATAAAAGTTTTAATTAATAACTCCCAATTTGTAAACCACATGTCTGCCAGTCTAGTTAAAAAAAAAAATCAGAATAGAAAGGCTTTCTTAAAACTCGTAGAATGCCTACCCATCAAGCTGATGGGGTGTTTTGCATTTACTATCCATGTTAAATTGAAAGAAAATTAAGTGTAAGAAGTTGAAGCTACCATCATTTGTGAAAACTTAATGAAGCTCACAAGGAACCCCTTCTGTATCGGTTGCTTGCCAGTTAAGGTGCTGGTGAACCATGATTCACAGCCACGAGAGAGCTGTCGCTAAAATGAGTCCCAATCACTTGAGGTGTTTTATGATTATGAAGAATGAAGCAACACTGAACCATGAAAATATTTCACTGACTATAAACTATTTTAGTATCTTTCGGCAGTGTTCTTTTATACCTAAGCCAAGATAAAACTTAGGCCTGTGAAAATGGATGGAAATTACTCTAGACAGCATAATTTACTGGTATTCCAGACGCCCCAGGTGTCGACAGCGCTCCGGAGTGCCTGGGAAGCAGGAAGCTCAGTTGGCCCGCGGTGTCTGTGTGAAGTCTCTGCCCTGCTCAGGGTGGTGAATCAGCCATCCCTGGAAGCTGACTTGTGTAGAATTAGAGGTAAAGATTTCAGAGCAGCTTCCTCACCAGGTAGGGGTATTAGGACTTCTTAGAGGAAATACACTACATTAAAGAACTGTAGTATCAAACTGTGAATTAAGTTTTAAGTAATTTGAAGGACATTTTGTTAGTGCCAAATATTTAAAGTATCTCTGCCTGTCTAGTACTCAGAAGGATGATACTGTTAGGTGCATACAACAGCATTAGTGTGAAGGATGAACTAATAGGAGTAACATGATTCATATTTGTGGGATTAATAAAAACCTCCTGTCTTGGCTGGGGAGGAGGGAGCTTCTGCAGGATCCTGCCAGGTGTCAAGGGGAGGCAAGAGCATGTGTGTCTGTCTGGAGTGATCTTGTAGTGTCAGTATAGAAGCCAGTGTTCAGGTTGTGATAGTTAACAGATAAGTAAGGGTTACTGCCAACGGTGAGAATTGCCTTTAGAGTATCATTTTACTTTCTTTGTGAATCTACAGTGATTGAAAGGAGGGTTTCTGAGAAATAGAAGTTCTCCAGTTACCCAGAGAAGCATCACACATACCCAGTCCTGTTGAGTGTATGAGGGATGAGTAGATCCTTAGGAAAACATTCTTTTTCTCTTAAACTTGCAGCCCTTACTGTTTTATTTTCCCCTCCACAACAAATGATGCAGCATCTGAGCTCGCTCATCGGTCTAGTCACTAACATGGAGCCAGCCAGCCAGCATGTGCTTCCCAATGTGCTACCTTAGAGTAGATCAGATCCCCATGAACTGCTCTTGCAGAAAAAGAAAAATGAACTTGACTCTAAGCAACTTTGCAATCCAATTACAAGTTTACAAGAAGGACATGGAAGTGGAGGAGTGTGTTACCACCACTGTAAGGAGACAGCTGAATCCAGAAGGGGAACTACGGGTCAGGTGTTTATGTTCCCTCAAACTGTTCACGTCTTCTAACTCGGAGGGAATTTAAAGAGCTCCATGAATGCCACATCGTGTGCGAGCTGTGGACCTGGAGTCCGAGAGGCCACCCAGAGATCCCATGTGCTGCCAGCAGGGAACACAGCGTGCACTGGTGTTGGGGTCATGTAAGAATTCATGTCAGTTTTATTGGCTGTAATAACTTTAATGTAGCTGGCTTTTAATAAAAGTCATCTGTGGAACATACAGTTTGTAGAGATTATTGGTAAGTTAAAAGTTTGTGGTTCTTTGTAAAAAATTTGCAAATACTGATAATAACTTGTAAAACATCTTTAAAGATCTCTTAGGTGTCACTGATTTCAAAAGGATCTTTTGGCTATTTCTTAATTTAAAGAACTGAAACACATGTAATGAAAATCTGAATTTTTATTATGCTAGTTACTAGTATATTGTGACACAAAGCCTCATAAATTCACTATGAAGGCTGCTTAATTTCATCTTAAGTAAATAATACATTCTTCAATAAGGCATAAATTTTCTTATATCTTCTTTTTAAAAGAGATTTAGCTGAATTAAGATTATTTATACAGCCGGCGCCGCGGCTCACTAGGCTAATCCTCCACCTTGTGGCGCCGGCACCCCGGGTTCTAGTCCCGGTCGGGGTGCCGGATTCTGTCCCGGTTGCCCCTCTTCCAGGCCAGCTCTCTGCTGTGGCCCGGGAGTGCAGTGGAGGATGGCCCAAGTGCTTGGGCCCTGCACCCCATGGGAGACCAGGAGAAGCACCTGGCTCCTGCTATCGGATCAGCGCGGTGCGCCGGCCGCAGCGCGCTGGCCGCGGCAGCCATTGAAGGGTGAACCAACGGCAAAGGAAGACCTTTCTCTCTGTCTCTCTCTCTCACTGTCTACTCTGCCTGTCAAAAAAAAAAAAAAAAAAGATTATTTATACAGCTTTAATTTTATATGTTTGTATTTCAGTGATTCTACAAACCAGCAATCCATGGGTAAAACGGGAAAATGCACAGTGGACCTGAAACCAGAAACTGCATACAATTTAATCCATACCATTCTGTTTGGATTCTTGGCATTGAGTACAATGAGGTATTTTTGTCATATCCTTTTATTTGATTTACTTTTTAATTCCACCACTCTTTACTTGATATTAGTTAGCAGTAAAATTTGGAAACAATCATTTTCTTAAATATTATGACCCCTATAAAATTGTCTTATACTATCTTCTCCAACTGAAAAATATTACCTGCAGTTAGTTTTTTTCCCCAGTTACAGATGTTCCTCTTTCTTTTTTTTTTTTTTTAAGATTTTTATTTATTTATTCGAGAGGTAGAGTTACAGACAGTGAGAGAGACAGAGAGAAAGGTCTTCCGGTTCACTCCCCAAATGGCTGCCATGGCCAGAGCTGCCCCAGTCTGAAGCCAGGAGCTAGATGCTTCTTCCCAAGTGGGTGCAGAAGCCCGGGGACTTGGGCCATCTTTCACTGCTTTCCCAGGCCATAGCAGAGAGCTGGATTGGAAGAGGAGCAGCCAGGACTAGAACCGGTGCTCATTGGCATGCTATGGCGCCGGCCCCAGTTCCCCTATCTCTTACTTATGTGATAGATCCCAGTAGGCAGTGGAAGTAATAGTGAACCCTTTGATGAATGCTCTCTGTATGATGTTAAGTGAGGTTTCGTAAGGCTGGCTTTGCAGCGTTCCCGACACTGGGTTGATGCACTCTTGTCTCTGTCCTTGCAGAATGAAGTACCTCTGGACGTCACACATGTGTGTATTCGCCTCCTTTGGCTTGTGCAGCCCCGAGATATGGGAGTTACTTTTAAAGTCAGTCCATCTTTACAACCCAAAGAGGGTCAGTGCTATTCCTTTTTCTTCTAAATTAAAAAAAAAAAATTATTTATTTGAAAGGCAGAGTTAGAGTAAGAGATCTATCTTCTGCCTGCTGATTCACTCCCAAATGGGTGCAGTGGGTCAGGACTGAACCAGGCTGAAGCCAGGAGCCAGGAACTCTATCTAGGTCTCCCATGTGGATGCAGGGACCCAAGTACTTGGGACATGCTCCACTACTTTCCCACGCACTTTAGCAGGAGCTGGATTGGAATTGGAGCTGCTGGAACACAAACGTACTCATATGGGATGCCAGCATTGTAGGCAGTGACTTCACTGACTATTCACCAGCCCCTAATTTTTATGATTTTTAACATTTCTTGTACTAATTCTCTGGTTTTCCATAGTTAGTCATATATCAGTCTCAACAAAATGGATAGTAAAATTTGAAGCTAAAACTAGATAACTGATTCATTGAAATTTTATAAGGAATTATTTTTAAATAAGTTTTTAAAATAATTATTTTAAATAATTTAAATACTTAAATTATTTTATTTAAATTATTTTAAATATTTAAGTATTTAAATATTTACGATATTTTTAAATAAATATTTTTTAAATAACTTTAAAAATATTTTTATCTGGACCATAAATAAGATATGTTCCTTATACAGAATTTTAAAAGACAAGAAGGAAAATTAAAAATCACCCTTGGTCCATTTTTTTGGAATTACAACTTTCTATTATAATATGCTTTCCTAAAAATAATTGTTAATAAGTGCATGATAATGTTTAGTAGCCTGTAAATGCAGTTTTGAGTTGTTCTGCCCTGTAGATTCACTAGGTGGCGATATGGTAGAAGCTACAAGTGTCTGTCAGTTGTTTTACACAGTGGAGACTCATGCTCCGCTAAATTGTATTTCTGTTGCTTAAAAAAGAAAAAAGAAAGAGAGAGCCCTATGTTTATAAAGTGAAACCGTAAGCCAAAAGAGTTAAAAAATACTTGAAATCTAAATAATGTCTTTCTTACATATAGATATATATAATGCGATATTCAGTACCGATATTAATACTGCTGTATCTGTGCTATAAGGTAAGACCGCTTTTCCTCATTCTTGTCATTCATCTGTTTAGCAGAATAGCTGCTGTGATTCATGTATTTTGTGTATTATTTGGCAAAGAGAGTGGCTTGTGGAGTTTATGAACCTCTCTTTAGCTTCTTGTTGCAATTGACAGTGGAAAGAAAACTGATATGTTCCGCAAATAGTTTTTAAGTAAAAAGTCTATAACAGCAGCGACTATTCAGTCATTCTAATTAGTTTTGGCTTTGACCTTTAATTTTCAGCTAATGAAAATTCTGAAAATACAGTGTTTTCATACCTACCTTGAAATAAATAAAGTAGGAAAATTATTGCCTCCATTACCCAATCTGTATAATCGTAAAGGAGATTTTAAAATGTGTCTTACTTTACTCTGTAGTTTATTAGATGTTATCTTTGTGAGAAAACTGCACACACATTAATACAGTCTAAGGTTAGGCCTTTTTGTCTGTTCTTCCACTTCCAGTGGGAAGTAACCGAGTCTTCGTATTCTCAGCTGACTGATTTCCAAAGCAGCATTAGCTGCTTCAGCTGAGACTGCTCCGTCAGGGAAGTGGTCACTGATCAAGTTGACTGATTTGTGACTTGTGTCATGTCTTTGAGATTTAGAGCCTGAGTTACCACCTGGGCAGGTAGCACAGATTGTTCTACCTAACTGAGTGCTTGCTCTTTCTAAGAAAAAAAAAATTTTTAAGTTTGTTTGTTTTTTTTTAATCTGATTTTAAACTTGACCTTGAGAAGGCCCTGGTTTGGGAGGGGTTAGCCTATGAGGGCTAACAGAGCAAGGGTCAGGGTCAGCTGTAGCTGCTCAGCTTTTGGTTTCATTTGGGCATATTTTCATGCATGATTTTGTGAATGGAAGGTTTTAGGTTAAAAAGAAATGTTTGGTAATGATCACATTGTAGATTTTTTTTTTAAAGATTTATTTATTTATTTGAAAGTCAGTTACACAGAGAGAGGAGAGGCAGAGACAGAGAGGTCTTCCATCTGCTGGGTCACTCCCCAGATTGCTGCAACGGCCAGAGCTGTGCCAATCCGAAGCCAGGAGCCAGGAGCTTCCTCTGGGTCTCCCATGTGGGTGCAGGGGCCCAAGCACTTGGGCCATCTTCTACTGCTTTCCCAGGCCATAGCAGAGAGCTGAATTGGAAGTGGAGCAGCTGGGACTAGAACCGGCGTCCATATGGGGTGCTAGTGCTTCAGGCCAGGGCATTAACCAGCTGAGCCATAGTGCCGGCCCCACATTGTAGATATTTCAAAAAATCATGTTGTATCCAAACAGTTACTTGTATAGCGCTCCCTGGTAACTCTCAGAGGTGGGAAAACATGGAAATTGATCTCTACCTCCCTGCAGCTGGGAATTGTGTTGCTCTAGTGTCATTTCAAAACAAAACTTCTGAAATCATCTGGAAAGCAACTTAGCTGTCAAAGGGTTATGTTTAGGAGCAAGGCACCCCTACACATTGGTTTTAAGGGCTCAGACACCCTCACAGGAAAGACAACTCTTCCATGTGAACTGCAACAGCCTTTGTCATCGTCTGTAGCTCTGGAGGCCGAGTTCTTTCATGTCTCAGCTGTTTATTGAAACTGCCTTGATTTTCTTGAAAGCTGTCTATCTTAGGACTTAGGTCTCTTTCCTGGATGAGAGTGAGGAAGACGCTGACCAAGAAGCAGACTGTGTAGTGCAGTATGGCCCCTGACCAGCAGCATTGGCATCCCCTGAGGGCCAGTTAGAGCCACACATTTAGGGCCTGCTCCAGGCCTGCCGAATCAGAAGCTCCAAAAACAGTGCAGACGTTCGGGTTAGAACCAGGCCTCCCAGGGATGTTGATGCCCCGTCAGGGTTAAGGCCCCCACTGTAGTGTGGACAGGGCGACGCAGCACTGCCCTGTGGACATTGTGACAGGGCGCTGCCCGGTGTGTAGCAGGATGTTTGGCAGCATCCCCACCTTCTACCCGGTAGATGCCAATAATACTGCCTGGTGCCACAGCCACGAAGTCTCCAGACATTGCCAGCCATCCCCCAGGGTCTGGGGCGGGGTGCAGTTGGGGTGGGGTTGAGAGGCACAGAAGCCCTCCCCTCATTCATTTTGAGAACGACTGCTGTAGAGATGGACCAGGGATAGCACTCAGGCCCATCAGGTCTAGGAAGTCCTTGTAGATTTTCCCTTCGTTGGGGAGTTCGTGTTTTAAAGAAACCTCCAAAGGATGGGACCCTCATCTGCCTCAGCGTAGCGTCGGGCTTCAGGAGAGACTCGAGTGTTTGCAGTTTTCACTACATAAAACAGTGCAAATCTCCTCAAAACCTGTGAAATAGAAAATTTCAGAGAAAATAAGGATGTCATGGGTATTAAGGGTTACCCTGAAACCAAATCTGCTTTTTAGCTATTCCAGTTCTTACTGATTTATATGTAAGTAAAGTGAATTCATTTCAAAGCCTGATTTGAGTTTTACATAGCATTTGTGATGGGAGTTTCCAGATTTCTTGTTCATAATGCCAATTTTGCTGTATCTCTCTTTAGGGTAATCCTATTAAAAAGGAAAAGCATGTACTGGTCTCCTCTCTGGAGTCAAGAGTTTAATGAAATTATTATTCTGGCCTTAATTCTTTGGATTGCTAAAATCCCACATACACTGCTGATTGCTTGAAAACAGCATTTAGTTAATCTAGCACTTACTTTCACATCATTTAAAGAGTTTGCCACAGCACTGTTAATAGGTTTTAACATTGTCAAAATTAATGCCAGCAACTTTCAAACTGTAAAAGTATCTAATATTCATTGAATTCACAGATTTCAAATGTTTTATCCTAAAAGAATTAGAGCATTTTATTATAAAGCTGGTATTCTATTGATTTTTCAAATTCATAGGGGAAATGGACTATTGAAACATTACAAAGCTATCAGCTAATCAGAAATCTTTATTTGATCTCTTCCAAAAACTAGAACCAGAAGGGCTGCCACCTGAGTCCATCCCCAGCAGTTCTCTGATTCACCTGCCTAGGAAACAAGATGTGAAGGAGCAGTAAAAATCAGCCAGACATGAGTGGACAGGCTAGGAAAGTTGTCAGGCCAAATCCCAGCCACAAACCAGTCATTGTTACTTTGGTTCTGCTTAGTGGTTCGTCAATTAAATGATTGGATTTTCTACACCAGTGAAGCATGGGTACATTCTCATTGGTCTTGAGTGCCAGTAGGTGGAATGAATTCCACAGTGAACCTGGGATGTAGATAGTTGAACAGTTCAACTCTCATTTGATAGACTTGTTTAAGAATTAACTGTTGGATTACACAGAGTTAAGTTACGTTGGCTGAGTAGTGGACTCAGAGTAATTTTCATATTGTATCTCCGTGGCCTTAAGGAAGTCAAAGTGAGCAGGAAGGAGCAGTGTTGTGAACACAGTGATCAGAGCAGCAGCTATCAGGGAGTCCTGCTCTCAGAACTTCTTCTCCTGTTGTTCCGCAGTCACATTTATGTATGCCAAACCGTTTGACCACATGTCTAGTGCAAAAAGTGTGATTGTGACGTTGTGTATTGAAAGGGGGGCTGGGTTTAGAGTCAGGTCTAGTTCCTAGTGCTGTGACCTGGCCAAGTTACCTCACTGTCTGAGCCAGCCTCTATAACTTGTAAAATGAGAAGCCAGTCCCCATGGCGCTGCCTGAGGACAGAATGAGATCCTGTGTTCAGAAGCATTTTTGCAGCTATAAAAATGGTACTGTCTCCTGTGGGGTACTTTCTGCATTTAAGGGTAGATTGCACAGTTTTAGCTAATTACACACCGTGGGCTTTCCAGTGGCTGGTACTCTTGTCAAAGCAGAGTCATGTTGTACTAGATATTAACCCCCATGCAATAGGATTTTTATTAGAGTAAAATAAAGCTCATTTTTAAAAGTTGACAACACCTCTAGTCCTAATTAGCTTCAGCTCAAGATAATTTCAGGAACTTTACTCAGAATTCTAGCCCATTGTGCTAGGAGAGTTGACCACAGAGTGAAGTAGTTTTACATTGCAGTTGCCATGTTTATTTAGCTCACAAGTTAAATGCAGTTTCTCTCTTTTGTTTTCATTTACTCTTAGTGATAGTTGTGGGTATAGGGGTGGATTTTGTTTTTGTTTTGTTTTTAATTTCAGTTCTGGCCAGGAATGATGGATGAACTCTCCGAGTTGAGAGAATTCTATGACCCAGATACAGTGGAGCTGATGAACTGGATTAAGTAAGAGGATTTTTTTTTTAATCTTTAAAATTTTAAGTGCCTTTTAAGAGTCACTGTAGACCTTACTTGTTTTTCGGGGGTTTTTTGTTTTTGTTTTTTCCTGAATCTAACTGTGAAGAAATATTCATTTTTAATGAATTTTTCTTTAACAAACTGTATTTGGAAATAACATTTCTATTCAAAAATAATTCTTTCCAACAACATCTCATGAAGAAAATACTCATTTAGAGATGCAAACAGGATCAGGGAATAGAATTTGGACAGAAATGGAAATAAAATGTTATTTAGCACCTGTGGTAAAGTTACTTACTCCCTCCCAATTTTATGTGTATTGTTTTCTTTTTAATGCCACTCACATTTTCTGTTAATGCTGACACTTGAAAGTCTTCTTTCCTTGTCAACTATTTTAAAATCACATTGGAAAGCACAGTTAACCAGAGACAGAAGAGCTGAGTGCGGATTTCACTTTAACTGATCATTGCCCAAGCCGAGGCCTAGAAAGTCTGAGATACAAAAACTGGAGCTTTCCCTTTGGTTAGTATCCTGTTGTTCTTATTTCTGCCTACACCCCCTTGCTGTGCCTCAGCATTCAGCATTGGAATGAGACTCAAAAGTTCCACAGCTTTGTTTGTGAAACCTGCCTCCCACCAGCAAAAATTAACTTTTCTACCCAAACAGCCCTCCCATGCCCTGCACTACTGTCTTTTCCTGCTTTACAGCCAAATAGCAGCAGTGTAATTATTTACGTGTAAATAGATGTTGCAAATCTTGGGCGACAGAATCTGGAAGCAGTGGCTGCATTGTCTCCATCCCTTAGAGTTTTAGTGGCCTTATTGGCACTTGTTTATGACTAATGTTTACTAACCAGTACAGTTTAGCACTGCTTGTGTAGTAAGAGATGGTAAATGTTTGATAGCGTAGGTCTCTTGAGTGCAATACACAAGATTTTATAGAGATTTATGTCTAAAATATATATGTGGCATTGGTCCCAATGTTGGACCCAGTTGGACAGAATGCAATGAGAATAATTTTTCACATATTTCCAGCACTGAGAATTGCTAAGCTGTGCTTTTTGTCTTTATTTATTTATTTAATTTTAAATCATGGCAGACAGTTATACAGAATAAATAATTCCTTCAGTATGTATTGTATATAGGAAAGTTACTCGTGTGAAGGAGAGCGAATTACTTTTGCATTAACCACAGTCAGCTGGAGATTTATGACAAGTGCACCTGCAGGGGAGGTGGGCATTTTCTGTTTTTAATATGATGCAAGTGTGCATGTGACTGAAATTAATGCCGGGGGACCCCCACTTTCTGAGGGCATCCTGGAGGCAGCGGGTCCTCCAGATCTACCTGGATGCGCACTGCGAGCACCCACAGCCTTGAGCAGTTCACTGGAGTTGTGAAGAAGGGATTCTAGCAGACCGCAGGTTGTCCTCGGCTGCGGTGTCGTTGTTCCCGTGCTGTCCCTCAGAGGGAAGTACCAGGAGTGATGTGTCTGGCTGCGAAAGACTGCGGGTGAGAGATTATTCCACGTGTGAGGACAACAATATGTTAGCCTGTGGCTCCTCTCTTGGGAAGGGGTCTTGGTTCCTCAGCTCCTCCTCCAACTCGGTTCCTTTTAGGCACTCCCCAAATTTCTTCCATTGTACTCTGGTCTCGCCTGTTTTCCCCTAAAGTTCTTCAGATGTAAATTGCCATTTTTGTAAAAATAGCTGCTAGGCATGTTTGTGAAATAAGCTTAAGTGATGATGAATGTATGCCAAAAGAGTGTCTATTTAGACACAAAATATGTTTGTTTAAATCAACATTTAAATCAGCTCTGGTCTGGCTCCGGTTCCAAACACAAGTGAATGCACTTAATACTCTTCTCACCCACCACGATTTCTTCTGTTTCTGAAACATGGAATGCGACCTTCAACTTTGACTTTGCTGCTTTGATTGGTAGCACAGTGCGCATGCTGCTAGAGCGGTTGATCTGTGCCTGGGGAAAAGCTGAGGCGTGTGTCTGACAGCAGCCACCAGACCCCCACCGGGGACCCCGCACTGCCAGTTGGGACATCTCAGGTGTCTGCATCCTGCCCACTCTGCTCTCAGACAGCCAAAGTGCACATAGCCGTCTGTCTTCCGACCTTGTAGTCATGATGGCATCTGTTGGGACAGGGGTCAGGACAGGGGTCAGGGTGGGGACTGTACTGGAGAAGTAGTAACTGTGGGAACCCCAGGACAACTGTGATGTGAGGCACTGGAAGATTATCCGTCACTTCCCAGTCTCTGCTTCATGGACTTGATCAAACCTCACACCTGCGTTAGGCAGCACGGTTATACTCCAGGGACGCTGGGCTTCTGTTTGGAGATTCAGGCTTTCACCAAGGGCTTCTCTGCCTCCAGGGCAGATTGAAGGATGCCATAGCCTCAGCCAGAATTAGTGCTTTTCTTTCCCTGTTGTGGGCCCAGTGTGATCTTTTATAGGCCCGAGGGAGAAATCAAGGGCACCGCTTGGCCCGAGGGAGAAATCAAGGGCACCGCTTTAGGGTGGCAACATTAATCTGAGGTCATAGCCGTGGAATTTGAATTTCTGTGACAACGTTGAAGCTGTGTTATATGAAGCTGTTTACTTCTGAAGTCCTGTACTTTTTTTTGAAAGATTTATTTATTTGAAAGAAATTTATTTATTACAGAGAGAGAGAGGAGAGACAGAGAAGAGAGACAGAGAGAGAGATCTTCCATCTGCTGGTTCACTCCCCAAAGGGCCACAATGGCCCCAGCTGGGCCAGGCCAAAGCCAGGAGCCAGGAGCTTCTTCTGGGTCTCCCACATGGATGCAGGGACCCAAGCACTTGGGCCATCTTCTGCAGCTTTCCCAGGTACATTAGCAGGGAGCTGGATTGGAAGTGGAGCAGCCAGGATTCGAACCAGTGCCCATATGGGATACTGGCACTGCACATGTCAGCGTAACCTGCTGCACCACAGCACCGGTCCCTGAAGTCCTGTACTTAATATAGTTCAATAGGTATTTATTGCGTATGTGCTACATATATGTGGGGCACTATGTTAAACATGTAAACTTGTGGTAGCGAGCTAATGTAAGTGCCTCTTCATTAGCGTCAACATCGAGCCTCATCTCAGTTGCTGCTGGCTTCATTGTTTTCTTCTGTATTCTTGTCTCCAGTGGATTAAGATTTCCAGAGGCTTAACAGGTTTAGTGGGAAATTTTTTTAGGGTTCTAATTTTTAGTCATACAAAATACTGTTTTCTGCCTTCCTTAAAGGCACAGAGATTTAAGTATAAAACCAAGGATTTTTAGGAATTAATTTTTTTCTTTTTTACAAGGACATTTTTGACTCTTCAATTAATGACATTTTGATCTACAAGAATATTTTGTTGAAATCAGGCTCCCAGGATGTGGTCGCCCCAGCTGCCCCTCCTGTGAGAAGCCAGGTGCCTCCCATGCTGCTGGCCCAGGCTTGCCAGGCTGCCTGCTTTGCACAGTGCACTGAGGTCCCGCGAGCCTCCCTGAGGTCATACCTCCCCTTTGCTGGTCATGTTTCCTGGAGTCAGAGGTCAGGACTCAGGTGTGTTTCCGTGGACTGCACAGCACACTCTCAGGGCTGAGGTGTGATTGGAGAGCACACTGGCTCCGCGAGGCCAAGCGTGCCTACAGTCTGGTACACCCCTCATTCCCTTGTGTCCTCGAGCACTTCATTTTGGGTTCCTGAAAATTTTCTTTGACATTACGCGGTTAAAGCTAGGTCTGCGGATTCGAGTGTTTTGAGGTCTGATATTCTGACTCCTTGACGTCCAGGGATTTTTTTCACTAGAAGTAGCTTCCTCCAGGAGCAAAGCCACATGTGCAGCGTTTCCTCAGTGGGACTGAGAACCAATGTGCCAGATTTCTTTCACATTTCCTACTCAAGGCAGAAGGAATTATTGTATATTTAAAACATGATGGCAGCTAAGTTCAGACCTTCAATGCCTTTAAACCTCTTTTATAGTTAATGAATCATTTTGTAGCACTTGCATAATTGTGTATATTTTTGAAGTGTAGATAAAGCAAATGTTCACAAATAACATTATAATGCTCAGTTTACCCATTAGTTCAACAGTAATTAACTTGTTGAAGCTTAGAGCTTCAAAAATAAATGAGATTATTTGTCCAAAATGCCATCAGGTCTTCCTGGAATGACATTTAAATTATATAATGTAAATCCGTTTGACCTGTGAGTCCTTGTCATCCTTTAGTGACATTTCCTGCAGAATAAATTGTTTGCAGGTTGGGCAGCCTGCTATGGAGCTTGGCAGAGAGCTATGAAAACAAATTATCCTTTCATTTTATACATCATTTATTCAAACATTTGTAAAAATTGCTTTGTTTTCCCATAATAGAGAAGTGTCATTCAATGGTTAAAAGCACATTAGCCGCCTTAGAGACGGAGCCCAAGCTGTGGCGAAAGTGTCTGTGGAGGAAGAATGCCCAGCGTTCTGTCATTGTGCACCTTGGAAGCTAAGGACAGACTCCCTTCTCAGTTAGCCTGTGAAGTTCACTGCAGAAAGCATAACATACAGTTTATATAGGTTTTCCAGAGTTTAGAGAGATACATGACTGCTTTCCATTTTGTTCCACTTTGCTGTGGTTTTGTCTTTTGCATTTGCTTTGCTCTAGATTTAAATATTTAAAGTAGCAGTGTGATAGCCCAGATTCACCACGAGGCCAGGATGTAAAAGCAGGTCCAACAGAGTCGACGTCATCCGTGCTATCCGCGGAAGTCCACAGTTTTCAAAGAAGTATTATTTCTAATTCATTTTACAGACGTTAAGGAACTCGGATTTTATTGCTTTCAAATTAAACCAGGAGTCTTAGTGAAAAGAGTATGTTAACAATCCAAAAGGTTATTGCACTAACACTTTAAACGGATTAGTATTTTTTAAACTTTCCGAGTTTTTTGCTGAGAAGAAAAATTAATAAATTCCAGTTTTCCTAACTTTCTCTGAGCATTCACATGGCATAGCACCTCCCACCACCTGCCAGTGGCTCCACTGCTGGTGTTGGGGGTATGCCTGCCAAGGGGTTAGAGGTAGGAGCCCCTGAAGTGCTCTTGGAGTGTATTGAAGAGAGAGCATCCTAATGCCTGCTCTGTTCATTTCCAGAACAGCTAAAGGCCCACAGCAAGCATTAGTAAGATGCAATAGGCTCATTACTGGTGTATTTTGAAGGATTTGCCTATAACAGGAGCTGAGTCTGGCTGTTAACTGGTAAGCTTCTTGAAGACAGGTTATCCCACCATGTTTGCTCACCTAACATAGTAGTCCCTCCATAATATAACTTTGTAAGTCATATTTGTAACAGAACTTTGTAAGTCTCCCTGAGCAGCTCAGGACTTTGGACACTGAAGCCTTCATGACCCCTGCAGTCCATCGGGTGTTACACTTACAGCCCAGGAAGCAGGCTGCAGCCTTGGTCTGTGGCAGCGAACAGACAGCAAGGCCTTTCATCAGCCACTGCTGCTGTCATTGTAAAATGCACACTTGGAGCAGCTCTGTGCATCTTGGTGCTGGTTCCTGTTGGGCATTCAAAGCAGCGATGCCAAGACGGGCTTGTGATTTGAATGGATGTTGTGTGCCCAGCTGCTGGGTTTGTCTTTTGTGTGGAAAGAGCAGCTTGGCATCTTAAAGCCGTAAAAAGACTCGAGCCAGGATCAGGCGCCCCGTGAGCTCCCACAGTGCCAGGCAGGGCAACCAGACTCATTTGCTGCCTACCTTCTAAATCTGTCCAAATATGTCTAGTTGAGAGGACCCAGAGACAGCCACTTTTTGGCACTAATGTGCGATATCACTGTATCATTTGTTACAGTGGAGTGCTTGGTGCCAGTTGGGAACATATAGGACAGTGACTTCGGGAAATGATGGCACTTTGTTTCATTCCCGTTTGTTCAGATTGACTCTCTTTAGCACCTAACAGTACACTGTAAATGATGGTAGCACAGTATATAAAGGCCCAGAGACAACGTTATTTGAATTAACGAAATTTCTATAAACTCTTCCACCAAGGAGCTCTGTGCACCTTCACATGTTTTCATGGAAACCCTGCTGTTTCTCTGACAAGGTGGGACCAATGTTAGATTTGTGGTAGAGGTGGTAATGTAAGAGGGACAGAGCAAACGTCTGTTCTTGTGCCCCTGGGCCTCATTGTCGGAATGACGCCAGCCTGGCAAGTGCAGCCAAGCTCAGGCAGAGCCTTGCTCCACTGAGTCCACATCCCAGACCCGACCTGGGCAAGGGAGGGTGCAGGCCCCTGCGCTCTGTCATTCCGTCCACTCTGTTCCTCCCTTACAAAGGCTTGTTGGAACATGAGCAAACAAGAGTGTCATTGTAGAAGAGAACTTTGAATTTTTCAGAAGTCAATTCCTTGTAAGCATCACAGCTTAAATTGTCTGCTCATAGACATCCGGAGGCCTCCACTGAAGAGCGTTCGCACTGTGGCCTCACCGTCCAGTTGGAATGGCTAGAACGTCGCGGTGGGCTGCATGCACGTGGCGCGGCTTCTCAGGGTCCCCCGCACCAGAGCGAGTACCTGCCTCGTTCTCCGCAGAGACAGGAAGGCAGCAGCCCCCGCTTTGTCTGCAGAGGGCGTTGGGTTTTGTTGCTCTCAGATGCAGTCGTCACAGCTGTCTGCGTCGTTTAGCTCAGCCCAGCAGAGTCCTCTTTCTGAACCCAAGGCTAAACACTTAATCTCACAATATTACCAATGGACCTAGCATTGAGGAGAATTACTGGAAGAGCTGTTGCATTCTCCATGCCAAAATAACACCTCCTGCAGGGCAATAAACTTGTGACTGGGATTCTTTTTTCCAGAGGGGGAGAAGGACAGATGCTTTGACTGCATTTTGGAAGCCTTTGGTTGGTTCTCCATCAAAGGCAGAGAATCCTACCTTAGTGGTAGCTGGAAAGTGAGACATGATTTGATACTAGGATGCCCTGTATTCCATAAACCACATGATACAGGTTTTCATGATCCAGGACTAAAGAAGAGGAATGTGTGAAGTATGTTTGTATATCAGAAATCCTGAGTGTCTCCATACTCAGTAGTAAGATACTTATTGTGGCAGCATCTTCTTTCCACGTTTTGTTTTGATTCTGTTTTCCTTTAAAGTCATTTATGGTGGTATCTGGTGGGGGTGGGGGGTCTGACCTAAACAAAAATCCTGGAATTAACTCAAGATCACCTGTAGTTTCTGGCTTTATCATTTGTTACACTTTACCCTGGGCACCCTTTTTTTTTTTTTTTTTTTTTTTTTTTTTTTTTTTTTGACAGGCAGAGTGGACAGTGAGAGAGAGAGACAGAGAGAGAAAGGTCTTCCTTTGCCGTTGGTTCACCCTCCAATGGCCGCCGCTGCAGCTGGCGCACCGCGCTGATCCGATGGCAGGAGCCAGGAGCCAGGTGCTTTTCCTGGTCTCCCATGGGGTGCAGGGCCCAAGCACCTGGGCCATCCTCCACTGCACGCCCTGGCCATAGCAGAGAGCTGGCCTGGAAGAGGGGCTACCGGGACAGAATCCGCCTGGGCACCCTTTTATTTACATTTAATACAAAGAAGCAGCAGCAGTTTTTGACTCTTTCTGTTAGAATCTTTTCCTCCGTGGACAACAGTGAGAACGGATTGTGGGCTCAGCCTGGGAACCCTAGGGGCTGTGCTGCAGGCCTCCTAAGAAGTTCATTAGAGAAGCAGACCCATCACAGTCACTGCTATAGAAGCTTCCCGACTGCTGCTCTGGTGACCGATTGGAAACAGACACAAAAATGTTGTCAAGTAGTTTGCGTGCACATCAGGACCCAAGCAACCTCTTTGTTTTGTTTTGCAGCTCTTACTGTTCCCTAACGTGGCTGGGTAATTCTGAAAGGGAGATACTGTCTTTTTTGATGTCTTTGAGGAACCCTTAGTTGTGGGGTTAATTCAGTCTAAAATCTTTTAGATCTAACACCCCAAGAAAGGCTGTGTTTGCTGGAAGCATGCAGTTGCTGGCCGGAGTGAAGCTGTGCACGGGACGGACCTTGACCAACCACCCGCACTACGAGGACAACAGCCTGAGAGAGCGGACCAGAGCGGTGAGGGCCCCGGGCGCCTTTCCCCACTTCTCGTAGGCCGCTCTGAGTTTGGCAGAAATGGGCTTCATGCTTGTCACTGCACAGGGTTTGTGTCTCCTGCTTCTGGATTTCAGGCTGCCCCCACTAGTAAGGGCTTGCTGCTTACACCACACACCTTCCCCTGACTTCGAGAAAAAACAGAAGATAAACTAACTTTAGTTTAGTTTAGTTAGTTAGTTTAGTTAGTTTAGTTTAGTTAGTTTAGCAGACTAACTTTATAAAGAGAAGAGGTTTAGGGGCTGGCTCTGTGGCGCAGTAGGTTAATCTTCTGCCTGCGGCGCCGACATCCCATATGGGTACCAGTTTGACACCCGGCTGCTCCTCTTCCAACCCAGCTCCCTGCTGTGGCCTGGGAAAGCAGTAGAAGCCTTGAGATGTACAAAAGAGAGCATTTGGGAACCAGGCCTACAGAGCTGTTGACTGGAGAGGGAAGGAAAGGGAGTCAAGCCATACTGCTCACGTTTGTAATAGACCATTTCTAATATGCTCTGTTGTTAGATAACTATAGATAATATAGATAATTCAGGGCAGGCATCGTGACACAGCTGCAGCTTGGAGCACTGGTATCCCATATCTGAGTGTCACGTTTGAGTCCCAGCAACTCCGCTTCTGATGCAGCTACCTGCTAATGTGCCTGGGAAAGCAGCCCATGATGGCCCAACTGCTTGGGCCCCTGCCAACCAGGTGGGAAACCAGATGGAGTTCCTGACTCCTGGCTTTAGCCTTCAGTCTTCAACCTGGCCAGCCCCAACTGTTGTGTCCATTTGGGGAGCGAACCAGTAGATGGAAGAGCTCTTGCTTGCTTGCTCACCTCTGTCACTCTGTTTTTCAAATAAATGTCTTTTAAAAAAATAGATAATACAGCCACAAAGTTCGAATTAAGAACATGCAAAAAGGAATATAGTGAAAAGTGTCCTCCCCCAATCCTATATTATTCCAGCTACTGGTTTCCTCCCAAGAGACAGATAATTTTTTTTAAGTTTTATTTATTTATTTGAAAGAGTTACACAGAAGGAGAGGCAGAGAGAGAGAGAGAGAGAGATGTCTTTCATCCGCTGATTTACTCCCCAACTGGCCGCAATGGCCAGAGCTGCACTGATCAAGAGCCAGGAGCTTCTTCCAGGTCTTCCATGCAGGCACAGGGTCCCAAGGGCTTGGGCCACCTTCTACTGCTTTCCCAGGCCATAGCAGAGAGCTGGATCAGAAGTGGAGCAGCCGGGACTCCAACCAGCACCCACATGGGATGCCAGCACTGCAGGCGGCGGCTTTACCCTGCTACGCCACAGCGCCAGCCCCCACCTTTTGTTTTTAATAACAGAAGTCATAATGTATTAGTCTTTTTTTGTTGCCATAACTAAATCCCTGAGGCAGACTAACTTTATAAAGAGGTTTAGGGGCTGGCTCTGTGGCGCAGTAGGTTAATCTTCTGCTTGCGGCGCCGACATCCCATATGGGCACCGGTTTGACACCCGGCTGTTCCTCTTCCAACCCAGCTCCCTGCTGTGGCCTGGGAAAGCAGTAGAAAATAGCCAAGTGCGTGAGCCCCTGCACCCGCATGGCAGATTGGAAAGAAGCACCTGGCTCCTGGTTTTGGATTGGCACAGCTCTGGTCGTTGCGGCCATCTGGGGAGTGAACCAACAGACGGAAGACCTTTCTCTCTATCTCTCCCTTTCACCATCTGTAACTCTACCTCTCAAATAAATAAATCTTTAAAATAAAATAAAAGAAGAGGTGTAGAGGCTTGAAGTCCATATAGCGTGACTCTGGCCAAGGCCCCACTGTAGCTGACACAGCACATGTCAGAGGAGAAGCCATGTCTTGAAACAGGAAGCCAGCGAGAGTCGGGGTCAGACTCAGGCTTTTACAACAACCTGCTCTTGGGAAGCTCAGCTCCAGGAGACGGTGCTCCCTTCTGCGGCAGCCCCAGTGCGTGGTCTTCCCACCACCTTACCTCTACGGGGTTCCATGAGCTTTCGTGACACCATGCTGAGGACCATGTTCCCCAGACAGGGAACTTTAGGGAACAGGCTTACATCCAGAACACAGAAAGGAACGTACTACAACATACTTAGTTTTTTTAGTTCATTTTATATCAGTACACTAATAGCATATTTGTTATTTTTAAAATGAGATTTTGTTTGAAAGGCAGAGTGATAGAGATCTGCCATGTGCTGCTTCACTTCCCAAACAGCCATGATGGGCCAGCGCCGCGGCTCACTAGGCTAATCCTCTACCTGCCGCACCGGCACACCGGGTTCTAGTCCTGGTCGGGGCGCTGGATTCTGTCCCGGTTGCCCCTCTTCCAGGCCAGCTCTCTGCTGTGGCCCGGGAGTGCAGTGGAGGATGGCCCAAGTCCTTGGGCCCTGCACCCCTTGGGAGACCAGGAGAAGCAGCTGGCTCTTGGCTTCGGATCAGCGCGGTGCGCCGGCCACAGCGCACTGGCCGCAGCAGCCATTGGAGGGTGAATCAATGGTAAAGGAAGACCTTTCTCTCTCTCTCTCTCTCTCTCACTGTCCACGCTGCCTGTCAAAAAAAAAAAAAAAAAAAAAAAAAAAAGAGAGAGAGAGAGAAAACAGCCATGATGGCTGGGGCTGGGCCAGGCTGAAGCCAGGAGCCTGCAGTTTCATCCAGGTCTCCATGCGGGTGCAGGGGCCCAAGTAGTTGAGTCATCCTCTGCTGCTTTCCCAGGCACATTAGCAGGGAGCTGGACAGGAAGCAAAGCAGCCAAGATTCAAACTGGCACTGTGATACATGATGCTGCAATATTGCGCATTTGTTATTTTTATGTATTTTCATTTTATTCAAAAGATATAGAGGTTCCTCCATCCACTGGTTCACTCCCCAAATGCCTGTGATGGCCAGGAGCCCAGATCTGAGTCTAGGTCCCCCATGCGGTTTGCAGCGGCCCAGGCTGCCTTCCATGGTGCACATTAGCAGAAGCTGGATCGGAAGCAGAGGCGGAGCAGGTACTCTGAAGTTGATGTAGGTATCCCAAGTGGCATCTTAACTGCTATGCCAAGTCCCCCTCCCCTTCTTATTTCTAAAGCTTTATGATATTGTAGTGCGTTTTATTTAACTGTTCAGGCTATTTCCTGTCTATGCAATTCTATAGACGTACTCCAGATGTTAAACTTGTGTATCTGTCTGTAGCATTCTTTCTCAGCACAGTCTGTATCTGTGCTTCAGATTCCTGGGTGTGGAATCGCTGGGTGAGAGGGTGCAGGCATTTGTCTCAAGTCCCTCTGCACATGTCTTGTCAGTTCATGTTCTTGTTGCCATTGCAGGAGAGTAACTGTTCCCCTGCTCCTCTCCAGCAAGGTTTCAAACTTGTGAAGGTTTCATCTTGTCACTTCTTAATGCAGGTAGTTGAAAAGTTGTTGAGACAGTCTTTTTTGAGGTGGGGTTTGATGAGCCTTAAAGCAAATGATTTGTATCAAATACCCAGTAATTCATGAGAATGATGAGACCTGCTAAAATGTGGATTTTTTGATTGACCGACCCACGTGTCTCAGCTCTAACTACAAGGATCAAGGCAAGTGGTGACAGTGTCCCTGGCTCCCCAGGCACGAGGAGGTGGCCTGTGCTCCCTACAGAGAGCTGCAGATAGGACAGATCAAGTGCAGAGAGAGCCCTGTGCACCCCGCTCTCCGAGATTCAGTCCTGTCCAGGTCCCCACTGCTATGCCCTAACACTGACATCTCCGAGTCCTTGGAATGCTTTCAGTCTGAGGTCTTGTTGACTTCAGTTTCTGCAGGAGAAGCAGCTCACGTCCCTACCATATTACACTGAATTAGGTCCTCACACCCAGTCCCTTTCACAGGAGCCTGTCATTAGAAGTCAGGGGGCAGGCAAGGAAGCAGTACTTCATTCACCACATGCGTGTGTGCACGCTCTCCCCAGTGCGGGGTCCCGGAATGTGGGACACCCAGTGTCTGCATCTATCCAGGTGGAAGGTGCTGGTGCAGCAAGTTGCTCTTGCTGGAAGGAAGAATGAGAGGTAGAGATGAGGTCTCGGGTCTCCTGATCAGGGGAGCTGCAGCAGAGCAGCGATGAAGCAACCTGTGGTGCCCCAGCTCAGGACCAGGGCCCTACAGGGATCCGCTCCCCCATGACATTACCAGCAGTTGTGTCTCTCTCCCCAGACTGGACCATCACCCCTGTGGATCATTTTAGTCCGAGGAGGAGACTATGTCGTACTCAGTTTTCTTTTGAATTCATTAATTTCTTTGAGACACAGAGAAAGAGAACTCCTCTCTGCTGGTTCATTCCCCACATGGCTGGGGCTGGGCTGGGATCAGAGCTGCAAGCCAGGAAGGCAGTCCAGGTCTCGCATCTTGGTAGCAGGAGCCCAACCACTTGAGTATCACCCAGGGTACGCACCCGTGGGAAACCGGACCCAGGAATGGAGCCAGAACCCAGAGCCAGGCTCTGACTGAGGAGACAGGAGTCCCTGCTGCTTGGACAGACGCCCACCCTCAGCCGTGTGCCTGCCTGGGAGGAGCTTTCCTAGAACTGGCACTGACTGATGGTCATGTCCGTAATTCTGAAGCCGGGTGTATTCGGCATGCCCCACTCCTTCTCTTCCCGAGGCTAAGTAGTTGTTAGGTTCTTTTGGACACTGCCCTACATAGGCTCCAGGAATGCAGATGAGGGCGTACGACAGTGGCCTGGGCAGGGGAGGAGGACACCTGGGTGTTTTGGTTCAGTTCAGCCCCTCTGGAGGTCCCACCGTACATGTTCCTGAATCCACTGCCCAGCAGTTTAGAGCTATTTTGCCCTGTACCATTTTTCTCTCTTTTTGCAGGTCTACCAGATATATGCAAAGAGGTCCCCAGAGGAAGTGCACGCCCTCCTGAGGTCCTTCGGCACTGACTACGTAATCCTGGAAGACAGCATCTGCTACGAGCGAAGGCACCACCGGGGCTGCCGGCTCCGGGACCTGCTGGACGTCGCCAACGGACACGTGAGCAGGACCTCTTGCTCTGGGCGGGTGGGCTTCCTGCTGGGCTCCTAAGTCACCTTTTCATACTTTACAAGAATCCGATTACGAATCGAGTGTTCACTCTCTCTCAGAGTCTGCAGAACTCTGTACCTTTGCACCTTAACACTTTATTTCAGAGTAGTTTTAAGTTTACAAAATGCAATCACGTGGTATAATACAGAGTTCCCATACAGCCCTCACCCCATTTTCCCTATTAACATCTCATATGAGTATCTGTCACAATTAAAAAACCACACTCAGCCTTCTCCATTTTATTCTTTATCCAAAAACGTTCTGTCCCTCCCAACCGCTTCAGCCTCTAGCAATCAACATTCTGTGTTCAGATTGAGGGTTTGTTTAGTTTTTGTTTGTTTGTTTAATTTTAGCTCCCACATATAAGAGAGAACATGAGTAAATTTCTTTCTGGTTTATTTCACTTGCTGCAAATGGTGGAATCTCACTCTTCCTTATAGCTGAATAATACTCCCTTTGTGTATGTATCCCAGTTGCTTCATCTGTTCACCTGGCAGTGGACACCTTGGTTGATTCCGTCTTGTGACTGCTGTGAGCAGTGCTGCTATCCACTCAGTAGAGCAGCTGTCTCCTGCACACAGCATGTTCTTGTTTTCCGGGGGCACACCCACTTAGTGGGATTGCTGGATCAGGCGGCAGCTCTACTAATAGTTACTAAGGAATCTCCGTGCTGTTTCCCATGGCTGCACTAATTTACATTCCCACCAGCAGTGTGTGAAGGCTCCCCCTTCTCTACAACTTCGCCAGCCCTTGTTGCTTTGGTTTTGATAATAGCAGTTCTGACAGGGATGAGTGATATCTCAGTGTGGTTTTGATTCGCGTTTTCCTTATGGTTGGTTATACTGAGCCTTGTTTCATACATTTGTTGGCCATTGTATTTTTTTTTTTTTTTTGAGACCTGTCTGTCCAAGTCCTCTGCCCATTTCTTAACTGGAGTGGTTGCTCCTGTTGAATATTTTGATTATTGACATATTCTGGACATTAATATTAATATTAAGTAGCTTGAAAATATTTTCTTCTATTGTGTTAGACATCTGCTGTTGTCTTTTGGTGTACAGAAGCTTCTGAGTTTGATATAATCCTATTTATCTAGCTGTGCATTTTTTTTTAAAGAATTTAGAGATAGAGACAGAGAGAGGTTTTCCATCCTCTGGTTCACTCCCCAAATAACCGCAGTGGCTGGAACTGAGCTAATCTGAAGCCAGGAGATAGGAGCTTCTTCCAGATCTCCCATGTGGGTGCAGGAGCCCAAATACTTGGGCCTGCACATTAGCAGGGAGCTGGATCAGAAGTGGAGCAGCCTGGACTCGACTGGTGCCCATGTGTGATGCCAGTGCTGCAGGCTGGGCTTTAACCTGCTGCACCACAGTGCCAGCCCCACTTTTTTTTTTTTAAGCTTATTTTATTTATTTTTTTATTTGAAAGGCAGAGAGAAGAGGAGGGGAGAGGAAAGAGATATCTTCCATACCCTGGTTCACTCCCCTACATGGCCACAGTGGCTGGGTCTGGTTCAGGCTGAAGCCAGGAGCCTGGAACTCCACCCAAGTCTCCATGTGGACGGAGGGGCCCAGGTACTTGGGCTCTCATCCACTGCTTTCCTAGGCTCATTAGCCGGGAGCGGTTTCAGAAGCACAGCAGCCAGCACTCCCACTTGCAGTGCTGCAGTCGCAGGCAGCAGCCTAACGCGCACCACCACCGGCCCCTTCGATCCGTGCGTCTAGTGCCTTATCCGAGAATCATCACCTACACTGACGTCTCGAAGTATTTCCCCTATGGTTTCTTCTAAGCATTTCATAGTTGCTGGCCTCACATTTAGATATTTGATCTGTCTTGGGTTGATTTTTGTATATAGTGAGAGGTCGGGATCTAATTTCATTCTTCTACTTACATATGTCCAGTTTTTCCAGCACTATTTGTTGAAGACTATGCTTTGTCCAGTGTGTTCTTGGCACCTTTGGCAAAATAAGTTGGCTCTATATATGTTGATTAATTTCAGATTTCTGTATTCTGTTCATCTGCACTGCTTTTTGTGCCAGTATCATGGTGTTTTTTTTTTTCTTTTAAAGATTTACTTACCTATTTGAAAGAGTTAAATGGGAAGAGAGGGAGGGAAGGTGGGAGGGAAGGAGAGAGAAGAGGAAGGGAAGGAGGAAGAGAGAGGGAGGGAGGGAGGAAGGAAGAGAGAGGGAGGGAGGGAGGAAGGGAGACAGGGAGGAGGAGAGGGGGAGGGAGGAAGAGAGAGAGAAGAAGTATTCCATCAGCTGATTCACTCCCCAAATGGCCAAAATGGCCAAAATGGCCACAGCTGGGCCAGGCCAAAGCCAGGAGTCAGGAGCTTCATTTGGGACTCCCATGGGGGTGCAGGGGCAGAAGCACTTGGGCCATCTTCCACTGCTTTCCCAGGCACATTAGCAGGGAGCTGGACTGGAAGTGGAGCAGCCAGGTTTCTAATCAGCACCCATTTGGAATGCTAGTGGCATCAGTGTCTACGTCTCAAGCTGCATCCTCACCTGCTATGCCACAGCTCCAGCCCCATAGTATTATAATTGCTATAGCTTTGTAGTATTTTTTTTAGAAAAAGATTTATTTATTTACTTGAAAGTCAGAGTTACACAGAGAGAGAAAGAGAGGCTGAGAGAGAGAGAGAGAGAGAGAGAGAGAGAGAAAGAGGTCTTCCATCCGTTGATTCACTCCCCAGATGGCTGGAGGTGGAGCGGCCGGGACTCGAACCAGCACCCATATAGGATGCTGGCACTGCAGGCGGCAGCTTTACCTGCTATGCCACAGCGCTGGCAACTGCAGTGTTCTTTGTAATCAGGTATTATGATGCCTGCAGCTTGATTCCACCCCCCCGCCCATCACTTTGGCTATTCTGGGTCTTTTGAATTTTAAGATTTTTCAAAAAAATTCTGTAAACAGTGTCCTTAGTACTTTGCTAGGAATTGCATTGAACATGTAGACTGCTTTAAGTCGTATAGACATTTTAACAATATTCTTCACAATCCACAAGCAAGGAGTATCTTTCCATTTTTTGTTTCATCACTGTTTTACAATTTTCATTGTAGAAATCCTTCTTAAATTTATTTGATTTTTTTGCAGCTATTGTTAATGGGATTTCTTTTCTGATATATCTTTCAGCAAGACCATTGTTGGTGGATGAAAATACTACTTTTTTGTCTATTGATTTTTTTATCCTGCAATTTTACTGAATTGGTTTATCAGTTCTAACAGTTTTTGGGGGAGTATTTAGGGTTTTCCTTGTTGCAACATTATGCCACCAACAAACATGGATATTTTGACTTTCTCCTTTCCAGTTTCAATGCCCTTTTTCTCCTGCCTAATTACTCTTGCTAATGCTTCCAATACTGTATTGAATGTGAGTATGAAAGTGGATAGCCCTGTCTTATTCCAGATCTGAGGGGGAAAGCTGAAAGCATTTCCCCATTCAGTATGATATTAGCTATTGGTTTGTCATATATCACCTAATTTTGAGGTATCGTTCTTCTATACCTAATTCATTGAAGGTTTGTATCAAGAAGGGATGTTTAATCTCAGTGAATACTTTCTCTGCATGCATTGAGATGATCTTACAGTTTTTGTTCTTCATTCTCTTGATGTTATTTATGACATTTATTGAATTGCAAATGTTGAACCATCCTTGCATATCAGGGATAAATCCCACTTGATTGTGATGTATGATTGCTTGTGATGTAATGCTGGGTTTGACTTGCTAATGTTTTTGTATCTATGTTCATCAAGGATATAGGTCAAAAGTTTTCTTTCTTCGTTGTATTTTTGGTTTTGGTACCTTTGGTATCAGTGATTCTGACCTCCTAAAGAGTTTGTCAGAGTTCCATCTTTTTCAGTATTTAGGAATAGATTGAAAAATCTTGAGAGTTGGTTTTCCTTTAAATGTCTTTTTTTTTAAGCCATCAGTTCCTGAACTTTGATGGAAGACTTTTAATTTTTGATTCAATCTTGTTGCTTATTAAGGACCTATTTAGATTTTGTCTTACTGGTTTATCCTTTGTAGGTTATATATATCCAGTTTATTTTTTTCATGTTTTTCCAAATTAGCATATAGTTGTTCATAATAGTTTCTTCTGATCCTTTTTATTTCTGTGGTTTTAACTGTAATATCTCCTTTTTCATCTCTAATTTTGAGGGATTTTTTTTGTTAGTTTGGCTAAAGGCTTATTAATTTTCTTTAAAAAATCCAGTTCCCTATTTTGTTAAACTGTCATATTTAAGTTTCAATTTAATTTATTTCTGTTCTGATTCTTATTTCTTACCTCCTGCTAATTTGGACTTTAACCCCAAATTCTTTTTTTTCTATGTCTGAAATGAATCACTAGATAGGTTATTTAAGAGCTTCCTATTTTTTTCTAATATAAGCACTTATTATAAACTTCTCTCTTAATATTGCTTTTGCTGTATTCTACAGGTTTTAATATGTTTTCATTTTCACTTGTCTCAAGCAAGTTTATTTCCTTTTTAATTTCTTCAATGACCCCTTGGTCATTCAGTAGCATGTTGTTTAATTTCCATGTATTCCTGAGTTTTTGTTCTTGTTGTTGGTTTCTAGTTTTTTGCTTTTGTGATCTGAGACGATACATGGTATGATTTCAGTGTGTTGAAATTGACTGAGACTTGATTCGTGGCCTAATATATGGTCTGTCCTAGAAGATATTCCATGTGCTGACGAGAAGAATGTATATTCTGTAGCTGTTGGGTGAAATGTTCTGTAAATTGCTCAGTGGTGTGGTTTACCTCTGAAGTGTCTTTGTTGAGTTTCTCTGGATGATTGATGACAGTGGAGTGGTGAAGTCCCCACTAGTATTGTGTTAAAGTCTATGTCTCCCTTTAGGTCTGTTTGCTGTATATATCTAGGTGATCTTGTGTTGGGTAATTTATGATTGTTTTATCTTCTTACTCAATAGATTCTTTAGCAATATATAATGTCCTTCTTTGTCTCTTTTTGTAGTTTTTGATTTAAAGTAGGTTTTGTCTGATGTGACTGTAGCTATTCCCAGTTGGTTTTGGTTTTCATCTGCAACAGTATATCTTTTTCTAGCCCTTCAGTTTGTGGGTATCTTTTTTGTGAAATGATTTTTTTTTTAAGTTTTACTTATTTAAAAGGTAGAGTAATAATGAGAGAGTGAGAGATCTTCCATCCGCTGGTTTACTCCCCAAATGGCTGCAACAGCCAGGGCTGTTCCGATCCAAAGCCAGGAGCTTCTTCCAGGTTTCCCATGTAGGTGCAGGGGCCCAAGGACTTGGGCCATCTTCCACTGCTTTCCTAGGTGCATTAGCATGGAGCTGGATCGGAATTGGAGCAGCCGGGACTCAAACCAGTGCCCACATGGGATGCCAAAACTGCTTTACCCACTATACCATAGTGCTGGCCCTGAAGTGAGTTTCTTGTAGGCAGCATTTAGTTGGGTCTTATTTTCTTTTTAATCCAAAAGAAATTGCCAACCTATATTTTTTGACTGGGGAATTTAATCCATTTACATTCAAGGTTAGTAACAATAAACAAGAACTTTCAAAATACTTTGCTTCTCCTTCACTTCTAAAGCATATCTGTCTTTGCTGGATATAGTATTCTTGGTTTTGTTTGTTTTTTCTTGCAAGACCTTGAATAGATCATTCTACTCTCTTATGGCCTGAAGGGTTTCTGCTGAGAAGTCTGATCTTAATCTGATTCATTTCCCTTTATGTGTAATTTGATGTTTTTCTCTGTCTTGAGTATCTCCTTTTCCTTAATTTTGACAGTTTGACTATAATGTGCCCTGGAGGAGATGTTTTTTGGTTGAATCTTTTTGGGGTCCTCTGGGCTTCCTTTTTCAGATGTACATATTTCTGTCAAGACTTGGGAAGTTTGAACTGTTACTTCATTCAGTAGGTCTTCAGTGCCCTTTTCCTTCTCCGTCAGGTGTCTCTGTAATACAAATATTTGTCCTCTTAATGACAGCCCATGTGTCGCAAAGGCTGTCTGTATGCTTTTTCATTCTTTTTCTTTTTGTCTGACTGGGTTATTTCCAAATTCTTTCCTCCACTTGGTCTGTTCTGTTGTTGAAGCTCCCTCAGCTGTACCTTTTATTTTGTTGATGGACGTTTTCAGAGCCAGAATTTGGCTCTTTTAAGTGATTTCTGTCTCTACTAGATTTCTCATATCATCTGTTGTTTTCCTCACGTCTTTATATTCCCTGCATCTCATGGAGTTCCCTTGGGATCATTACTGTGAATTATTTTCCAGGCATGTCATAGATTTCCTTCCTGTTAGGATCTAGGATCTATGTCTGGAAACTGTTGTGTTCCTTTGCTTCTTCCTGTTTGCTGTCTCCCTACATTGACATTTGTGCATCTGGTGTAATAGTTTATTTTCCTTTTAATGGACTAGGTTCTGCTGGAAAAGTTGTTTAGCTTGAATATGAACGGACACCTGGGTTGTTGATTAGTCTTTGGTTCTAGGGGAGCCCAGAAATGTAACCTCTGAGTAATTTCTACAGTGCTAATCTGAGTCAGCAGTGTCTGCAGCAGTTTGTGGAGGCAGTGGTGTGACTTTGCAGTGGATGTGAGCTTCCGAACGTGTGTGTCTTTAGTCCCCCGAGGGCTGGGTGTCAGTCACACTAGGGTTTTGGTTCTGTAACCGTGTTTCTGGTGCTCTGGGGCAGAGAGAGAAGTCCCCTTGTCCCAGCAGGCAAGCATGAGAGGTGCCAGGGCTGCTGGCACCCGTGGCTCGGCCCTTGGACTGTATGATACGGATAGGAGCTTCTCCAGCCCTGCTGTGCGGGCGTGGCTAATGCTGGGGCTTGGGGCTTCTTAGAATAACGAGATCCTTAGTCCCAGCTTTGGGGAATGCTAAGGGAACCTTATGCCAGCCCCACAGAGTGAATACAGGTTATACCGATGATAGTGCACCGGCAGGTGTGCGTCTGGAGATCTGAAATGCAAGTAGGTTTTTTCCTAGGTCCTTCAGGCTATGTTCCAGTGACTGGGGAATGTAGTGCTAACAGTCACAGTCCTGGATCTGCAGGATACAGTGGGGTCCTTGTCCACATCACGCACTGTTAGTGCCAGTTATGTTGGAGATTGTGGAGTGGCAGTCACCAGCTTGAGGCAGAGAGATGTAGGCAGATCCTTCTGGATACCACAGGTAAGTGCAAGGTCCTGCAGGGGTTATAGCACCAGCAGCAGCAGGTACTGGTTCCAGAGTAGAGGGAACTGGCCCCAGTTCCCACAGGGCATGCAGGGTGATGCTAGGGTTTATGTTCTGGCCCCGCCGTACCCTGTTTGAACAGCAGAAGGAGAGTATGTATAGCCTGCTGCTGGCAGGCAGCCCCAAGAAGCCTTGGGGAGCTTCATGAGGGCACAGGTTGGCAAGTGTAGCCCTCGGGCTTGTGCCCAGAACTCTTGCAGCTGCAGGGTTCCAGGGGCCGGCTGTCTTCCCTGGCAAGTGCCTTTATGTCTCTGAGGACTTGTGGTAGCAACGCGGCTGCTTGCTTCCTCCTAAGATAGGTGTTTACCACCTGCTCACATGACTTCCTTCATTGTTCTGGAACTTTCTGGCTGAGGTGGGTGCAGGTCCTTTCTCTTCGCCATCCTAATGGTCTCCCCGCTTCCTTCCCATTTTCACTTTAGTGACCACCACAGGGGCTGGAGAAGAATGGGGGCGCTCCAGGTCCCCAGATTCACATCAAGCAGAGCAGCCCTGCCTCTGGCTAGTTGTATGATGGGGCTCTGCCTAAAGTTTATTTTTAAAAAAGATTTTGCTGCTAAAAACAAAATCTCAGAGTGTTCTGTGTCATCCCTGAGCGACCGTCAGCAGGGCCACCGTCCCCTCCAAGGTGCGGTGGTAGATTCCTGCTGCCTCTCGATGCACATGACCCCCAAGGTGGCTTTCTGCAGCCAAGCCTGCACTCCAGATCAGAACAGCAGTGCGTCTCCTCTCTTCTCAGGAGTAGATCTTGGATCTGTGCCAGGTCTCAAATAGAGCAAAAAGATCTTCACACTTTAGAGGTGTGCCAGTGTTGAAATGACAGATATTTGTGAGTTAAAGGGACAAAATGACCAACCTAGCCTGAATCCTGGGGTGGGGGAGGTTTGACTGTACAGGATTTGAGATGCATAACTGTCCTCTGCACCTGCCTTGTAGACGATGGACGGCCCAGGAGAGAACGATCCCGACCTGAAACCCGCGGACCACCCTCGCTTCTGTGAGGAGATCAAAAGGAACCTGCCCTCCTATGTGGCCCACTTCACCCGAGTGTTCCAGAACAAGACCTTCCACGTCTACAAGCTGTCCAGAAATAAGTAGCAGGTTTTGGTGCAGCGAGACCGCGTCGTAATCAAACTCAGTAGGTGACGTGTCCTCTGTAATAGGCTGCCGCACCTTAAAGCTGTGATGCGTGAGTTCTGCATATGTTTACACGCGCGTCGCCACCTTTGAACGCTTCCTCTTCAGGCTGACGTCTCGTTTGTCCTTTCCATGTATGTGCTTCAGCGCTGTGTTCACAGCGTTCGGAGTGAGCAGGAGTCTTGTCTGCTTTTGTTTGTTTGTTTGTTTTGAGAAGATAATTGTGTGTTCCGTGGATGGTCTGGACAGCCACGGAAAAAGACGGGAAATGAGAGTGTGATCAAGACCCGGGATCCTTCACATTTTCAGTTGACCAAGACGGCCACAGTGGTTGTGTGGCGCCGCGAGGACGCAGCATTAAGTTATTTAGTAGTATCTCACTGGTGGCTTTTTTACAAAGCTCTTTATTATCCTGTTTCACCTTGAAATTTTATGATGTTTTTCAGTCTTCATGCTTTTAACATTAACTCCCACCCCCCAAAAAACCCCACATCATGCAAAGTCTTTGTATATATCTTAAGCATTTTGTCATGCTGCGTCTAAGATGTAAGGTATAGCGTTCAGTATTACCTGTCGTGTATTAACTGTGTGTGTGTGTCTTTTAGTATTGGGCACAGAAAACCATTACAAGTTCATGTTGTGAGTCCTTAAAGGGACAGAAAGGTATGTAGTCAAGTGGAATTTGTTACTGTTCAGTGTTACATTTTAAAAAACCTGATACTCTGTAATCTTCTCCTGCAAGCAACTTTGCTTTCTTACTCATTTCAATTTACTAGGTTTGCAAAATTTTGTAACCTTTTTGTGTTTTTAGCCTTTGTATTTTTTACAGCCTAGACCCTTGCAAAGTCTGAAACTTTTTTAAATGTTGTATCTGATTTTTGGCAGACAGCATTTGCATACCAAGCTTGCCGTGGTCTCCCGTCTTCACTGCGAGGGCCCTGGGGCCTTTCTTTTCCTTGCTAGAAGGTAACCAAGTGCCTCTAAGCCCTGCTCGTTTGTAAACAATGAAGAGGATCATGTGAACCTGCTCAAAATTTTTTGATAATTGCTTTTATAACTCATTTCTAATGATGGGGACATGTAAAAGTTGCTGATAAAAGCATAGTGTCCATTTAATTAAGTCAAGATGGCTAATGAAATTAACTTTCTCTCCTCCCCTTACCAGTGGGCAATGATTTAGACGTTTCTCCTCGCAGTTGTGTTGAAGTAAATTACTATAGGCGTCAAGACAGACCCGTCACGTGCTCGCACGATTTTGTACGCAGTGACTGCTTACTAATGAGCGTTCAGAAGATTTTTACACTGTCACGTCAGAACCCAGGATACTCAGTTTTTAATCAAAACTCGTTTAAAATAAAAATTGACAGTAACTGGGTTATTGAATTATGTAACTGAAACCGCCTAGGTTATATATTTCCTGTATCCCTTAATAAGGTTGGAGACCACTGCAGTTTAGGATAATAAAATAATAAAACATTTCAATCAGCACTAAAACTTTAATTAAGCCAGTAATGATGCGTGTCTGTTGGCTGACAGCACGGGTCGGTACAGCCTTCAGCGAGTGCCTGACTCTATTTGAAACCACGCACATGTAAGGTACAGTCAGTCAGATGATGTGGTTTTGATTTTAAAAATCCTCTGTTGCTTTTTGGGATATATTTAAATTTATTTTAAATATGTATTAGTCTAAGCATTTGGGTATATGAAGGCTCCTTATCCAAGGAACACCCACTGAAGTTTTTATGCTTATCATCGCTGCATTGATGGCCTACAGTGAATTTTTTTTTTTTTTTTTTACAGTTTAGGTGCCAGTGTTGCCAAAAATATTTATTGTTCAGTTTTTAGTGAAAAATACAAAGTGCCAAAAAAAAATCTTTGCAAGCCAGAGTCCATACATCAACTCTTCCCAAGACACTGTGACCATGTACAGTAGAAGTTTCTATTTCCTGATGACCAAATCCCTCAGTGGATTCGTGCACTCATCAGTATTTTCTTCCATGACCTTCTCCTTGGAGTATGCAGGCAGAGAGAGAGAGGACGAGCGCCTGACACCTGGCTCTGGTGTCCGGCCCACCCAGCCAAAGCAAAAGACTTGTGGCTTAAGCTCCCCACCACACAGGCCTTAGTGGCTGTCTTAACATTTGGTAGTAACCTCAAGCATGGCTCTGGTTTTTATCAATAGGAAAACCACTTGATTTTTGCTTCTCAGCAGTCAAAAGAACCTCTCAGTCCAACAGAAGTGCTCTTACTGGACTCCTCAGAGCCCTGCAGCCTCCACCCTCTAGGAGCTGCCTGCCCTGCACAGCCGGCGGCTGCACCTGGCACCTGTGCTCCCACCCCCACCAAGCTTCTCTGTGCAGGTTCTACTTATGTTGTAAGTACACATCTCAGTTAACCATTTACGGAAACTTAGGGAATATGATTTTAAAAAGAACATTATTTCTGTAAAAATTAACTTGAATGCTTTGAGAAACTAATAAAAATTACTTTGAAATGAGGAGTAATTGAGAAAATTGTAAAATACTAGGGAGAAAAGAAGTCAAGAAGATTTTTGAGTTGTGCTTCACGGATTTATCTAAGTACTCATTCCATCTTTAAGAAAAATCTAAGCCAGTGGGAAGGTGTTAGAAGGTACGCAAATCACGTCACTGGTGTCACACAGAAGTAGAACGGTGATCATTGCGTCCTGAGGCAGATAGTCCTTGGCTTCAGGTCGGAAGTTAGCAGATGGACGTAGAGTTGTACATTTCAGGTGACATGTCCCTCCCTTAGCCCACTTAACTTCATTAAATGACCCACTACTGACACTGATCACAGTGGCTAATAGAGATCCCGCGAGCTGAAGCAGCCCAGTCACTGTATTCCAGCCTTTGGAAGGAGAGATTCATTTCCGGGAACGGAGGAGGACACTATCGAGGCCAGTTGTGGTCTCTGAAGACGATTCTCCTGCCGTGTGAATCCGGCCTGGCCTGTGTCTGCGTGTGCGTGTGCGTGTGGGTGGCTGTTGCCAGGTGACAGGGCACGTGTAGATATTACATCCAGTCTGCATTTTTACTTCACTGTTAACTAAAAAAAAGTTTATTTTCACTCCACAATAACTTTCTCTAAGTTGTAAAAGTTTTAGCTCATCTTTGGCCAGAATCTACCTGAATTAACAGAGATATTTAATTTTAAAACTTTGGAATTACTAGGATATATAAAATCTCAGATTATACATCTTGCTTTATCCATGATAACTTTTTGGCCTAGGAGAGAGTGCTTGTCTAAGAACAAAGCTTTGAAGATGAGAGAAACTTTCTTGTTGGAATTGATTTTTCTGTTTTTAACATCCTAGGGTTGAAATCTTACAAAGAGCTTTTATAACTTGTTGTACTGAATTGTATGGAGATTATATACTAAATAAAGCTCTTTTAAATTCCACAAGATGATGTCTATCATTTTTAAATTTCATTTTCATTTATGAGGTAATTTTTAAAAGATTTATTTATTCACGTGAAGTCAGAGTTACAGAGATCTTCCATCCGCTGCTTCACTCCCCAGTTTTGCTAAGAGAGTGTGTAGATAACAAACGTGTTCCACTGTTGTGTTGAAAAGAGAAGTTGAAATTCCAGGCAGAAATCATCAGAAAGACAAGCAGATGCGGGCGGTGGGCCGCCGCGCACTCCGGGCCCTCAGACAGCGTCCGGCACAGTCAGAACCGCAGGCAGTGAAGGTGCGTGAGGGTCTCGGGATGAAAAGGAACCAGACGGGGAATGGGTTCGTGCAGGACACCAGGCGCTGGGCAGGTGAAACACTCTGCTGCCCCTCCTTTCAGACAAGGTTTCTGAAACTCGCCTTCATAAACCTCCCCTGTTGATATTGAATTATTATTTTATTGAAAAGGAAAGCTCCCACCTGCTGTCTCACTCCCCTTATGCCTGCGGCAGCCAGGACCTGGCCGAGCTGAATCCAGGAGCTGGGAACGCCGGCCGAGAGCCAACGACTTGAACCTGGGCGTGCAGTACCCGGAAGCTGGAGTCCGATCAGAGCAGGGACTCAAACCCAGGCGCTCCAGTGTGAGATACAGGCCTCCCCACCGCCTGTTAATTTAACGTTCAGAAGCTGGCTTTATAGGACTGTTTCCCAGAAAGCAAATAAGAGAGCTCTAGCAGAGTGCGAACTCCGTCTAGTGGGCTGCAGCCAGCGTCTGAAGGGAAGAAAGGCAGGGCAGGAGGTAAAGGCAGGTGCGCTCTCGTGGATGGTTGGTTTCACTTACACACGTAGGTGCTAGTGTCCCGGGGCACAATACAGAATGCAGTTCTTACTCTGACTTGCAGTCAGAGTTCAGGAGCTGTGGCTCACAGCCCTGCAGCCTGGGGAGTTCCGAGAGGGAGCCATGCATTTGTCCCGCTGCTTGTCCTGGACTCACTCTAGCGGGACTGTGAACACAGTGATACTACAGGGCTGTTACAGTTTTAGATGTGAGTGCACATCTGGTTAGGTTTTTTAAAAGTCCTTATCTGATAAAATACATACAGAAGTACTCACATAAAACTGTATTCCAGGGTTTTCATCAAAATCATTTTGTGGAGCATCTAGATGAAATAGATGAATGACATAATTTAAGCTAGTGTTAAATGTTTCATAATGAAAAAAGAAAATCAATAATAAAAAACTAGGGAGGTAAAACTTAGAAGGTAGAAGCTGAAGTGAGTCTATTAGAGAAATAGGATAAATCCAGAATCTACTTCTTTTTAAAAGACTGTTAACAAAGTGTATAAATGCCTTATAAACCTGATTAAGAAAAAAGAGCAAAGATACAAAATATTTGGAATATGAAAGAAGACATAATCCTAGAATCAGGAATGATGAAAATTAATGTCTACAATTCTATACAAAAGTAAATTGGAAAACTACATGAAATGGATGATCTCCTAAAAAATTGTCAAGATGGGCCGGCGCCGCGGCTCACTAGGCTAATCCTCCGCCTAGCGGCGCCGGCACACCGGGTTCTAGTCCCGGTTGGGGCGCCGGATTCTGTCCCGGTTGCCCCTCTTCCAGGCCAGCTCTCTGCTGTGGCCAGGGAGTGCAGTGGAGGATGGCCCAGGTGCTTGGGCCCTGCACCCCATGGGAGACCAGGAAAAGCACCTGGCTCCTGGCTCCTGCCATCGGATCAGCGCGGTGCGCCGGCCGCGGCGGCCATTGGAGGGTGAACCAACGGCAAAGGAAGACCTTTCTCTCTGTTTCTCTCTCTCTCACTGTCCTCTCTGCCTGTCAAAATAATAATAATAATAATAAAGAAAAAAAAATTGTCAAGATGGACCCCAGTAGAACTGGAAAACTTGAATAAACAAGGACCATAATGGGACCGGCACTGTGGCGCAGCAGGTTAGGCCGCTGCCTGTGACTCCGGCATCCCATATAAGTGCAGGTCTGAGTCCCAGCTCCTCCACTTCCAGTCCAGCTCCCTGCTGATGGGCATGCGAGGGCAGCAGGAGATGGCCCAAGTGCGTGCACCCCTGTCACCCATGGGAGATGTGGGTGGGGTTTCAGGCTCCTGGCTTTGGCCTGATCCAGTCCCGGACACTGTTCATTTAGGGAGTGAACTGATGGATAGAAGGTCTCTGTCTCCCTCTTTCTGTAACTCTGCCTTTCAAATAAATCTTTAGAAAATAAAATAGGGGCCAGTGCTGTGGCAAATAGGTTAAACCTATGCCTGTGGCACCAGCATCCCATATGGGCACCAGTTCCTGTCCAGGCCACTCCTCTTCCCATCCAGGTCTCTGCTAATGGTCTGGGAAAGCAGTGGAAGGTGGCCCAAGTGCTTGGGCCCCTGCACCCACGTGGCAGACCTGGAAGAAGTTCCTAGCTCCTGGCTTCAGATGGACCCAGATTTGGCCATTGCAGCTATTTGGGGAGTGAACCAGTGAATGGAAGACCTCTCTCTCTCTCTCTCTCTTTTCCCTCTCTGTCTATAAATCTGCTTCTGAAATAAATAAGTCTTTAAAAAAAAATAAATCTAAGGGGCTGGTGCTGTGGCACAGCAGGTTAAAGGCCCGGCCTGCAGTGCCAGCATCCCATATGGG
The DNA here is from genome assembly GCF_964237555.1 of Oryctolagus cuniculus. Classification (NCBI taxonomy): domain Eukaryota; kingdom Metazoa; phylum Chordata; class Mammalia; order Lagomorpha; family Leporidae; genus Oryctolagus; species Oryctolagus cuniculus. The sequence continues at coordinate 23,853,721 of NC_091449.1, read as the reverse complement.
CTCCAGTTCTAGTCCCAGCTGCCCTTCTTCCAGTCCAGCTCTCTGCTATGGCCTAGGAAATCAGTAGAAGATGGGCCAAGTCCTTGGGCCCCTGCACCCAGATGGGAGACCGGGAAGAAGCTCCTGGCTTCTTATCGGCGCAGCTCCGGCCTTTTTGGCCATCTGGGGAGTGAATCAGCAGATGGAAGACCTTTCTCTCTGTCTCTGCCTCTCTCTCTCTTTCAAATAAATAAAATAAATCTTTAAAAAATAAATTTTGAAAAGAATCATAGAACATTTGGAAAGGGGGTTTGGAGGCTTGCAGAGGACCTTTGGACAGGAATGGTATACAACCCAGTATTTCTAACTATTTAAGAAGGAATGACTCCAAGTTTATTTAGTGTCAGCCCTAGAACAATAAGGAAAGCTGTCAGGTTTGTTCGGGAAACTAGTCAGTTTTACTGCCAAAACCACACGAATAGTACATTAGTTTTCTGTGACTGCGTAACAACAGGTCATCACAAACTCAGTAGCTCAGAACAGCAAATGTGTATTATCTCAGAATGTACTGGGTCAGGTGAGTACAGCTTACCTGGCTGCTCTTCCAGGTCTCACAAGGTACAGTTGAGATGTCAGCTGGGTTGCACTCTCCTTGAAGTCTGGAGACCTCTTCCAAGGTCGTACAACCTGGTGGCAGAATTCATTTACTTACACTTGCAGGGTTGAGGCCATTAGCTCCTAGAGGCCACCAGTCTTGTGTCTCTTCAAGGCCAGCAGAAACCTGTAGGAAAGATCCAGTTCCTCATTTAAGAGCGTGTACTTGATTAAGTCAGGCCCATCCAGGATAATCTCCATTTTTGTGAATTAAAAGTCAACTGCTTTCGGACCTGAATGGCATCTCTAAGTCCATTCACCATTGCCATAGAGCATAACCTAACCAGGAGAATGATGTGTGTCATGCTCTCTGCTCCCACTCATATTCAGATGGAGGAGTTTGTACATGGGGTGGGAATCTTGGGGGCCATCTTAGAATTCTTTCTCCTACAGAGGTTTAAAATATGGCAGCAGTTACCACAGGGCAGTAAACTCAAGGGAAATCCACAAGCCAAGTGCCAGTATTCACACTGGCTGTCTCCCTTAGAGTGTTTCCCAAACTGTGGCACAAGGAACATGGAGCTCAAACAGGATTTGGCAGATTGACTGGAGGAAACGATTTCATGGCTACTGGAGTAGCTGGGATTTGTCAGGGGTTCAAGGAGCAGGGCACTAAAAAGATATGCAACCAGTAGAAACCTGAGAAATTTCCTGTTGAATCCTTGGCTAATTCCTAACTTGCAAGGTACAGTTAAGCAGAGAACATCTGGTGAGTAGCAGGAAGTTGAACAGAGCTAAGTTGCTGAGGCAGTGGAAGTGGGCCCCGACCAGAGGGAAGACCATGGTGAATCTCCTGGTCATCCAAGTGAAACCCTAGGAAGGGTGCCTCTCATCCTGCACGTAGAGACTGTTATTGTTATCCAGATTACCTGCCGGGAGCAAGTGTAAGTCTGCTGTGAAGAATGGTAATCTGGCCCACGACCTCAAATTATCTCTACATTTAGAATTTTTTTTTTCAGTTTATTGAAATGCAGAGAGACAACAGGAGCTAGGTCTTACATCTGTTAGTTCACTCACCGAATGCCCACAGCAGCCAGGGCTGGAGCAGGCTGAGACCAGGAGCCTGGAACTCAATCTGGGTGTCAGGGACTGAAAGATGCAGGTTCATTATCTGCTGCCTGCTGAGTGCATCAGCAGGAGGTTGGATCAGAAGTGTAGCCGCTGGGACTCACAGCACTGTTTAGCATCCGAATAAAAATAGGAATTTTTTAAAAATAAGACAAAATTGTGTTTGAAATAGAGCCATAGGTGAATCCGATTAGAGTCTAAAGCATAGACTTTCGTGTAATTTGCTAATTCTGTTCAGGAAATTAAGTGGCAAGGTAGAGAATTTAAATGAATAACTGAAAACTATTTTTTAAAAATGGAAAGACTAGAACCAAAAAGTGCAACAAATTAAATTCTCAGTGTGGATAACAGCAAATCAGACACAGCTGAAGAGAGAATTTTTCAACTGGATAATAGATTAAAAGAAAATATCTAAAGCACCCAGGTCGAGAGTAGATAAGAAACCAAGGAGAAAGCATGGAGCGTGTTTTAGACCATCTCACTGTATCCTGTAGGTGTAACTGAAACCCCACAAGAAGAATGGGCGCTCACGACTCTGGGCAAGCTCTGTGCCTCCGTCCATTTTGTGCAGCTGTCAGAGCATTTGAGACTGGGTGGGTGACAGTGAACATGAACCCTCACAGTTTAAGAGGCTGGGAAGTCCAAAATCAAGGTGCCGGCACTGGACAGGTCCTTCCTGCTGCATCTAATGGTGAAAATCATCAAGGGTGGAGGGAGGGGAGGCGTGGGGGGGGGGGGAGAGACCGTCTTCTCAGAAGGAACCCACCCCTATAGGAACAGCATTGATCCATTCTTGAGAGCAGAGCCCTTCACTGCCTAATCACCTCTTAGGGCCCCACCTCGTCACACTGTCATTCAACACATTCAAACCACAACACGACTTGTAGCCTTATGCTTCTTTTGCAGTGAAAGTGGAGTAATCTATATACAGGGTTTCTGTGCAGATTGAATGAGGTGACATTTAAGGGGTGGATCCCAGTAGGGATCAGGCAGGCCTGTGTTCAGTACAGTGGGTAGAAGCTGCAGGATATCACCAGAATTAGAACGGGAAAAAGAAAGCAAACTCACATGTGAGACAGATACTAACGAGTACTTAGTAATTTCAAGTGAATTATTTTTTTCCGTAGAAAGTATCTTTTTATTTAAAGAATGAGGATTTAGAAGGGACTAACAAAACAGTCTGTAAGAAAACTCACTTAGCAATTCCTGAGGTATATATTTGCATCCCAAGAAAATGTGTGTGTGTGTGTATGGGTGGGGAGGGGTTTGCAGAACCATGGACAAAGACCAGTTCACTGTTGAAGAAGAGACATGACCCTTGTTGATGATGAATGTGGACGCCCTGTCGAGATGCACACAGACAGAAGTCGAAGTGGCTGATTGTGAATCTGCTCCAGGAGGGGAAGCAGGGAAGTGTTTCAGGACTACTGCAGTCATTAAAGCAGCAGTATGCTAATTAAGGCTCATAAATCTAATGAAACCATTAGCATTTCCTCTTACTAGAAAAGGTGGAATTCCACCCCCCCAGAAAGTGACACCTGTGAACAATTATCTCTCTTATTATTGCTATTAAGATTATTTACATAAGTTGTCCTCATTTAGCACTCCCGACTGTTAATGATTTGTTCCAACACCGGATCTCTCCCTGGATTTACTGTCTGTGGCTAAGAAAGTCCTTAGGAGATTGCTGATCGGAACAGTGGAGTGCAGGCAGAGGACCTACTGTGCTGTTGCTTGGCTGTGTGCTTGGTTTCTGTTGCCCTAATAGAAGGAAATGGTTCAGAATCTTCGCGTGTCCAAAGGAGCCTGTTGACGACTGTCGTGAACACAGCTTTTCTGTGTCATCCGGCTCAGTGATCCCATGAGCACGCACTGGGTACCTGGTCCATGCCACAGGGAAACCGAGGCGAGGCCATGAGCGCCACGCAGGAGGATGTTTAGGACACAAAGGCGCGACAGATCCTAACATCAAATAGAAGTAGTTATGATGACCTCTAAGGAAAAACAACAGGGTACCAGCTAGGAAGTTTCCGATTGTGAGGTACAGCAAACCTAACCCAGGCCAGCTTTAAGCATTATGGGAACTTTTTAGCACATTTAACTGTTTCTTAGGCTTCGGGTAAGGCTTAATTGAATGTCCCTGTGACTGAACTCCTGAGTGATATTCACTGACGTGTATAGGCACTGGGGACACGTCAGGGCACAAGACAGACAGGTTCTATGCTAGCTTGCGTTCCCACGGGAGAACAGACACCTGATAAGAGGCCCCTGATGTTTGAAGAGAATTAGCAAAATCCCGTCACAGAGTGTGATTGGGTGGTCCTTGCTCTCAAGTGCTCAGCTAAGCCAAGGAGCTTGGCATGAGTAAGAAAGAGACCGGGCTCATGGGCAGGGAGACAGGAGGGGCGTGCACCAGTGGGACCACACAGGCCCCCTTAGAGAGGCTGACCTTTTTTCTAAATGGGATTATGAGCCGAGTAGCGACGTCATCTAATACGTCTACAGAGGCTGTGCCGGTTCTCTCTTGCCGCACATAGCAGGTACGTTGTCCTAGGGTTTGGGGTCGGAAGTCCAGGTGGAGCGTGGCCTGGCGCTTTATGGAGCCTCAGGCTCTCGCTTTGCTTGCTCTCAGCAGAGGGCCTCCATTCTTTGCTCCTTGAGACTCTGGTCCTTGCTCATAGTCACCGTGCCTCAGGGCCAGTAACAGGGAGGGCATTGATCCTCTATACTTCTGCAGTCCTTGTGTCTTCTCTTGGCTGCATTTAAAAAAAGAAAAAAAAAGTATTTATTTGAAAGGAGAGAGAGAGAGATTCCATTTGTTGGTTCACTCCCCAAATGGCCACAATGGCCACAGCTGGGTTGTTATGAAGCCAGGAGCCAGGAGCTTCTTCCAGGTCTCCCACGTGGGTGCAGGGGCCCAAGCACTTGGACCATCTTCTACTGCTTTTACAGGCCATCAGCAGGGAGCTAGACTGGAAGTGGAGCAGCCGGGACTCAAACTGCTGCCCCTGTGGGATGCCAGTGCCACAGGGAGTGGCTTTACTTGCTAAACCACAGCACTGGCCCTTGTTGCATCTTTTCTTTTTTAAAAAAGATTTGTTTGAAAGGCAGAGTGACAGAGAAAGAGAAGAGTGCTCTCCCATCCACTGGAATAGCCCACAGTAGCTGTGGTTTGGCAAGGCCAGAAACATGCCACGTGGGTGGCAGGAATCCAAACCCTTGGGTCAGCACCTGCTCTGTCCAGGGTGCACATTAACAGGAAACTGGAGTTGGAAGCAGAGCTGGGACTCAAATCCAGGCGTACCCATGTGAGATGCAGGCTTCCCAAGCAGCAACTTAACCCCTGAACCAAACACCTGCCCCTGACCTGGCTGAGGTATCCCCGTGTTTCTGTGCTGCTCACTGTGCACTGAAGTCCTTAGGGACAGGAGTCTCTTTCCTCTTAGAGCCCTCAGTGGGTGCTCAGAGTGCAGTGTGCTATGTGGGTTTAGGGCACAGGTTCTACGGGTGAGGTCAGAAGACCGAGGGGCACTCAGTGAGCTGTGATCAGTAGCTGGTTCCTGCTACCCACGTGGGAGACCCAGCCTGAGTTCTGGACTCCTGGCTGATGTGGGAGATCGCTGTGTAGGTATCTGTCCCTCTCTCTGACTCTGCCTTTCAAATAACTTTTTTTAAAAAACACCTATAGGCTTCCACCTTAAGAAGCTAGTTAAAGCCGGCGCCGCGGCTCAACAAGCTAATCCTCCGCCTAGAGGTGCCGGCACCCCGGGTTCTAGTTCTGGTCGGGGCGTCGGATTCTGTCCCGGTTGCCCCTCTTCCAGGCCAGCTCTCTGCTGTGGCCCAGGAGTGCAGTGGAGGATGGCCCAAGTGCTTGGGCCCTGCACCCCATGGGAGACCAGAAGCACCTGGCTCCTGCCATCGGATCAGCGCAGTGCGCCAGCTGCAGCGCACCGGCCGCGGCGGCCATTGGAGGGTGAACCAACAGCAGCCAGTAGGAACAGTGTGAGAATGTACACGGATGGACAGGTGACTCCTGTCCCTGGTTCCGTGTGAGCCTAGGACCACAAGTGGGATCGCTGAGTATATGGTAGTTGTACTTTCCCGTTTTTGAGGAACAGCCGCACCGTTTGCCATGATGGCTGCACCTTTACATTCTCGCCAACAGTGTACACGGATTTCCCTCACATCCTCAGCAATCCTGGCTACCTCTGACCTTTTAATAAATAATACTCTGAAACGGGTGTGAGGTCATAGATCACTGTGGTTTTGATTTGCATTGTCTTGGTGATCGGTGATGGCAGACACCTTTTCCTGTAGCTGTTGGGTTTTTCCGCATCTTTTTTCGAGAAGTGTAATGCAGAGCCTTTGCCCATTTTTAAATCAGGTTGTTTGGGGGACTCTATGTCTTAATAAAATTGAATTTGCCTTTGAAAGCCTTTCTGGAATGTTCTGATTCTAGAGTGGCAGCATGAAGAATTCTGAAGAGCTGTTTCTCAATTAAATGAACTTGACTGGGAAAAGTATACCCAGGGAACAGTCGTGGTGTCTCTAAAAATTGTCCTAAGGGTATAAACAGCAAACGGAGAAACATTCTTTCAAGAAAAGCAACTAACACTTAGTAAAAACAGTCAGAATCTGTGGCACTGGAACTACAACTCCTTCTCACCCTTGTCCCTCACAGTCCAGCAGACAGAAACCACCCCCACCCTCCAGCCCCCTGCAGCCCATAATAAAGGACTCCCTCTCTCCCTCCAGCTAACAGTCACTGAATATTGTATCTTTCCAGGAGGGACAGGCCACCAGTGTTTCTCACCACTCCCAACTCTAACTACATGTTGCAGAGGTTAAATTCCAGGCAAATCTGGCCAAGCGGTTTTGGGATCCATTCTGCTACCCAGCGCCCCACATAAAATGGAGATTCTTAACTATTCACACTGAGAATACTGGGCTCTGGTCATCCTTGTGGAGGCTTATTGCAAGGCACTGAGACAGTCCCAAAGTGAAGGAAGGCACAGGCTCCCCTTCTCTGCCCAGACATGCAAATCCTGTGCAAGCCTGTTGCACCATGGGAAACTTGCCCTAAGTGAAAGACACTGCAGTTAGAAGCATGCTTGTTGGATTGTAGTCCATGTTGTATCAGATAGCCACTGGCTTCCCTGCCCACCGCTGCCTTGCAGTGTATAGCACCAGTCAGCTTCTGCCTGTCCTGCCTGCTGCCCTCTTGCAGTGTGTTCGGTAAATCTAACTCTTCCCTCTATCTGCTCTGGTAAATTCTTCACCACGGGCAACACCAGTCGGTCACAACAATCCTTACCCCAGGCTTTTCGTTAGTTCAGTGCCGGGAGAAGTGACCTGGGAAGACCAGACACTACCGCCTTCACCAGTGTGCTTATCTTATGCCCAGGGTCGGAGGTAGACTAAGAAGTCTCTGAGGCCGCAGGGATGTCTAAGTCTAAGAGCAACAGGGATGTGGTGGTAAACAGGTGAAGGGAAGCTGGTGGCTTCTGGTGAGACACAAGCTGAACTATAGGCCCAACACTGGCTTTTCCTCTTCTGATCCAGCTCTCTGCTAAAAGCCTGGGAAAGCAGTGGAAGAGGGCCCAAAGGCTTGGGACCCTGCACCTGCGTGGGGGACCCAGAAGAAGCTCCTGGCTCCTGGTTTCAGATTGGCCCAGCTCTGATCCGTTTGGGGAGTTGTGGCATTTGTGGAGTGAACCAGCAGATGGAAGACCTTTTTCTCTGTCTCTCCCTCTCTCTGTAACTCTACCTCTCAAATATTTTTTTTTATTTTATTAAAGAAAAATGAGTGTTCCTGGGACCAAAGCTGACCTCCAGCATGGGCTGATAAACCACCCCTCCGCAGGATCAGACTGGAGCAACCGGTGTCCAGGGGCACTGTTGAAAACAACAGAGTGGGCCGGCGCCGCGGCTCACTAGGCTAATCCTCCGCCTAGCGGCGCCGGCACACCGGGTTCTAGTCCCGGTTGGGGCGCTGGATTCTGTCCCGGTTGCCCCTCTTCCAGGCCAGCTCTCTGCTGTGGCCCGGGAGTGCAGTGGAGGATGGCCCAGGTGCTTGGGCCCTGCACCCCATGGGAGACCAGGAAAAGCACCTGGCTCCTGGCTCCTGCCATCGGATCAGCGCGGTGCGCTGGCCGCAGCGCGCCGGCCGCGGCAGCCATTGGAGGGTGAACCAACGGCAAAGGAAGACCTTTCTCTCTGTTTCTCTCTCTCACTGTCCACTCTGCCTGTCAAAAAAAAAAAAAGAAAAAAAAAAAAAAAAAAAAAGAAAACAACAGAGTGGTCCGTCAGCAATCAGTGGAGCCCATAGAAAGAGGCAGTCAAAGGAAGCCCTGCTGAGGCTGCTGCCATGGGCCACCGCTTCATTCAAACAGTCCCGCCAGTCCTTGGGAGGGGAGTCAGTGTCTGTGTTATCTAAAATGTCTAATCGTCAACAAAATAAAAATACAGGCAACGGAAGTTGTGAGATAGCCCAGTTATCAGAAGATTTCAAGGCATCCATTTAAAATATGCTCAAAGAAGTAAAAATCATGTTTAATAGTATGGTGAAAGGAGTAGGCATTTCACCTAGTGGTTTAGATTCCCAATTTCTATATTGGAGAGTCTGGGTTCAGTTCCTGGCTCCTGCCAGTGGAGACCCTGGGAGGCAACAGTGATGGCTCAAATAATCGGGTTCCTATTGCATGTGGGGAAAATGGGTGGTATTGCTCGCTCCTGGCTCAAGCCCTCACCCAGCTCCAGCCAGTGCAGGCATTTGAGAAATGAACCAGTGGTTGGGTGGGTGCTCACTCACTCCCCCTCCTCTCTCTGCCTCTCAATAAACAAAATTAAAGTAAGTATTATGATGGTGCCTCATTAAATAATCAGTTGAGAGAAGTTATTAAAAGGGGCTAGATGAAATTTCCAGAACTGAAAAGTGAAAACTGAAATTTTAAAATATTAACTAGAGATGTTCAACAGATCTGAACTGGCCAAAGAAAGAATCAACAAAGATAAATCAGTAGAGATTACACAGCCAGAAGGACTGAGGGAAAAAATAAACAGAGCTTTAGGGATCTATGGGGCACCGTTAAAGCACACCAACTTATGCATAACTGGTGAATCAAAAACGAGAGAGAGAAAGAGAGGAAAAGATACTTTATAATAGGGGTTGGTGCTGTGGTGTCCCATATGGGCACCAGTTCAAATCAACTCTCTGCTATGGCCTGGGAAAGCAGTGGAAGATGGCCCAGGTCCTTGGGCCCCTGCACCTAAGTGGGAGACCCAGAGGAAACTCCTGGCTCCTGGCTTCAGATCAGCTCCAGCCATTGCAGCTGATTGGGGGGTGAACTAGTGAATGGAAGACCTCTCCCTGCCTCTGCCTCTCTAACTCTGCCTTTGAAACAAATAAATAAATCTTTAAAAAAGATATAATAAACAATGGCTGAAAACTTGCCAAATCTGATTAAACAGAACATTTCACACCCAAGAAGGTTCACAAATTCCAGGTAGGTTAAACACAAAGAAATCCACACAGAGACACAGTAGAGTAAAAACACTGAAGGATGAAGACAATGACAAAAACTACTTGATTCACAGAAATGAACCCCAGCAGGATTAACAGCTGACCTCGCATCAGAAACAATAGTGACCAGAAGCAGTGGGCTGACATTTAAAGTGTTAAACAAAACAAAACAAAACAAGAATTCTACATCCAGCAAAACTATCTTCAAAATATGGAGAAACTGAAACATTCCCAAAGAAACAAAAACTCACTGAATTCATTGCCAGCAGACCTTCCCTACAAAATAAACACTAAAGCGAGCCCTTCAAGCTAGAATGAAAGAACACAGTAACTCAAATCCACAAGGAGAATTGAGGACCACTTGAAATATAACTACATAAGTCAATATATAGAATAAAAGTATCTCTGTGTCCTACAAAGGTACAACTCTTTGCCTCCTATCAGACTTCACAGGTAACAGCATGAAGCAATGATTACACACCTGTATTTTCATCTTTTTGATACTATTCTAAAGGGAATTGTATTCACTTCATTTTCAGAACTTTCATTGCTAGGATACAGTAATACTAATGGTATTTTTGTATTTTCCTTGCTGCCTGCATGTTTGATGAAGTCTGGTTAGTTCTTGTCCATTCTAATAGTTGTTTTAGTGGATTCCTTAGGATTTTACAAATAAATGATCACGCCATTTGCAAATATGGTTTCACTTCTTTCTAATACAGATGATTTGTCATTCTTTTTTTTTTTCCCCTTATTTCCTTGGCCAGAACCTCTAGGGCAAAAATTTTTTATAAGGATTTATTTATTCAAAAGGCAGAGTGACAGAGAAAGGCAAAGAGGGGAGAAAGAGAAACACCCCAATCTTCCATCTGCTGGCTCCTCCCCTGATGGCTCCAACAACTAGGATTGGGTCAGGACTTTCATCAGAGCCTCTCAAGTGGGTGGCAGAGGCCCAAGCACTTGGCCCATCATCACAGTCCCCGGAGCATCAGCTGGGAACTGGAGCAGAAGCGGAGCATCGGCTGCTGCTTGGGATGTCAGCGTCACAAGCAATGGCCTAACTTACTGCACCACAGCACCGGACTCCTCTAGTACAATGTTAAAGAAAAAGGCAAAAGCAGACCTTCTTGACTTTTTTTTTTCCTGATCTTAGGGGAGAATGCATTCAGTCTTTAACCACTAAGAATTATGTTAGCTGTTATTTTTTTTTCATAAATTTCTTATATAAGGTTGAGGCATTTTCTGTTACTCCTGGTTTGTTGAGCATTTTTTTTTAACCATGAAAGATAATTGCCTGAAGACCTAACTGAAGAATATGCTGAGGTCGAATAAAGTCACCAGATTACACAGGCGAATTCTAGCTTGTTGAACTGACAACTTGGCCAAAATGCTTTCTATCATAGAGACAAGCCAAGCAGCCCCTGGGTGCACCATAGTGTGGATGCATAGAGAGAAAAAAGTCACCTTCTGCTAATGTTACCTGTCCCATCTCCTCAAGCACTCCCCTCCCCTCCAGAGTCTAGAGTCTAGCTCGTGTCAGACAACCTTTTATCCTTGGACTCAAGTGAGTGGTCATAAGCTCCAGAAAATTTTAATTATCTGTCATCGCGGAATTACAAAGTAAAACAAGGAGCTACCACTGCGTGCCTGTGGGAATGTCAAAAATACAAAACGCTGACACCGCCACCTGCTGGTGAGGATGTGGAGCACAGGAATTCTCCTTCATCACTGGGGACTGCAGAATGCGACAGCTACCGGGGACGGCGATGCGGCAGCTTCTTTAAGGCTAGGTCTGCCCTCACCGTACAGTCTAGCCCCTTGATATTTTCCCAAGTGAGCTGAAAACTCAAATCTACGCTAAAACTCGCACATAGATACTTACAGAAGCTTTACTCATAAGTGCCAAAACTTCGAAATAACAACAACAACAATGTTTCCGTGGGAATAAATACGCGAGCGTACCTCCAGAAAATGGAATATTATTCAGCACTAAAAATTGAGCATTGGAGGGGTGAAGACACATGGAGGGATCTAATTTTTTTTTTTTTTTTTGACAGGCAGAGTGGACAGTGAGAGAGAGAGACAGAGAGAAAGGTCTTCCTTTGCCGTTGGTTCACCCTCCAATGGCCGCCGCGGCCGGTGCGCTGCGGCCGGCACACCGCGCTGGGGATCTAATCTTAAGTCTAAGTTACCAGGCGGGGAAAGCCAGTGTGCCAGCTCCGTGCTCCGTAGGCATTTCGGCAAAAGCTGTCTCGGAGATAGTAAAAAGATCAGGGTTGCTGCAGGGGAGGGAAGGACTCAAGGGCAGGGGGCAGAGAGCTTTTAGGGCAGTGCAAAATCCTACTATAACGACGGCCACACGTCATCACACCTTTGTCTAAACTCAGAGACTGCCCGGCACCAAGGGTGAACCCCGCGTGTGAACTGAGGGCTTGTGGCGACCACGATGTGTCAGTGGAGGCTCAACATTTTAACCACGGCACCACTCTCGTGTGAGGTGTTGGCAACGGGGGAGGCTGTGCACGCGTGTAGGCAGGGGGTAAATGAGGAGTCTCTATACCTGCCTCTCAATTTTGCTGTCAATTTAACACTTCTACAAAAAGTCAATTTTTTAAAGTTAATTAAATGAAAAGTGTTAATTTACAGACCTTAAAACTAACAAAGAATATAAAATACAGGGGCAGGCCCTTAGTGGTGCACTGGCTAAGATACCGCGTTTAGACAGTCACATCCCATATCAGAGCGCCTGGATTTGGTCCAAGCTCCACTTCCGATTCCAACTTCCTGCTAGCACACACCTTGGGCGGTGGCAGTAATGGCTCAAGTGCCTGCGTCCATGCCAACCACGTGGAAGACTCAGATTAAGTTCCAGGCTCCTGGCTTTAGCCTGACCCAGCCCTGCCTGGCTGTGGTGGGCATTTGGGGCGTGAACCAGCAGATGGAAGCTTGCTCTCTCCATCTCTGTCTTCTCTAAGCCTTTCAGATAAATCAAATAATAATAAAATGCAGAGTATTGTGGTCTTTATAAAAACACTATAAAACAGAAAGAATAACTGCTCTTCATGATCCTACTTGGGTTTGTCTGGATTGACAGTGTTTTAAAGGACGGAGCATATTAGCAGCTGAGAATCCAACATAAATCATAACCCGCTGATATTCCTGTGATGTTGTAGATTAACACGCCCACTCGCTGCGTGATAGTTTGATTGTCACACAAAAAACAATTAGCGAGTCCTCTGTACATTGAAGCTGCCTTCTATCTTGCTATCAAAACATCTAATGGTACTTAGGACTAAGATATGTGAAATTAATTTTCCCTTCACACATACAGTTCACTCCATGAAACCCAAGTGGCAATGTACAGGAGTTTCTAGTATCTTCCCCTGCCAGCGTGAGGGTTCTGCCCTACCATTGCCACTGACCACGGGTGTGTGACCTTGGGCACTTTATCTGTCTCAGCTTCCTGACCTGTAAATAGATTAAATCAATAGGCTTAACCCATAGGCTTTTGGAAAGGATTAAACTGGTTAATAATTTAAAGCTCTCAGAACGGCGCTGGGCACGGAGTGAGCACCTAATAAATATTTATTGCTATTATCAGCACAATTCTGACACTTCCTAAAAGGGAGTTTTGGCTTGTGTAATGATTGCTTTTACCCTCTGGTAGAAAATGTTTACCCTGGATGCGGCTAAACTAGACCTGCCCCTGCCCTCCCCTACTCCCTGCCTATTTTGCAACACTTTGTGCCATCAGCAAAAAAAAAAAAAAAAAAAAAAAAAAAGGCAATTCAGACTTCACAGAGCTTTGGCGGCCACTGCGAGAGCAGGTGCTCATGGCAACCCCTGCCCCCCACCTCTCACTGCCTTCTCCTCAATTCAACCTCTCTGTTCCAATATTGCCTTCCAAGAGAGACCTGCTTTAGTCACCCTAACTCAGTTTTGTGTTGTCTACCAGCACCCATGACTGCATTGAGTTTCAAAGGCGACAACTTTATCTTCCGCCTGGCTCTATCTTCTGCTTCCAGAACCCATGGTCATTGGGCTGCCCCGGCCTCCCTGGGCAAGACAGCACCCGCCTCTGTTCACCCTGGTTTCCTGTTCTTTCTAGCGAACGTTGCCACCTTGCCTGCTGATGTCCCACGTTCCCCACTGGAACACGAGCCTTGTGTCCCCACTGTCTCGAGCACCTGACACCAACTAGACACACAATAAACACTTGGTAATGGCTGGACTGGCCCTTACTAGACCCTCAGGAGATGTGCTGGATGAACTTGCTTCCTGGAAGATGTCGGGCAAAGACTGCCCAGGAGGGCTGTGTGTCCCACAGCTGATCAAAGAACAATAGAGTGAAGCTGCCCGTGAGCAAAGGCGCGGGTGTGGCTGCACCGTGTCCCTTGGACCGGCACAGTGCGGTTACGTTCTACTACAAAGCCGAGATGGCGAAGCTCAGAGAGGCAGAGAGGTGCTCCTCTTTTTTTTTTTTTTTTTTTTTTGACAGGCAGAGTGGACAGTGAGAGAGAGAGACAGAGAGAAAGGTCTTCCTTTGCCGTTGGTTCACCCTCCAATGGCTGCCGCGGCCGGCGCACCGCGCTGATCCGATGGCAGGAGCCAGGTGCTTCTCCTGGTCTCCCATGAGGTGCAGGGCCCAAGGACTTGGGCCATCCTCCACTGCACTCCCTGGCCACAGCAGAGAGCTGGCCTGGAAGAGGGGCAACTGGGACAGAATCCGGCGCCCAGACCGGGACTAGAACCTGGTGTGCCGGCGCTGCAAGGCGGAGGATTAGCCTAGTGAGCCACGGTGCCGGCGAGAGGTGCTCCTTTTAACATGGTTCCTCCAATGCTCTCCCTGCTCTGAACATCCAGACCCTCCCTGAGAACCACACTCTCAGTAGTTACAATCAGGGAGTGTAACTCCAGACCCCACTCATCTGTTGTCGGGTAGCACAGTACTCCAGAACTTAGGGCCTGAAAACACACCTGTACTCACTATCACACACTTTCTGATGTTTAGGAATCCAGGCGTGGGCCGCTGGCTGCCTGTGGCCCCAGGCCTCTCGTTAGGTTTCAGGTGAGCTGTCTGCGGGGTCTGAGGTCCCTTTTGCAGGCTCAGCTTGGGTAGAAGCCTCTTCCCGGCTTGCTCCCATGGCTGCTGGCAGTGTTAATGACCTTGAGGGCTAGTAGAGGCTGCCCTCGCTTCCTTGCCCCGAGAGCCTCTCTGTCGGGCAGCTCAGCCTGGCAGCACATTGTCCTCAACATGCAGGTGCACCCAAGGGCGCCAAGGTCAGAGGCCACTGCCTGGGACATCGCCCAAATAGCAGCAGTGGCACCCCGTTACCCCGCCATGTTGTAGCAGAAGTGAGTTTCCAGGCTCCAGACCCCACTCAAGAGGACAGGTTGGTTGCAGACGGAAACCACGAGCACAGGTTCTCAGCAGTGCCTCTGCCGCGTTCCACTTGCAGTTTGACAAAGACAGAAGCCGTGGCCTGAGAACGTTCATTCGTGTGTCTCCTGTGCCGCCCTCTCCCTGTGCCTCTGGTCCTGTTTTGATTGTTCCCAGGAAGCCCAGGTAAGTGATCAGCCCTCCTTTGGGGCACAGTCCTCCTCTCAGTTCAGTGGGCTCCTTCCCGTCAGCTCTGCAGTGGGCTCAGGCCTCTTCCCACAGAAACAAGTCAGCAAAAGCCTGATGTAAACTCTCACATGTCTTCATCTTCCAACATTACTCTATTTTTCTCCATTAAATAGTCCGAATATGCTCTGGCTGCCAAAAAAAAAAAAAAAAAAGTGCTGTTTATTGTTGTTGTGGATTCGTTCTGAGAGGAGGAACGTGGTGGGGTAAGAGAGGTGGAGTCACTACACAGACCCCCAGAGCCGGATGAAAGCAGGCCAGAGGGAGCAGCCCGCAGACTTGTTTATTTCAGTTGGTACAGCAGCTTATATAGCCAAGGCAGCCAATCTGGTCAAGAGGCGGTTTATGCCCTAACTAATTACAGCCTGTTGCCAGGCAGTCTCCATCATCAGCGGCCATCTTGGCATGGCCTTCTCATTCCACCACAGTCTATCACTTGTCAGCCCACATCAAAGCAGCTTTTCAAAAATATACTTTTGTTGTTTTCATTCAACACATGGAAATTGTACATATTCCTGGGGAACATTTCAACATGTATATATACATATACATACATGTATTCAATACACGTATCAGGGACCACCCACATGCACATGGCTCACAAACCAATTTCTCCAGTCCCGATCTGTGTGCATCTCAGCCCACCACACACCTCTTCACGATGTCTCAAAGGCATTTCAAGTTCAACATGTCCAAAACAGATCCCGTGACTCCCACCACTAAACTTTTATTTTTTCTGTGTTCCCTACTGTATTACTTCCCTGGGGTCACTGTAACAAACAGCCACAAACTTGATGGCTTAGACCAACAGAAATTTATCCTCAGACGTCTGGAGAGCAGAAGCCCAGGTCCCTGTGGGGGCTCGGTTTCAGGGCCGATCCTGTCTTTGCTCTTCAGCTTTGCCTGGCTCTACTGGTGCTTGGTTTGTGATGCAAACTTCAGTCTCTTCTCCCGCGTGTCTGAAATCTCCCTGTGCCTTTCTTTTACAAGAACTCGGATAACACAGGATGATTTCACCTCAATATCCTCAACTTCACTATACCCACACAGAACCTATTCTCCAAATAAGGTCACATTCGCAGGTTCGGGATAGACGTATCTTTTGGGAGATTCAACCTACTGCGTCTGGCTCAGCAAATGACAACCTCACCCCGTCCGTTGTACCAATCAAAACTCTCCCATCTCTGGGGCTGGTGTTGTGGCACAGCAGGTTAGGCCACCGCTTGTGATGTTGGAGCACTGGCTTGAATCCACGCTGCTTTGCCTCTGATCCAGCTTCCTGCTAACGTGCCTTGGAGGCTGCCGATGATGGCCTAACTATGGCCACAGTGGCCACAGAGGGGCCAGGCTGAAGCCAGGATGAGCCAATAGCTTCTTTTGGGTCTCCCACGTGGGTGCAGGGGCCCCATGAGTGGGTCCATCTTCTGCTGCTTTCCCAGGTGCATTACCAGGGAGCTGGATCAGAAGTGGAGCAGCAGGGACTCAAACCAGTGCCCATTTAGAATGCTGGCATTGGCGGCAGCTTAACCCATTATACCTCAACACCAGCCCCCAAATAATAATTTTTCTTTAAATCCCATAATTGTGTCACTGCTATCCTTTCTCCTGCTCCCAGTAGCCAACGCACCTACAAGGTGTTTTTGCTTACTCAGCATGCCTGGTATCTGTCCACTTCTCCCTCTTGAACACAATCTGATGCAAGCCAGCATTGCCTCTCCCCTAGGGCCTACAGCAGCCTCCACCCACCTGCAGCTATGCCTGTGCTCCAACCCTCACCCCCCACTCACCCCCGTTACCCACACGGTGCAGCAGAGTTGTCTGAAAACAGAGATCTGCAGTGCTGCCCCCACCGCCATCCCCCCCCCCACCTTTCCACTGCTCTTAGGAAATGGATTAATGCCTAAACCTCAGAATAAGAGGATCAACTTGCAACTCTGAGGCGTTTAAGGTGGTGGAACACAGCAGACAACAGACATTTGATGAGACAGCTAAGAGAAGTCACTATAAAAATTGATGACTTTGAACTTGGCCTGATCTGCACCCAACGATTTAATAACATTGACCTCCTTGGGCCCCTTCTTCAGTCTCTAAGCAAACAAAGTCACGGGGACCAGATGTTACGAAGCAGGTGCCTCCTTTCACCACTCATCACACAGTGGACAGTGAGAGGGCTGGGATCCCTCCAAGGATTTCTGCCAGCAGCATTTGAAACTTGTCATACCTGCTGTCCCCATGCGCATCTTTTTCCTACAAGCCTTCTGCTGTAAGACCTGAGTGTGAGCTGTCCAAATGGGTTCAGAATAAAGTGCCACCAAGTTGCCAACTTTCATATTCCCGTCACTACAGAGCCGTCAACTCCAATTTATTTTCTAATAATAGCTAAGTGGAGCCCTTACAGGTCCAATGGAAGCAAATCTCTAGCATAAAAAAAATGACATCCACCAGTCAATCGTAAACCACCTGCTGGCAGGCAGCATCGTGCTTATTCCACTTTGGTCTTCAGCAAGGCTTCTGGCCCTGAAACAGGGAGACAGAGCGCAAGGTGACTCCACGGCAGTGACATTTTCCCTGCACAATTTCTGTTCTTCTGGATAGGCTCGATTTCACGGCTATAACAAACACCCTCAAAGTCTTGGTGGCTTACAATGCGAAGAATAATTTCCCCTCCTTTGCTATGCAACCAGCAGGTTTGCCGGAACTCTGTATCAGGGAGAGGCAGCTTTTGAGGGTCTCCCACCACTGGCTGCAGTGCAAGCGATACAGTGTCTTCTGCTCACACTGCATTGGCCGACGCCCAGAAAGCGCAACCTTCAGCTTGCCTGGATGAGAGGAGCAGCCTAAGTATTGACAAATAGCACCGAGGATTTCCACACTCAGCCGGCCAGGGACCCCTGGGTGAAATGCAGGAATCTCTACGGTGGGTCAAAGAGGCCCTGTCTCCATCCAGACACCCGGAAACCTAGAGCCAAGCTACTGCCCGGCCAGGAAGGGACAGGTGGGGGTTAACTGCCATCAACACACCCTTCTGAAAGGGACAAAGTGGAAGGCTCACAGACACTGCCTGTATTTCCACTCCAATTGTGTTGACTGTGTGTAACGATTATATAGTGTCTGCCATCTGTCGGTACTGCTGCTAGGCACTGTCCGTATGAGGGTACTCCAACGTGTTCACGGAAAGTGGTCCTGCGGGGAGACAGAGCCAGTGTGCAGTGAGGAGCAGGCGCGTGGAAGCATCCCCATCCCAGTTCTGCTCCTCCCTAGAGATCCCCACGGCTGGAAGACACTTCTCCCAGGGGCGTTCTATCCTGCGGGCATCAACACCGTAGCTGTGCCATAACTGACATAACCTGTCTCCTATCGATGCCTCCAGATTTACCCAATTTTGGCGACTGCAGATATTCAACAAACTTCCTTGTTCCTTGAGCCTGACTGAATCATGTCAATAGAAGACAATCACAAAAGCAGAATTGGAGTGGGGGCCGGCGCTGTGGCATAGCAGGTAAAGTTACCACCTGCAGTGCCGGCATCCCATATAGGCGCTGGTTGGAGTCCCAGCTGCTCCACTTCCAATCCAGCTCTCTGCTACAGCCTGGGAAAGCAGTAGAAGATGGTCCAAGTCCTTGGGCCCCTGCACCCATGCGGGAGACCCGGAAGAAGCTCCTGGCTCCTGGCTTCGGCCATTGGGGCCAACTGGGGAGTGAGCCAGCGGATGGAAGACTCTCTCTCTCTCTCTCTCTGCCTCTGCCTCTCTGTAACTCTGCCTTTCAAATAAATAAATCTTTTTTTAAAAAAAGTAGAATTGGTTTCTACTTTTAAAAAATTACTGATGATTTGGAAACGTGCTTTTAAAAACTACTTGATATTACTGATCCTGATGTGCTGTGTCCATGATTAACACGTGAGGGTCTCAGCTCCCCCACCCTCACCAACACTTGCTGTAATCAGTATTTTAATTGTTGATGACCAGATACAAATAAAGGTCTAAAGCCCAAGACCTCTGGGTGGGAAAGATAAGTCAATCTCATTGCTTCAGCTGGAATTTCTTTAATGTGTATGCTCGTTTTATATTTATTGACCATTGGTCACCAGTTCCTGCATTTCACTGGTTTCTTTTTTAATCTGGAGGTTATTTTGGTATAGGGAGAAAAATGAGGATTCCATTTAATTTTTAAGGTTTTATTTATTTGTTTATATCTCAAAGGCAGAGCAATAGAGACAGAGAACTTCCACCCACTTGTTCACTCCCCAAATGCCCATATGACAGAGGCTAGGCCAGGCCAAAGCCAAGAGCCCAGAACTCAAGCTGGTTCTCTCATATGGGTGGAAGTGACCCAAGCGCTTAAGCCATCACCTACTCCTCCCAGGGTGTGTGTCAGCAGGAAGCCAGATCTGAAGCAGAGCGGAGACGGAAAGCCAGTCACTCTGAAATGGGACGCAGGCATCCCAAAGGGCACCCACACCGCTGTACCAATGCCTGCTTCCCCCAACTATGTTTTTAAACATGTGTGTCAGCCGGCGCCGTGGCTCAATAGGCTAATTCTCTGCCTTGCGGTGCTGGCACACCGGGTTCTAGTCCCGGTCGGGGCGCCGGATTCTGTCCCGGTTGCCCCTCTTCCAGGCCAGCTCTCTGCTGTGGCCAGGGAGTGCAGTGGAGGATGGCCCAAGTGCTTGGGCCCTGCACCCCATGGGAGACCAGGAGAAGCACCTGGCTCCTGGCTTCGGATCAGTGTGGTGTGCCAGCCGCAGCGCACCGGCTGCGTCGGCCATTGGAGGGTGGACCAATGGCAAAAGGAAAACCTTTCTCTCTGTCTCTCTCTCTCTCACTGTCCACTCTGCCTGTCAAAAAAATAAAAAAATAAAAATAAAAAATAAACGTATGTGTCTTTCAACACCACATGGCTCTGAAAAGCTACTTTTCTCATAAAATAAACTACCTTATATATTTAGGGCTACTTAAGAGCTTCTTGGTCTGTCCTATTAATTGGTTGCTCTGATCTTACTGGTTGCTATGATAAATGAAAATTGAATAAGTCAGGGCTGGCATGGCGGTGTAGCAGATTAAATCACTGCCTGTAATACCGGCCACCCGGTATGGGCGCTGGTTTGTGTCCCGGTTGCTGCACTTCTAATCCAGCTCTCTAGGAAAAGCAGCAGAAGGTAGCCTAAGTGTTTGAGCCCTTGCCACCCATGTGAGAGACCCAGATGAAGCTCCTGGGTTCAGCCCAAGTTGTGGTAGCCATCTGGGGAGTGAACTAGTGGGTGGAAGATATCTCTGTCCCTGTCTCTTCTTTTTTCTTTAACTCTGCCTTTCAAATAAATAATTTAAATAATTTTTTAAAAAGAAAATGGAATAAATAACCTATGGAAGATCTCTCTCCCTTTCAAATAAAACAAAAATAAGTAAATAAAAAACTTTTTAAATCTATAGAATGACATCTTCTAAAATAGGATTGAAAAATTAAATCCAACTCTATGCTGTGTATATGTGATGATCAAAATAACAACCCAAATTTAAAATATGGCTGGCGCTGTGGCTCAGTAGGCTAATCCTCCACTTTCGAGTCCCGGTTGGGGCGCCGGATTCTGTCCCGGTTGCCCCTCTTCCAGGCCAGCTCTCTGCTGTGGCCCGGGAGTGCAGTGGAGGATGGCCCAAGTGCTTGGGCCCTGCACCCCATGGGAGACCAGGATAAGTACCTGGCTCCTGCTATCGGATCAGCGCGGTGCGCCAGCCGCAGCGTGCCAGCCGCGGCGGCCATTGGAGGGTGAACCAACGGCAAAGGAAGACCTTTCTCTCTGTCTCTCTCTCTCTCACTGTCCACTCTGCCTGTCAAAAAAAATTTTTTTTAAATACAAGGATACATCAAAATATACAAGGCTGATACAAACAAGAGCAAGAGAAGCAACGTTATCACCATGTATGTAAGTTCCAGACAGAAAGTGTTAAGTGAGTCAGAGTACTACTTTCTATGATTAAGGGGGCCTCCACAGAACCATCTTGTACCATCATGCACCAAATAACAGAGCTTTGAAATGCATGAGGGGAAGCTAGGGAATACACGTGGGGAGAGCACCGCAGCAGGAGACAACATCCTTGCCTCAAAACCAGCCAGGTCATGGGCACAGCTGAGTACAGGACAGAGATTCAGTTATGTTACAGATAGGCAGATAAATGATACAGAGGCTACAGAAGGCGCTTCTAATGATTATCCAAAGTGAGGAGCTGGTATGAAGAGGTCAAAGTACGTTTGCCAGCTTTAAAAATAAAATAGTATCTATTGATTCCCCTTATGTGAACAGTGAAGAAACCACTATATTTTCCTTTCTTTCTCTCCTTCCCTTATTTCTGCTGGCACTGGGTGGAGTTCTTGTGATCTACTGCATTTCTGCAATAAACTTCATGACCTAAAAATAACATCATAATGAATAAATTCTGGTTTTATGGGCATCATTTCCAGCCATTTAGACCTAATAATTTTGCTTTTTACATCCAAGACAAATCATATACTTCTTTCTTCATCTTTATAAGTTCTTTTTTAAATTTATTTTAAAGATTTAGCTATTTATCCAAAAGGCAGAGTTACAGAGAGGCAGGGAGAAAGAGAGAGAGAAGTCTTTCACCCATGGGTTCACTCCCCAGTTGGCCACAATTGCTGGAGCCAGGCTGATCCAAAGCCAGGAGCTTCTTCCAGGCCTCAAACACTGGTACAGGGGCCTAAGAACTTGGGCCATCTTCTACGGTTTCCCAGGCCATAGCAGAGAACTGGATGGGAAGTGGAGCAGCCAGGACTCAAATTGGTGCCCATATGGGATGCCAGCACTGCAGGCAGTGGCTTTACCTACTGTGCTGGCCCCGGTGAGTTCTTGTTTTTATTCTTATTTTAATATGTATTCCATCAACTAAAGCATACATTTTTGTTTTGGCAGGCAGAGTGGATAGTGAGGGAGAGAGAGAGAGAGAGAGAGAGAGAGAGAGAGACAAAGGTTTTCCTTTCACCGTTGGTTCACCCTCCAATGGCCGCCGCAGCTGGTGCGCTTCGGCCGGTGCACTGCGCTAATCCGAAGCCAGGAGCCAGGTACTTATCCTGGTCTCCCATGGGGTGCAGGGCCCAAGCACCTGGGCCATCTTCCACTGCACTCCCTGGCCACAGCAGAGAGCTGGCCTGGAAGAGGGGCAACCGGAACAAAATCCAGCACCCCGACCGGGACTAGAACCCGGTGTGTCGGCGCCGCTAGGCGGAGGATTAGCCCATTGAGCCGCGGTGCCGGCCGCAAAGCATACATTTTTAAAAAGATTTTATTTATTTAACATACTTGAAAGGCAGAGTGCCACAGAGAAGGTGAGACAGAAAGAGGAGGAGAGCTTCCATCTTCTGGTTCACTTTCCAAATGGCCAGGTCTGGGCCAAGTGGAAGCCAGGGGCCAGGAACTCCATCTGGGTCTCCCAGCGGGGTGGCGGGGGGCCAAGAACTTGAGCCATCCTCTGCTGTAAAGCACACGTTTATTAGCAGCATTGTGGGTTCCCAGGGTTCTGTCGCCATTACACGGATAGTTGTCCCATTACCTTTCGGCATCCTGAGTTTTGAAGCAGAGCAGGGAGACAGCCTGAAATGTCCCACGGTGCGCTGACATCTTCCTGCCCTGCCCAGACGCTGACAGAGTTTGCAGGAGCCTGATGGTTTTCTATATACCTTAGAATTGTTACAGTAAGAGAATACTCCTGGCCTGCAACTTCTCGTCTCTGAGTTGGGTTTTTGTTACATTTAACCGTCTGTCCTCGGGGAATCCCACTGCGTGTCCTGTCATTACCGCTGGCTCCCATCGCCATCATCACATCATCTCTGCCCTCTACCTCTGTCCCTGCCACTAACGTGTTCTCCCCTCAGACCTCCCGTCCGTGGCAGCAGCACAGGTTGGATTCTGAGGTCTGCTGAAGGGGCTGTTCATTTCAGAAGGCGTTTACCGTGAGTTCATTTGCTAAAAGCCAAGTTTTTCCCTTCCGCACTGTTGGCTGCTCCTTTTTTTTTTTTTTTTTTTTAACCTCGTGGGTCTCTTGTTTGAACTCTTGCTTCATAGGTATGTTCTTTGATGAGACTTTGGAGAAACTTCATCTAATGTTCCTTCGATTGCGTGATCCAATTCTTATTCATTTATTTATTTAAAAGACAAAGGAAGACAGAGAGAGATCTTCCATCTTCCACTTCAGTCCCTTAGTGCCCACAACAGCCAGGGCTGGGCTAGGCTGAAGCCAGGAGCCTGGCACTCCATCTGGGTCTCCCACACATGGGTGACAGGGACCCGAGCATGTCAGCATCACTGCTGCCTCCCAGAATGCACATTAGCAGGGAACTGGGATTGAAAGTAGAGCTAAGACTGACCTCCAGGCATCCCGATCTGGGATGTGGCCATCGCAAGCGGTATGGATCCCAAAAGTTTTGTGGATCCCAAAGGCTTTGTCAAGAGCCTCAGTGGTCACTGAAGTCATACCTAAGGGTGTTATTGCTAAATTAACAACAGGAGTCACTGTGTACCAACTCCCCATGAAGGACCTCTGTCCTCAAAGAGTTGTATTATGAGAGTTAATAGCGAAACTTGTTTGCAAAGTTTTACCTCATTGTAATGTACCAAGTGGAGGATATTTGTTATGTCTCAGAAGCTATAGTAATGTCTGAGTGCTCGCAAAAGACGTATCGTTCTTGAGTTCTTCTTCAAAGTTAATTAAGTTTCTCAAAAAATATATAAATTAAACCTCAGAAGGGCTTACTTTTATTGAATTAAAATTCCTTATTATAACAATAATCCTTTTGGTGTTCTATCGCACAGTAGGGTAACAATAGCTAACAATAACATACTGCATTTTTCTAAACAGCTACCAGAAATACTTTTGAATGTTCACACTACAAAGAAATCTTGAATATATGAAGTGATGCATGCTAATTAACCTAATTTGATCAATAAAATGTATGCACATATTGATTTACATTGAACTCCGTAAATATGTACAATTATTGTTTGTCAATAAATACAAGTAATCTAATAAAAACAAAAATTCCTATTTTTTAAAATTTATTTTTAAATTTTAAATCAACATGTAATACATGCACATTTTAAGGGGTTATAAGGCGGCATTTCAGTAGGTACACTCAGCTTAAGCAGACCATACCAGACAACCAGCCTAGCTCCTTATCTTGTCCCGGTGCTTGGAGCCTCCCTCCCAGCTCCTGTGGGCCAGTGCTATTTTTTTTTGTTTTGTTTTTTTTACAGGCAGAGTTAGACAGTGAGAGAGAGAGACAGAGAGAAAGGTCTTCCTTCCGTTGGTTCACCCCCCCAAATGGCCGCTATGGTCGGCGTGCTGTGCCAATCCAAAGCCAGGAGCCAGGTGCTTCCTCCTGGTCTCCCATGGGGTGCAGGGCCCAAGCATTTGGGCCATCCTCCACTGCACTCCCAGGCCACAGCAGAGAGCTGGACTGGAAGAGGAGCAACCGGGACAGAATCCGGTGCCCTGACCGGGACTAGAACCCGGTGTGCTGGCGCCGCAGGCGGAGGATTAGCCAAGTGAGCCACGGCGCAAGCCTGGCCAGTGCTTTATACAACATATGCGACATCCTCCTGAGCCAAAGTCGCCCCACTGCACTGCAAAACACCAGCGCCCATCCCGTTCACCCTACTGAGTTTCCTTTCCCATCACCCAGCCTCCCCCATTTCCCCTCCCCTCCTGGCCTCTAGTAATCACTGTTTTAGATTTAAATACTTAACATCCAGCATGAGAGGGGACACACAGCATTTGTCTGGCTTATTTAACTCAACATCGTGGTCTCCATTTCCCTCACTTTGCTGCACATGTCTATTACACTCTCTCTGGGAGAATACTGTTCCATTGCATATATGCCGCATTTTCTCTATCCGCATCCCGCTGATGGACACCTTGTTAAAGCTGTGTCTTGGCTACTGTGACTGGTGTGACGAATGTGGGAGTGCAAGTTTTTCTTTCATTTGCTGATTTCATTTCCTTCAACTGTATACCCTTGGGTCACCTGGTATCTATGTTTAGGGTTTTCTTTGTTTTTAGTTATTTACTTATTTGAAAGGCAAACCAACAGAGAGAGACAGGGAGATCTTCCATCCGCTGGTTCACACTACAAATAACCACAACACCCAGGGCATGGCCAGGCCAAACCCAGGAGCCCAGAACTCCACCCAGCCCTCGCACATGGGTGGCAGGGGCCCAAGTACTTGAGCCATCACTTGCTGTCTCCCAGAGTGCATGTTAGAGGAAGCTGGATTGGAAGTGGAGGTGGCACTCAAACCCCAGTTTTCTGAGGAACCTCCTCGTTGTTCTCCATAATGGCCTCGCTAATTGAAATCCCAGCCAGCGGTGCCTAAGGGGTCCCCTTTTCTCTGCATGTCCGCCAGCACTTACCGTCTTTTCCACAAGAGTCATTCTAACTGCAATGCAAATATATCTCACTGTGGTTTTGATTTGCATTTCCCTGTTGGCCAGGGACATTGACCATCATTTCATGCATTTTTGGCCATTTCTATTTCTTCTTCTAAGAAATATCCATTCAGACCTTTCGCCTATCTCTTAACGGGGTTGATTGTTGTTTGAGGGTTCAGCATTTTGAGGTCCTTAAATATTCTGGCTACTAATCCTCTCTCAGACGCACAGCTTGTAAATATTTTCTCTCATTCTCTTCACTCCATCATTTCCTTTGCCGTGTAGATATGTCTTTGTTTGGTATCATCTGTCAGTTTTAGCTTTTATTGCCTGTGCTTTGGGGTCTTACCCAAAAAGTTGTTGCCTATGCCAACAAGTGATTCCCCCGTTTTCTTCAATTGCTTTGCATCTTACATTTGTTTGATCCATTTTGAGTTGACTCTCTATAGGGTGAGAGGTAGGGATCTTGTCTCAACTTTTGGCAAATGGATATCCAGCTAGCTGAAGCTATCCTGAACAGAAAGAACAATGCTGGGGGCATCACAGTACCAGATTTCAAGACTTCCTATGGAGCTATTCTAACTAAAACAGTATGATATCGGCATAAAAATAGGCACACAGGCCAACGGAACAGAATAAAGATCCCAGAAATCCACTAGGTGGGCAGCAAATTTGTCTTTGACAATGGAGCTAAAAACACACCCTGGAGAAGAGACAGTATCTTCAACTAATGTGTTGGAGAAACCATATATCCATATGCAAAATATTTAAACATTTATATATTTGATCTGTACTTCCCACCCACACATTTTGGTCTTATCTATGCCTAATTCCTAGGTTGGATCCTTCCCAGTCCTTACTGAATGGGGGAGGGGCTCTCTCCAGGCCTGCCTGGGAATGAGATAATGCCATCACCCTCTCTTTCTTGATAACTCGAGCACTGTTTTAGTTCTTCCCTTGGGGAAGTTAAGGATTAGTGGTTCAGTATTTTTTTTTTTTTTTTTGACAGGTAGAGTGGACAGTGAGAGAGAGAGAGACAGAGAGAAAGGGCTTCCTTTTGCCGTTGGTTCACCCTCCAATGGCCGCCGCGGCTGGCGTGCTGCGGCCGGCGCATCGCGCTGATCCGATGGCAGGAGCCAGGTGCTTATCCTGGTCTCCCATGGGGTGCAGGGCCCAAGCACTTGGACCATCCTCCACTGCACTCCCTGGCCACAGCAGAGAGCTGGCCTGGAAGAGGGGCAACCGGGACAGAATCCGGCGCCCCAACCAGGACTAGAACCCGGTGTGCCGGCGCTGCAAGGTGGAGGAATAGCCTAGTGAGCCACGGCGCTGGCCTCAGTATGTATTATACAATATCAATTCACTTCTCCAGCTGCTGAGACAGGAGAGGGGTGAGGAGCTAAAGTAGCCGGCTAGCTTAACTTGGGAATATAGCCCGCAGATCTTCTCCACAGTTCTCTGACCATTCCCTTTGGTGTGAGCGAGGCCTTGATGCGGCTGTGACAGACATGAGTGGTGGGGCTTAGAGGGATATCACAGCAGGCAGCTGGGACAAAACAACACCTTCTTCGGTCTTGGGGCAGCAAAAGGAAGGTGCGGCACCCAAGTGTGTGGGTTACAGGAAATCTGTGCTTCTCCAACTAGAAAACGTGCTGGTGGGGTTGGCACTGTGGCGTAGCGGGTTAAGCCGCAGCCTGTATCCCATATGGGCACTGGTTTGGGTCCCTGCTGCTCCACTTCCGATCCAGCTCTCTGCGATGGCCTGGGAAAGCAGTAGGAGATGGCCCAAGTCCTTGGGCTCCTGCACCCACGTGGGAGACCTGGAAGAAGCTTCTGGCTTCAGATCAGCTCAGCTCTGACCATTGTGGTCATTTGGGAAGTGAACCAGCAGATGGAAGACTTCTCTCTCTCTCTCTCTCTCTCTCTCTCTTGCTCTCTCTCTCTCTCTCTCTCTCTCTCTCTCTGCCTCTCTATGATTCTGCCTTAAAAAAGAAAGTGTGCAAGCCCCACCTGGTATCTTTTCATAAATGCACAGTGCTGTGTGTCCACCTTGGCCATCGTTGTCCTGCTCTGAAGAGTCCCCTCCGTGTCACCCTGGTCTGTTCACTATGTCTGCAGTTTCATCCTCTCCAGCAGGTCAAACACAATTATATGGTCTGTCACCTTTTCAGACCCGCGTTTTTCAGTTAGCAGTAACATAGCTCTGGGTGGTACAATGGTGCACTCCTTCTTACTGACGAATAAAAGGTATTCCGTCGTGCGGCTGCTCCCCATCTTGTTTATCCACTCACTGACTAAGGGGCATCGTTGCGTCCAGCGTTTGATGATCATGAAGATTCAAAACCTGCTAGAAATATTCACGTTCAGGCTTTAGTATGGACGCAAGCTGACAGTCACCTGGTTATAAATACCCAGGGGTATGATCGGTTTAGTTTCCTTAAAAAAAAAAATCAGGCTCCTAAAACAGTTGTACCATTCTGCATCCCAACCAGCAATGAATTTAGGAGTTCTTATGGCTCTTCATCTTGCCAACAGTTGGTATTGGATCCCACCATTCTGAGAGGTATATACTTTTTTTTTTTTTTTTTTTGACAGGCAGAGTGGACAGTGAGAGAGAGACAGAGAGAAAGGGCTTCCTTTGCCGTTGGTTCACCCTCCAATGACCGCCGCAGCTGGTGCGCTGCGGCCGGTACACCGCGCTGATCCGATGGCAGGAGCCAGGTACTTATCCTGGTCTCCCATGGGGTGCAGGGCCCAAGCACTTGGGCCATCCTCCACTGCACTCCCTGGCCACAGCAGAGAGCTGGCCTGGAAGAGGGGCAACCAGGACAGACTCCGGCGCCCCGACCAGGACTAGAACCTGGGCTGCCGCAAAGCGGAGGATTAGCCTAGTGAGCCGCGGCGCCGGCCAAGAGAGGTATATACTTTTACACTACTGTAATTCCCATTTCCCTAATGATAAATGCTGAGCATCTTTTCATGGGATTATTTAAATCTCTAGATTCTTCTTTGGTTAGAAGTCTGTCCAGGTTTTTTTTTTTTTTGCATGTTTTTTAATGAAGTTGTTTTCTTTCTTATTACTGAGTTTTAAGAGTTACTACTAAGGGTCCCGCGCTGTGGCACTGGTTCATGTCCCAATTCTGATTGATCCAGCTCTCTGCTATGGCTTGGGAAAGCAGTGGAAGATGGCCCAAGTTCTTGGGCCCCTGCACCCACATGGGAGACCAAGAAGCTCCTGGCTTTGGATCAGCCTAGCTCTGACTGTTGTGGCCATTTAGGGAGTGAACCAGCTGATGAAAAATTTTCTCTCTCTGCCTCTAAAATAAATAAATAAATCTTTAAATATATGTATGTTTAAAAAAAGAGTTGATTAAACTGTAGGTCTATTTTTAGTTTTCCTATTCTGTTAGACTGACTGTCTATTCTCTTGCCAAAACCATGCTGTCCCGATTACTGTAGGTTTATGCAAGGGTGGGGAACCCTTCTTTGGCCAAGGGCCACTTGGCTATTTAGAACGTCATCCACAGCCCATACAAAGTTATTAGCCTAAACATTAGCCTGCTGTAGATGTATTGCATCAATTCTTGCTCACAGTTGCAGTGGCAGGGCCAGACATCCCCCACCCCACTTTATAGGACATCTGGAAAGCAGGTGGTGTGCGTCTTCCAACTTTGCTCCTGTCCAGTGACCTGCTGGTTATTCGGGGGTTTTTGCAAACACTTGAGGATCAGTTCACTGCTGTCTCAGCCTAACTCAAAAGATTTTCCATTCAACTTCTTCCCACGGTCAATGGTTGATGGAGGAGCTCTTTTGAAAGATCATAGCACAGTGTATGTTTAAAGCAAGATTATGTCAGCTAATAGAGCTGATAGGGAACGGTTGGGAGATGAAATGGGAGCAGAGGACGCAGGTGATAAGCAGAGACCAATGTCCTATAGACTAACCAGCCCTCCACTGACGTCCTCACAGCAACAGGTTGGGAGGCACGAAGGATGCCTGTGACACTGGACCACAGTGCCTGGGGCGTGTGCACCAGGAACTAAAGGCATTGCCAAGGATGCACCTGTAGGGCCAGCCAGCTTGCCAGAGCCACTCCTCAGCAACAGTGAGGTCAGTGAGGTCAGTTCCCCAGCCATGCATGGAGATGGCAACGATGCCTGTTCACAGGAGGCCATCAGGAGAATGACACGCAGCAGTGGATCTGGACCTCACCGAGGGCCAGCATGTAACAGAGTCTCAGTGATCCCTAACTCTCCTCCCTGCCCACTGCTTCTCACCTCATCACTTGAAAATATCATTTAAGGGACAGACATTCGGCCTGCCGGTGAGGACACTGGTTGGGATGCCCGCATCCCATATTACAGTGCCTGGCTTTGAGTCCCAGCTGTTCTGCTCCCAATTCTAGCTTTCTGCTAACACACAGCCTGTGAGGCTCAAACGCTTGAGTCCCTGCTACCCGTGGGGGAGACCCAGATTAAGTGATTTGTCCTGGCCCAGCTCCTGCCGCTGCAAGTATCTGGGGAATGAACCAGTGGATAGGAGCACTCTTGCTCTCCCCGTCTCTGCCCTGCCCCCGCCTTCCCATCATTTGTGAGTGTGTCTATCTCTCAAATACTTTTAAAATAAAATAACGTTTTAGAGTTATTTGCAAATTCATAAGAGAAATGTATATTATGTGCACCAAGACACACTTTCTCACCTGTTACATTAGCAAACATGGAAACCTCATGTGACAGAGTTGGCCTCATACGATGGAACATCCAATAATACTCTTGGGACAATATATAGAGAAAAAGATGAAACTGAAACTCTTTTACCTGACTGGTAAAATTCTTCAAGATTAAAAAGTTTTAAATCTGAAAGACAAAATTTTTAAAATGCCTAGAAGAAAATGTAGATTTATTTATTTATTTGAAAATCAGAGTTACACAGAGAGAGAGAAGGAGAGAGAGAGAGGGAGAGAGAGAGGTCTTCCATCCACTGGTTCACTCCCCAGATGGCTGCAACAGCTGGAGCTGCGCTGATCCAAAGCCAGGAGCCTCTTCCAGGTCTCCCACATGGGTGCAGGGGCCCAAGGACTTGGGCCATCTTCCACTTTTTTCCCAGGCCATAGCAGAGAGCTAGATCGGAAGTGGAGCAGCCAAGACTCAAACTGGCACCCATATGGGATGCCGGCACTGCAGGCGGTGGCTTTACCTGCTGTGCCACAGCGCTGGCCCCTAATGTATGATCTTGAGTAGATAAGGATTTCTCAAAGGAGATATAGAAACCATCATCCATAAAATAAAATATTTATAAATTTGCACATTAAAATGAAGAACTTTTGTTCATCCCAAAACATCATCCAGGTTCCGTAAGATGTCCCTGGAAGGGGCCAGTGTTGTGCAGCAGGTTAAGCCTGCAGCCCGTGTCAGAGCACGAATTCCAGGCCACCGGTGCCACTCCCGAACCAGCTGCCTGCTGATGCACGGGACTGACTGCAAAGAAGCCGGGGCTGCGCTGGCGAGCTCGCGGGCCAGTGGGAATGGCTCATTGCTAGTCCAAGTGGGAACTGCCAAACCACTCTGGCAGAGTGCGTGGCAATTTGACAAAGTGAACACACACATTTCCTGTGACCGAGCAAGTCCCTACCATTAGCAGAGACTGAGAGGAAACCTAGGACGCGAGCCCCGAGAGACAGACGCAAGATTCTTCCTAAGAATGTGATTTATGGGGCCGGCACTGTGGCGCAGCAGGGTAACTACTGCCTACTATGCCAGCGTCCCATATGAGCACTGGTTCTACTTCTGGTCGCTCCACTTCTGACCCAGTTCCCTGCTAATGTGCCTGGGAAGGCAGGGGACAACCACCCAAATGCTTGGGCCCCTGCCACCCACATAGGAGACCTGGATGGAGCTCCTGACTCCTGGCTTTAGCCTGGCCCAGCCTTGGCCGTTGTGGCTATTTGGGGAGTGAACCAACGGATGGAAGACCTCTCTCTCTTTCTCTGTAGCTTTGACTTTCAAATACAAAAAGAAATCTTAAAAAAAAAAACAAAAAACAGGTCACAGAGAATCATATACAGGATGGCACACCTTTTGTAAAACTCAGTAAGGGAAATTAAATGATATAAAGGGTTTTCAAAAAATATGTGGAAAATTCACATTATCTTTTAATTCCATTTTCCCACAAACTTTTTGAAATATCCTCACACATTGTTTAGTGATATACACACGTCATAAAATTTTTACTTTTACCCAGGAGAATCAAAGCTGTGGACAGTGGCTGTCCCCGGGAGGACTAGAAATGGGGGTGCATGAGTAACATCCTAGGACCAGGCCAGCCAAGAGCTGTTGACAAAAGCGGGTCTCAGTCACTGTGTACAAAGGAGCTTCAAAAAGTTCCTGGAAATGGAATTGAAAGACAAATTTGTTTTTTCAAGTTACGTACTAATTTGCAAGGCTTGTATCCCCACACGCTTGCACCAACCAGCCAACAGCTGAGACCAAGGCTGGGAGCCAGGAACTCAACCAGGAGTCAGAGCGAGGGAGCAAACCCAGATACTCCAGTATGAACACCGGCACCTTAACAGCGAGGCTAAATGCCAACTTCGATTTCGAGGAAAAAAAATTGAAAATCAACACGGTGGTTTCATCATATGCATTTTCTGTAAACTTCCTGAAGACTCTCTCCTATGGATGGATTTCCAAAATTTTGCACCAAAACAGACATTTTTTAAATTCAATTTTCCATGAAATTTTTTGAAGGACTCTTGTACATGGTAGTTATTATGTGTATTGGTATAAGGGATGTGTTAAATAAACAGTGGCATATGCCTTTTGCAATAGAATGCCATGTAACCTTTAAGAATCTTTTCTCAAAGGCTATCTTAGGGTCTTGAAAAATATATATCCTTGAGTGGACGAACATTCTCAGAACTTCACAGAGAGGCTGCAGAAAGAAGGTGTATCCAGCCTCCTCCAACCACCAATCACATATCACACAAATATAACCTGCATTTTACATCCAGGACAGAGCTGGAGAGCAACAAGATGAGGACTCCCTGAAATTCGGAAGCAGGTGGGCCCACACTGTGGAACACAGACCCAGGAGTGGACTTGTGTAGGGGGGTGCAGCTGAGTGCTGGGGAAGGAGGGGGCCTCCAAGCTCCGCAGGGTGGTCCTGGGGTGTCCCCTAGGTGGTCAGCACTGCAACGGTAACCCCCAGGTGGATCCCCTCCCCCACACTGCACAAAAGGCATGTTCCTGGGAACCCACAGAACACAAATGGGCCTACAGAAAGAACACATACAAATCTTGGAAATGAATGGATGACTAAGGAACAGAATGGACAGTGCCAAGGACACACGAGGGAGGAATTACTCAGGGCAGATGGAGGTGCAAGCGGAAGTGAGGTACAGGCGCCTTGAAGGTGAGATCCAGGCGTGTCCAGGGTAGTCCAGCTAAAGATCCGGGCAGAGCGAACCTTCGGGAAGGGAGAGGGATGGGAGAAGGAAGAATGACCAGGGCTGAAGACAGACCTAAGTCTGCAGGTGAGAAAGCCCAAAGAGCATCAGACAGGAAGAATTAAGGTGATGCTTGCCCAAGACACAATGAGCAAACTTCAGAATGAGAGAGAGAGAGAGAGAGAGAGCGAGCGAGCGAGCACGCAAGCGTGCTCCGGCCATTGTGGTCATTTGGGGGGTGAACCAGAGGATGGAAGACTTCTCATCCTCTCTCTCCATCTCCCTCTCTCTCTCCCTCTCTCCCTCTCTCTCTCTTTCTCTCTCTCTCTCCCCCTTCCTGCCTCTGCCTCTCTGTAACTCTGCCTTTCAAATAAATAAATAAATCTTCAGGCCGGCGCCGCGGCTCACTAGGCTAATCCTCCGCCTTGCGGCGCCGGCACACCGGGTTCTAGTCCCGGTCGGGGCGCCGGATTCTGTCCCGGTTGCCCCTCTTCCAGGCCAGCCCTCTGCTGTGGCCAGGGAGTGCAGTGGAGGATGGCCCAAGTGCTTGGGCCCTGCACCCCATGGGAGACCAGGAAAAGCACCTGGCTCCTGGCTCCTGCCATCGGATCAGCGCGGTGCGCCGGCCGCAGTGCGCTGGCCGCGGCGGCCATTGGAGGGTGAACCAACGGCAAAGGAAGACCTTTCTCTCTGTCTCTCTCTCTCACTGTCCCACTCTGCCTGTCAAAAAATAAATAAATAAATAAATAAATAAATAAATAAATCTTCAAAAGAGGAAGAAGAAGAAGAAGAGGAGGAGGAGGAAGGTTATTTGCACCATCTACAAGGGCAAGAAGTGGAAGACACAGAGAAGTCTGTGGAAGGGATGGTCAGATTTTCCCACCGCTGAAAACTCAGCGCTGTGGAGATGGTAGCCCTTGGGACAAAGCCTTCTGCTGAAAGTTAAACCAAAGGAGTGCCCATCCCTGTGCCTGGGGAGGTGCGTTCTGCTGCACTGAGACTTATTCACAGTAAGAATTATTCTGCTCTCCGTATCTTCTGGGCCCGGTTCACGCTGTGAGTCTCTCTCTGACCGACTTATTAAGCTCCATCCTTCCCCAGCCACTCCAATCCTGCGTACTGAAACAGGTGAGCAGCCAGAAAGAAATCTCCCACAAGGCTCCTTCTTAATCCCTAGCGGCACAGGGCAGAGTTCTTACCAAATCGTGACGGAAAACCCGATCGAGATGGGCATTTAACTCAGTGGTTAAGAGGCCAGTTGAGACAGCCCTGTCCCACAAAGAGCACCAGCGTTCAACACCCGGCTCCTGACTCCAGCTTCCTCCTGACCTGGATCCCGGCGGGCAGCGGTGATGGCCCAAGTAATTGAGGTCCTGCCACCAATGAAGGAAACCTGGATTGGGCTCCTGGTCCCCAGCTTTGGCCTGGCTCAACCACATCTGTTGGGTTTTGGGGGATGAACCAAGGGGATAAGAGCTCTCGTTTGTGTGTGCTCTCTCTCTGCCTCTCAAGTAAAATTTTTAAAAATATCATGGAAGTTTTTATTAAATATAAAACCCGGTAATTTATTAAACATACTTATTGGGGTAAATCTATCACAAAACCTTACCATAACCATAAAGCAGTACAGCAAAAGGGAGTGTCGGCTTTGACTCTCCAGTAAGGCGATGCAGAACTTCAAAATCATCAGGTCACACGCTGACCTGGAAGACTTTTTCAACTCAAGAAATCCTTTCTTTTTGGTCAGCATTCCATGGCACACCAAGGCCTCAGTTGTTACGATTTCTTTTTTTGGCATAAAATCCTTTTATAGAGGATGAACATAAATTAGCTCAGAGTTTTAGCTGAATAATTAACATAAGATTCAGCTTCTTATTTGTAATAAGATTGAAAAAGATAAGTAAATCAGGCCTGTGACCATTTTAACCCAAAATGCAATTTCTTCATTACAAGGAACAAAACAGAAAAGAAGTTAAAGAACTTCCTTAATAGAAGCACTGAACTGCCACAAGTCTAATAGACTATTAGAGCCTAGATGAAGATGGAAAATTACCTAATAAAAATTGCAATTTGCATAGATTTGCCCCATAATTACAAAACTTATTAAGCTCCATTTTCCAGATACTATAATGGGGTTCACCTTTCATTTAATGTGATTTGTGATCACTGACTACTGCAGGCAGCAAACGTCGGTAAAATCAAATCCATAATTACATTTTTGGTTCATACGTGAATGACTGAAATATTCATTAGCTGATATATATACTATTTGTTAAAATTAAGTAGAACGAAAAATTCTGAAGAGGGTTTTACTTGATCTTTAACTATCTTTTCCAGGGCCCTTGGTCCATTGACTCCGCGCAAGGTAAGGTTATGAAGGTTACAAGACAGGAAACGCTCACTTCGGGCCTCCATTCATCCAGTCTGGTTCAATACAGCAACTGTTTATAAAAATCTTGCCATGTGTTGTGCCCTGTCTGAATTAAGCAGGTAGCATAGCTGTCAATCATCTCTTTCATGCTGAATCTTACAATGAGCAACTGATTTCTGGTTTTGTGTTAGACTGAAACAGGTAAAGAGCCCCCGGCAAAGCATGCCTCCCTGGGTCCATAGCCCTTTGCAGTGTGGTCTTTGTGGTTCCTTCCCACAGGTGGCGGGGTCTATTTCCTGACTATCTGAGTCTAAGCTGGCTTTGTAACTCACTTTGTGCATGGGAGGTGAGGTAGTGAGAAGCCTTACAGCTTCCTCTTGCACCTCTTGGATTGTCTCTGCTACTAGGTGAGAAAGATGGGGTTAGACTTCCACCTGATGAGAGACAAGCAGTGGGAGAGGCCAGCCAACAGGCAGCACCAAGACCCCACCGCTAGTGAGGAAGCCATCTTGAACAAGCTCCCCAATGACTATCCTCACGTGAGTTACCCCAGACAAGACAAACAGAAGAACCTCCCAGCTGAGCCCAGACAAGCTTTGTGCTATGGTTTGGATCAGTTTAGGTGTCTCCCATAGGTCCATGTGCTTATTAAGGCTTGGTACCCAAAGTTAACAGTAAATGGATTAAGGGTGGAAATTCAATCTAATTATGGTACTTGAAGGTAGGGCCTTTGAGAAGTGATTAGATTGGATTAGGTTGTTAGGGTGAAGCTTCCACAGTCAAATCACGGTGGCTTTTTAGGGAGAGACCCCATCAACCTGGGTGACGAGCACGCTCCCTGTCTGTTTCCTGGTTCACCAGTGACCCTTCCTCTGCACACACTTGCCCGTTTCCATCCTCCAGCCTCACTGGCTGGCCAAATCAGTGGGACCCACCCAATCTTGGACTGTGAGCCTCTAAAACTCTGAGCCAAAATGCACGTCTTCCCCTCATAAGTAGCTTGAGTATTCCATCTTAATAACAGAAAACTGAGTAAGACACCATGTGAGAAGTAATAAGCCAGTGTTGTTTTATTTGAGAGACTGAGTTCCCATCAGCTGGTTCATTCCCCAAATGCTCACAAATGTTGGTGCTGGACCAGGGATGAAGCTTGGATCTGGGAACTCAATTCGTGTTTCCTATATGGGTGGCAGGGACCCAAGGACTTGCATCATCACCTACTGCTTTCCAGGGTCTGTAGTGGCAGGAAGAGGGAAGAGGGTACTGAAACCAGGTATCCAACCCAGGAACTGAGACAAGATAGAAGCAGGACTTACTAAATCAAAGTCCTCCTGACCTCCCAGGCATCTGTTTCCAGTTCCAAACCAATCAGGAGCAAGGAGCATCTGGACCCTAACAGCAAAAGCCCCCCTACTGCCCAGAAGAGCCTAACAGGACCAATATGTGACCTTCAGCGGGGTGGCAGTAGTGAGCAAAGCACCGTGTGCACTTCCTGTGCAGACCACTGACCCACATGGACACTGAAGTGTGATGTGCTGAGGAGGAGGAGCCAGACCTGCAGGCCGGGTGCAGACAGAAGGGCTGTGTGCAGAGAGAGACTGCCACACCCTCCCAACCTATAGAAGCACCGGTTTTCAACAACATTGACCTCTTGGTAACTGCCATTGGCAAGTGAGCCAAAGAACCTGGAGTCAGTAACAGTACCTTTTTTTTTTTTTTTTTTTTTTTTTTGACAGGCAGAGTGGACAGTGAGAGAGAGAGACAGAGAGAAAGGTCTTCCTTTTGCCGTTGGTTCACCCTCCAATGGCCGCTGCAGCCAGAGCACCGCGCTGATCCGATGGCAGGAGCCAGGTACTTATCCTGGTCTCCCATGGGGTGCAGGGTCCAAGAACATTGGGCCATCCTCCACTGCACTCCCAGGCCACAGCAGAGACCTGGCCTGGAAGAGGGGCAACCGGGACAGAATCTGGCGCCCTGACTGGGACTAGAACCCAAGGTGCCGGCGCCACAGGCAGAGGATTAGCCTAGTGAGCCGCAGCATTGGCCAGTAACAGTACTTTGATTTGAGATACAGGCATCTTAAGCAACATCTTAACTGCTAGGCCAAACATCTGCCCCATAAATCAGTGTGTTGTTAAGATTTATGTATTTTCAGCTACTCAAAAGACAGAGTTAGAGAGGAAGAATATCTCCTCCATCCACTGGTTCACTCCCCAAATAACTGCAAGAGCCAGGACTGGACCAGGCTGAACCAGGAGCCTGGGACTCGATCCTGGCATCCCACATGGGTGGCAGGGGCCCAAGCACTTGAGCCATCATCCACCCTTCCCAGGTGCATTAGCAGGGAGTTGGATTGGAAGCAGCAAGTTCCAGGACTCGAACTGGCAGTCCAATGTAGGATGGATAAATAAATACATAAATAAAGACATCTTAAAAATAAACCTGATTATAATCTCATAAAAGACTCTCAAATATACAAGATGATTGATAGCTCGACTGGTTCATTTATAGTAAACTCAGATCCACTGGCATTTTTCTAAATTTTTTTTTCTTTTGAAAGGCAGCATTAGAGGAGTGGGGAGAGAGAGAGAGAGATCTTCCATCTGCTGGTTCACTCCCCAAATTGCTGCAAAAGCTAGGGCTGGGCCAGGCTGAAGTCAGGAACCAGGAGCTTCTTCTGGGTTTCCCACATGGGTGCAGGGATGGGACCCAAGGAATTGGGCCATCCTGTGCTGCTCTCCCAAGTGCATCAGCTGGAAGCTGGATTGGAAGTGGAGCAGTTGGGACTCAAACCGGCCCTCATACGGGATGCTGGCATTGCAGGCAGTAGCTTTTACTCACTTCACAACACTGCAGAACACAGTTTAGGATGTAGAGACGGAAGCCCGCAAAAGAGCTGGTGTGCCCAAACCACTGGCCAGTCCCCCAACCCAGCAAGGACTTACCCTAATTCCAGGAAGTCCTCCACACCTGGCTTCCCGCCAGACTCAGTCAAGTCTCCCTAGGCCCTGAGTTCCAAAACCCCTCTCTGACTGGGTTGAAGGGAAGATCCGTTTTGAGAATCAGAACAATTATTTAAAAGTTACACACAGAGGAAAAGAGATCAGCTGGGTGTTCTCTGAGGAAGGTGTAGCTTCTGCACCTCTGATGACTTGCTGTGGACTGAGCTATTCCACAGAGCTGTAAGGGCCCCGCCCTCCCCTCGCTCGTCGCCATGGTTACGGGACCTGTGCCATTCGCCAGGGGTTGCTCTCTCTCGTGATGTGCACTGCTGTAGTTGAAGGCATTTTAAGTGTTTTCTTTTCTTTTCTTTTCTTTTTTTTTTCTTTGACAGGCAGAGTGGACAGTGAGAGAGAGAGACAGAGAAAAAGGTCTTCCTTTGCCGTTGGTTCACCCTCCAATGGCCGCAGCCGGCGTGCTGCGGCCGGCGCACCGCGCTGATCCGATGGCAGGAGCCAGGTGCTTCTACTGGTCTCCCATGGGGTGCAGGGCCCAAGCACCTGGGCCATCCTCCACTGCACTCCCTGGCCACAGCAGAGAGCTGGCCTGGAAGAGGGGCAACTGGGACAGAATCTGGCGCCCTGACCAGGACTAGAACCCGGTGTGCCGGCGCCGCAAGGCAGAGGATTAGCCTAGTGAGCCGCAGCGCCGGCCCTTAAGTGTTTTCAAGAGACACATTCCCAGGATAGCAAATTCCACTCTAGTGCTTTTCTCGCCTTTGTTGTCTCTGCTTTTGCTTACCTTTGTGGGTCTTGCTGCTTTCTGCTGAACACTAGGTGCGTGCATTTTCACCCCCTTTCCTGGCAGTGAAAACATTTCTCCCCTGCTCAAGGCCAGGCCTTGGCCGCATCTCCCATGGGCTCTGGTGCTCCACCACGCCCACGTCCTCACATCCAGGGGTGCTGTAACTGCTGGCTGGACTTCCTCTTTCATGGGAAGGGAACTTAGAAAGATTTGCTGGACCAGCTTTGTGGCATAGCCAATAATTAGCCATTGCCTGCGACGCCGGCATCCCATGAGGGCGCTGGTTCGTGTCCTGGCTGCTCCACTCCCGATCCAGCTCCCTGGGAAAGCAACAGAAGACGGCCCAAGGGTTTGGGTCCCTGCTGCCAATATGAGAGACCTGGACAGAGTTCTTGGCTCCTGGCTTCAGCTGGGCCCAGCCCAGGCTGTTGTGGCCATTTGGGGAGTGAACCAGCAGGATAGAAGATGTCTTAGCCACTCCCCTTCTCTATCTGTGACTTTCAAACAAATAAATTTCTAAAAGAGAAAAAGGATTTGCTGCTCAATTTCCAGAGTTTGAATATTTTTCTCTTTTTTATTGTACTATTTATTTGATTAAATGAATTTTAAAAAATTCCTATACACATTCTGTAATTAACACTTTGCTACATATCAAAAATATATTTTTTCTTTTTCAATATTTATTTATTTATTTGAAAGGCAGAGTTACAGAAAGAGAGGAAGAGACAGAGATCACGCATCCACTGGTTTATGCCCCAAGTGGCAACACCAGCTAGGTGAAAGTCAGAAGCCAGCAGCTTCATCCATGAATCCTTCATGGGTGGCAGGGGCCCAAGGACTTGGGCCACGTTCCACTGCTTTCCCAGGCACATTAGCAGGGAGCTGAATTGGGAGTGGAGCAACTAGGGGGCCAGCATCCCATATGGGTGCTAGTTCAAGACCTGGCTGTTCCTCTTCTGATCCAGCTCTCTGCTGTGGCCTGGGAAAGTAGTGGAAGATGCCCCAAGTTCTTGGGCTCCTGACACCCATGCGGGAGACCCGGAAGAAGCGCCTGGCTCCAGATTGGCCCAGCTCCGGCCACTGCAGCCATTTGGCATGTGAACCAGTGGATGGAAGACCTCTCTCTGTCCTTCCCTCTCTCTCTGTAATTCGACCTCTCAAATAAGTAAATAAATCTGGAAAGGAAAGAAGGAAAGGGGAGCAGCTGGGACTTGAACCTGTGCCCCTGTGGTTTACTGGCACTGCAGGTGGCGACTTAACCCAGCGCACCACAGTGCCTGCCCCCAAAAATATATTGTCAATGTTGTTATTGTTTAACTTTATTGATGGAATAATACATATACATATTATATATATATTAAAATTGGAGGCCAGTGTTGTGGCACAGTAAGCTAAACCACTACCTTCACCACTAGCATCCCACACAGGGGCCGATTCTAGTCCTGACTGCTCCACTTCTGATCCAGCACCCTGCTACTGTACCTGGGAAAGCAGCAGCAGATGGCCCAAGTGCACCCACCACATGGGAGACCTAAATGGAGTTCCATGCTCCTGGCTTTGATCTACCCCAGCCCTGGCCATTGAGGCCATTTGAGGGAGAGAACCAGCAGATGGAAGATCTCCATGTCTCCCTTTGCCCGTCAAATATGTAAATCTTTTCTACAAAATTTCTTTAAAATTTGGGGTCCCCTCAATTTTTCTTCTATTGCTTCCAGATTTCTATCACGCAGATTACAAACTCCAGCTCCCACATTCCCCTCCTATAACTGGAACAGTGCTTTGACTTTTGGACTTGTAATCCACCCAGACTTCTATGAGTGACATGAAGGCAGAGAAGTAAATTCTCTGCCAGTGGATGGTCAGTTGCCCCAGCAACAAGCCTTGGCTCATTACTGAGTCAGTCCCCCCAAAGCACAGCACTGCTACCACAGAAGGAGGGATTCCGGGCAGAGGGAGAAACAAGTGTCTAGCCCGGGGCATGGAGGTCTCTATCCTATGGTGTCCTGGGTCCCCCTTCTGAGTGGAAAGAGCCGTTGTGGGGTCGGGAACCACCTGCAGCCTGCAGAGTGCTTCAGTTATGCAAGGAAGACAAACCTTGTTTCACAGAGGAGACCAGACTCCTGGTCCCAGTCCAAGAAGGTGGACCCCCCTGTTGCGAGCAGACCCCCGGGGTCTCAGAGAAAAGCACCCCGTGCTAAGTGGTGAGGAGAACACTTCCATGGTGACCACTGCCCCACAAAGCCAAGTCCTCCGTTTTGACACAACTCAGCAGGAGGAGAGGGGTTGCCATGGTAACTCCAAGGCAGCTTCTCAGCCACAGACCGGTTGTTTAAACTCCAGAGGACAATCTTTTCCTCCATGGTGACAATTAGGACCCAACAGAGATGCGGAAGCTGGCAGCACCAGGACCAACCACAGGGCGGCCGTCCCCTGGCTTTCAAAACACTTCAAAAATGGTCTAAGAGGGACTCGGAGATCTGCGACTCGCTTTGCAGAAGCCGAGTCAGTTGTGGCTTCACTCGGTTGTTTTACTACATGGGTATGAAGTGGTAAGAGATAAAAAGACAAAATGAATGCGGTAATGATTATAGTATTATTACCACAAATTTGCTTTTTTAAAATATGGGGATAGTCAATATTAAATTAAAATATCCAACCAGGAGCTTTTTCTCTCTTATCACCTGCAGCTTCCAAGTGATTGTCTTCTTCTGTCTCCAACCTCCGTCCGGACAGCGGGCACTGGAGAACCTGACGGAACTGGGTAGAATCTGAGCCCCTGTACCTGCCAGACATGTTGCTACAGGAGGTACCATCCCTGCTGGAAGTACAACAGGTTTAAGGGAAAGCAGCTCCGAGAAGAGACTTCTCAGAGGTGTGCGCTGGGGTGTGGGAACCAACCCGGGGACAGCGACATTGTCAAGTTGCTCTCCCTCTGAGCCCGAAGGGGCAGGGCAGGGAGCCATCTGGCCTCCACCAGCACTGGGGTTGTGGGAAAGGATACACGCAACTGGCGCTGAGGCCTCGGGCTGAGGAGGGCAGTCAGGTGCGGAACGCGGGCTCTGAAGCTTAAATCCTGGGGTGTGGGGGGGGGACTAGGCTTCGTGCTGCCATGGATTAAGCCACTGCACGGCACTCCTGCAGCCCATATCCAAGTGCCTGAGACCCAACCCCACCCTGCTTCCCATGTAGCTTCCTGCTGATGCACACCCCAGGAGGCAGAAGATGGCTCAAGTGCTTGGGTGCCTGCACTCACGTGGGAGAGCCAGGTGGAGTTCCAGGTTCCTGGTTTCCGTCTGCCCAGCCCTGATTAAGTGAACCAACAGATAGAAGATATACATACACACTCTCCCTATCTCTCCCTCTTCATGTCTCTGTGTATCACTCTGCTTTTCAAGTAAATAAAGCTTTTTATTTTATTTTTCAAGTAAATAAACATTTTTCAATAAAGGGATGATGAGGTGATGCAGCGGGGATGCATCCCATACGGCAGTGCCAGTTCCAGTCCCAGCTCCTCCACTTTCGATCCAGCTTCCCGCTAATGCGCCTGGGAAAACAGTGGAAGTGACTCAGGTGGCTGAGCCCCTGCCACTCACATGGCAGACCTGGATGCCATTCCAGGTTCCGGGCTTGAGCCAGCCCCAGGCCCAGTTGTTACAGATATTTGGTGAGCCAGTAAATGGAAGATGACTCTCTTTGTCACTCTTTCAAATAAAAATAAATGAATTATTCAAAAATAAACCCTGCCTGGTGGAGGAAGGGGCGTTTGGCCTTGTGATTAGGACGCCTACATCCCATAGGGAGTACTTGGCTCAGTACCCAGATCCGGCTCCCGATTCCAGCTTCCTGCCAATGCACACCCTGGAAGGCAGCAGAATGGCCCATGTACTTGGGTCCCTGCCACCCACTAGGGAGCTGGACTGAGTTCCCAGCTCCTGGCTTCAGCACCCTACCCTGACTCTGGTTATTGCGGGCATTTGGTGAGTGAATCTGTGTGATGAAAACGCTTTCTTTCTCCATGTCTATCTCTTTGTATGTCTGTCTCTCTGCCTCTCAAATAACATTTTTTTAGTTTATGGAAAATGGAATTAAAACATAAGTCTATTTTATGTGAAAAAAATTTTAAATCTATGTAGATGAATGAGTTCTTCAGAAGGATCATGGAAAATGCATGCTATGAAGAAATTATGGCCGGTACCGCGGCTCACTAGGCTAATCCTCCGCCTTGCGGCGCCAGCACACCGGGTTCTAGTCCCTGTCGGGGCACCGGATTCTGTCCCGGTTGCCCCTCTTCCAGGCCAGCTCTCTGCTGTGGCCAGGGAGTGCAGTGGAGGATGGCCCACGTGCTTGGGCCCTGCACCCCATGGGAGACCAGGAGAAGCACCTGGCTCCTGCCATCAGATCAGTGCAGTGCGCCAGCCGCAGTGCGCCAGCCGCGGCGGCTGTTGGAGGGTGACCCAACGGCAAATGAAGACCTTTCTCTCTGTCTCTCTCTCTCACTGTCCACTCTGCCTGTCAAAAAAAAAAAAAAAAAAAGGAAAGAGAAATTATGTAGGGGCTGGCGCTGTGGCATCATAAACTAAGCCTCTGCCTGCAGTGCTGGCATCCCATATGCATGCAGGTTCATGTCCCAGCTGCTCCTCTTCCAATCCAGTTCTCTGCTTATGGCCTGGGAAAGCAGCAGAAGGTAGCCCAAGTGCTTGGGCCCCTGCACCCGTATTAGAGACCCGGAAGAAGCTCCTGGCTACTGGCTTCGGATCGGCACAGCTCTGGCCATTTGGAGAGTGAACCAGAGCATGAAAGACCTTTCTCTCTGTCTCTCCATCCCTCTGTAACTCTACTTCTCAAATAAAATTTAAAGAATCTTAAAAAAAATTTATGTGTGCAAGTACCCTCATACGTACCAACGATAAAGTTTAATTTACAAGATCTGCACAGGAAGAGAGTAACGGTGATATCAAACAGAATAATTACAAGAATACCCTGTAATAAAGGTATTTAAACCTCGTGAGCTGTAGGTTTCTGGAAATTTCCATGGAACATCTGTCAATCTGCGGTTGCCCTCGGATGACTGAAAACACAGAAGTGAGACCTCAGCCAAAGGGAGGCTCCCGCACTCCCACAAACCCTTGGAAGGCTGCTGCTCACACACCAGCACCCAGCGAGAGGGGAAGGAAATGAGCCTTGCTAATGGCTCGGGCATGAACTTCTAACCCAGGCCACCAGTGCTTCAGGTGTTGCCAAACGC
This sequence comes from Oryctolagus cuniculus, assembly GCF_964237555.1. Classification (NCBI taxonomy): domain Eukaryota; kingdom Metazoa; phylum Chordata; class Mammalia; order Lagomorpha; family Leporidae; genus Oryctolagus; species Oryctolagus cuniculus. Next base: position 23,809,633 of record NC_091449.1, on the reverse strand, counting down.
GTAACAAATTCACCACCGATGACTCATTCTGGGAGGAGTGGCACGTGGGTTCACTCAGTCAATCACCAGGGACTCTGGTGAAAAGTATTCACATGATCGCAAACTTGCTTTTCTATAGATAGCACACAGTGCTGCCATGGGGTCTGCTTTGTGGATTCGCTTCCATGCAGATCAGGAAAGACACACACAGTTACCAGGGGGAAATGCGAATGTTTTCTCCTTGAACATAGTAATGGGTGGGAGGCACGTGTGAAAGAAGTGGGGAGATGTCGGCAGAGGGGGCGGAGGGGAGGCAAGTCAGAGAGGGTCAGTACCTTCGCTCTGCATGGTGCCAGGCTTAGAAACATTCCTGAAAAGTGGGGGCCGGTGATGCGGTGTAGCCAGTAAAGCTGCTGGCAGCAACACTAACATCCCATATGGGAGCTGGTTTGTGTCCTGGCTGCTCCTTTTCCAACCCAGTGCCCTGCTAATGATCTTGGAAAAGCAGAAGATGGCTCAAGTGTTTGGGCCCCTGCCACCCACCTGGGGGACACAGATGAAGCTTCTGGCTTCAGCCTGGCCCAGCCCTGGCTGTTGTGGCCATCTCTCTCTGTAATTTTTTCAAATAAATAAGTAAATCTTAAAATACATATATTACTGAAGATCCCAGAAACAAGAGGCAGATGCCTATGTCAGCTATTTAATGCTGCAAAGGTAACCATTACCACTACGGCCGACGTAAACAGGATGGGGGGGGGGGCGTGAGGCGGGATCCCCTCAATCTCCCTTCACATGGGGGCATCAGCTGTGATGTCAAAGGACTGCAGATACAGGCATGTTAATTACTCTGAAGATCATCTCACAGGATCTAAATGTGTCCTTGATCACTTTCACAGGTGGTGTCACCGCACGGGAGCCCCAAGTCCAGGAGGGCTCACACATAGCGTTCGTTCCTCCCAAAGAAAACCACCCGACAGTGCAGCTGGGAGAGACATTTACACACACACACCAGGGACCACCAGCAGCTGGAGTTAACCAGCACAGCCGGGATTGTGATCTGAACAGCCGGGCAGGCAAGTCCCGGTGATCTGCGAGCCACAGCTGTGTCAGGCTCCCACCTGCTCCCCACCGGACTCCACTGAAGTTGTTTACCCTGGGAGCAGGGAGGGAAGGCCCGCCTGGCCTGCAGGCCAGCCCCAGGGTGTGGAATGCTCCTGTTCTTGGGACAAGGCCAGCCTCAGGACCTCTCTCCATGGACCCTCTGAAGGGAGACTTGATCAGCACCCGGAAAAGGGGTGGACGTACAGCTTGAACAACATCGTGGGACCTCGTTGAGTTACAGCACGCGGGCTTTTATCTGGGAGTGACAGCAGCACTTGAAAAATATGTAACTGAAATGGCACTTGCTGATGAGATAATTAAGGAATTTCAGGGAGAAAAGGACGGATACGATCATGCTCTATGGCTTTCTTTAATTAGTCCTTATTTTTTTAGAAACCTTGTATTCATCAGCTTTTTATTGCTAGAACAAAACACCTGATGCACCCTTATGAAGAAAAAGGGGTTTGTCTAGCTTGCAGTTTTGCAGGTTCAAGGGCGTGCTGCTGGCATTGGCTGCGCTCTGGGTAAGTGTCCTCTTGGCTAGGTCACATCAGGGTGGATGGCAATGGTGGAAGACCCTGTAAGCGCCAGTGCCTGAAGATCCATCCAGGAAGCCGAGGAGAAGCAATCCTGACCCCCAGTGACCTACTAGCTCCCACTAGGCACCACCTCTTAAAGGCTCCATAGCACCTCCCAGCACCACCACCGCGGGAACCAGGCTACCAACACAGAGACCCTAGGGGGCCCACCACAGCCCAGTGATTACAGATACACAGAAATATTACAGACGAGTAGATAAGGTATCTGGGAGTGCTTCCAAATCACCCGATAAGAAGAATGGGTTGGGGGCAGTGTTGTGGTACTGGGTAAACCCACCACCGGAGACGCCGGCATCCCATATGGGTGCCAGTTCGTGATCCAGCTGCTCTGCTTCTGATCTAGCTCCTTGCAAATGGCTTGGGAAAGCAATGGACGATGGCCCCTGCCACTCACATGACAGACCTGAAAGAAACTCCTGGCTCCTGGCTTTGGCCTGGCCTAGCCCTGGCTATTGCAGCCATCTGTGGTAAACCAGCAGGTGGACGATCTCTCTCTTTTTCTCTGTAACTCTTTCAAATAGAGTATCAATCTTAAAAAAAAAAAAAAAAAAAAAAAAAAAAAAAAAAAAAGGTGTGGATGAAACCAACTAGCTTGAGGTTGATATTTTAAAGATTTATTTATTTATTTGAGAGGCAGAGTTAGAGAGAGAGAGAGACCTTCCATCCACTGGTTCACTACCCAAATTGCCACAACGGCTCGAGCTGGGCCAATCCAAAGCCAGGAGCCAGGAAGTTCCTCTGGGTTTCCCACATGGGTGCAGGGGCCCAAGCACTTAGGTCATCTTCTACTGCTTTCCCAGGCCACAGCAGAGAGAGCTGGGTCAGAAGTGGAGCAGCCAGGACTCGAACTGGTGCCCATTTGGGATGTTGGCACTGCAGGTGGCCGCCTTACCCACTACCCCACAGCACCGGCCCTGAGGCTGATAATTCTTAAAGTGTGGGCTCCACCATACTATTTTCTCAGCCTGTGTGTACGCGTGTACTGTCCTGTATTGAAGACAGATGAATAGAGATGTACAGTCCAAGTGATGAGAGCACACATTTTGATGTCTCTTTAAATTAAATATAAGGAGTTCAGTTTTAAAATAGAGCTCTCATTTGGGCAGACTGTCCCTTGCTAAGGGCTTTTTTTTTTTTTTTTTTTTGACAGGCAGAGTGGACAGTGAGAGAGAGACAGAGAGAAAGGTCTTCCTTTGCCGTTGGTTCACCCTCCAATGGCCGCCGCGGCCAGAGCACCGCGCTGATCCAATGGCAGGAGCCAGGTGCTTCTCCTGGTCTCCCATGGGGTGCAGGGTCCAAGCACTTGGGCCATCCTCCACTGCACTCCTTGGCCACAGCAGAGAGCTGGCCTGGAAGAGGGGCAACCTGGACAGAATCCAGCGCCCCGACCGGGACTAGAACCTGGTGTGCCGGCGCCGCTAGGTGGAGGATTAGCCTATTGAGCCACAGCGCCGGCCGCTAAAGGCTTTTAAATAGGTTTCTGGAGCGAACGTTTGCACTGCAGTCAGAACTCCGGCTCCCGAATGCCACGGAACAGAGAGGCCGGCGATGCACAAGAGGGGAGCAATGCACTGACTCCCACAAGGACCTCCTGAGATGGACCTGAGCCCCTCTCGCCCCAGTGTGGCGCCCCAGTTCCCACGTCTGGCTGCTTTGCAGTGCCAGGCCGATTTGCCACTTTGGGGGAGGGGGAGGAGACTCAAACAAGAGTGGGGGCAGGGAGGATATGGGCCAAGATTTGGAACCCAGAACCAGACTGTGAGCTGGAATGATGCATACAGCAGGCACTTAATAAACGTTTACCCGGATGGATGGGAACCAAAAGGTAGGCACTGAAGAAACATTTGTCCAGGGGTGACAGAACAGCCCTGATGAGAGAGCCATAGTAAGAAAGCACATAATTGTGCTGTGATCCGAACGTCCGTGTCCCCTCCAGTTTAGACATTGAAACCCCAACTCCCACAGCGATGGTGCTGGGAGGTGGGCCCTGGGGTGATGAGATCGGGAGGGCGGAATGAACCTGCAGGATTGGGATTAGCACCCTTATGAAGGGGGCGGCAGATGCAGCTCCACAGGCAGGACAGCAAGGTGCTGTGCAGGAGGAGTAGACTCTCACGGGCACTGGGTCAGCCTGCACCTCCACCCGGGACCTCCCAGTCCCCAGAACCGAAGGAAACAAACCTATGTTGTTAGGGCAGCCAGCTTGTGGTATTCTGTTACAGTAGCCAAGGGTTTTCTAGCAGGAATGCCTTAGCCAACCTTCCACACATGCTAGTGTTTCCTCTGAAAGAGGCCAAGAAGTTTCTCTAGTTCTTAACTCTTTGTTGACCTTGCAGCTTTCTCTGCTATTTTTCTTTTTTTTTTTAAGATTTATTTATTTATTTGAGAGGCAGAGAGAGAGAGAGAGAGAGAGAGAGAGAGAGAAAGGTCTTCCATCTGCAGGTTCACTCATCAAATAGCCGCAGGAGCCAGAGCTGTGTCGATCCAAAGCCAGGAGCCAGGAGCTTCTTCTGGGTCTCCCGCATGGGTACAGAGGCCCAATGACTCGGGGCATCTTCTACTGCTTTCCCAGGCCATAGCAGAGAGCTGGATCGGAAGTGGGACTTGAACCAGCGCCCATATGGGATGCTGGCACTGCAGGCAGCAGGCCTTACCCACTATGCCACAGTGCCGGCCCCTCCCTGTTATTTTTCTACTGTTTGTTGATTGGCATAGTGCAGCCCCAGCAACCTACCCAGTACCATAAATGTGCAAAAGAAAGCCAAGAATCTTAAAGAAATTTAAGATATACAACACTTTCCCAAAATAGGAGTTAGAAGGCTGTGCGGGCCTGGTAAGAGTCCACATAAACTGCTCCAGCTGAATCTAAACACTCAATTAGGCACTTAATTATCCTGAAGCCCTATTGATCCCCTATTAGAAGTGACCCCACCCCCTTAGAAGCAGGTTCGCTTCCCGGAGGAGCCCAGGGCACGGGGGACGTGGCAAGGGGGCGGGGACAGATCAATCAGCGGCTCCCAGCCTCCTCCCTCTGCGTTCTGCCAGCCACGCCACTCACCCACTCACGGCACAAGCCCGTCTCCCCGAATCTGAGCTCTGAGTGCGGGGTTGGTTCCAGGCACTCGCTCTGCGTGGCTCTCCTCTAAGGACGTCAACCTTCGGCGGCACCCGACCCCTGCTGGACCTTCGCGGGGTTGCTCATCAGAGAGGCTCCTGTAAGCGGCGCCGAGCCAGGCTCTGACGGATGGGGTCAGTTCATGGTCCACGGCCCTCCCTCATTAATAATCCACCTCCACAGGCAGCCGGCTGCAGGTCCCTGCCCCTGGCATCACATCATAGGATAATTACACTCAGATGCATTTTTTCATACCCTTTGGACAGAGGCATGCTCATTTCGATCCTGAGACATCCAAGCCTTGTGAAGTTCTCTAGTGATTTTCGGTCCAGTTTCTTAATTTGAGTGCCCTGTTTGGAGAGAAAAGGCATGGCCATCAGCTTCCTCCAAGAACTGAGTCCTTGGGAGACAGGAAGTGACTTCAATCAGAAGCTCCCCAGCGGGCTTACACTGGATTCCGTACCCGATTTCTTTCTTTCTTTAAAAATGTTTGTTTTTCGTCTACTTGAAAGGCAGAGTGACACAGACACAAAGAAATCTCTTCCATCCGCTGGTTCACCCCCCAAATGCCTGCAAGAGCCAAGACTGCGCCAGGCCAAAACCAGGAGCCCAGAACTCCATCGGGGTCTCTCACGGGGTGGCAGGGTCCCAGGTGTTTGCACCATCACCTGCTGCCTTCCAGGATGAATTCGCAGAAGCTGGATCAGAAGTGGAGTAGCCGAGACTCGAACTGGGCACTCTGGTGTGGGATGGGGGCATTCTCATGTGCTGGCTTAATGCACTGCACCACAACACCCACTTCTCAGCACCTGATTTAGACATCCCTCAGGAAAAGGCACATACGATTATCCCCACCCCCACCCCAACCATGGGGCACTTGGCCCAAGACCCCCAGTGGATGCTTGAAACTGGGTCACTGCTGACCCCTGTGCACAAGCTCTTTGGTCTGAAAACGCCCAGGGTCCCCAAGTGACCGCCAGGCACGGCACTGCCGGATCTCACACACATGAAGGCATGATCACAGCGTGGTCCCACCCTACGTGAAGTCCAAACAAGCCGGATTCACAGAAAGAGCGGTCTCCAGGAGTTGGGGGGGGGGGGGCGGCGGAAATGGGGAGACATGGGTCAAAGGGCACACGCTTAGTATGGACGTGCCAGAAGGTCCGTCGTGCAAGCTGGCGACAATGGTTAGGAGTGAAGTATCGCATACTTGGAATCTGCTGAAAGGGTAGACCTGAAAAGTTTTCACCACTGCCCACTCGCAGTGATAACGATTTAAGGTGACAGGTGGACTAACATGACTGAGGTAATCGTGTGTAGACAATCCATATGCATCAAATCATCGCCCTGTACTCTGAACTTTGCACAGTTTCATATGTCGACAATGCCTCAGTAAACCTGGGGGAAAGAGTGCCTGTAACCCACGTACCGGCCACCTCGCCCCTGCTCAACAGCAACCACCTTCCAGATCTCCGAGGCTCACAACACAGACAGCACTGGGAACGGGGAACCCGACGGCCCCCTGCGCTACTTGCCTGTTCGTTCCCTCGTGGTCCTCAGAAGCAGGACAGGAGTCCCTCCTCTAGGTGGGACAGGTCAGCCACAGCGCGGGCTCAGGGGCTGCGATTCAGCTCCTCGCAGAAGCGGCTGCTCAGCCTCTCCAGATTCTGCCTCCTGTTCTGGACAATAGGGCTACTGGTGGGATTCACAACAAATCCGTCCCAGAGAGCACACGAGGCTTTCAGTAAATGCTAGCTATTTCCTGGGAAGACAGAAAAAGAAAAAAAATTATATACAGTACTTGTATGTTATAGAATAATATATTATGTATGAGGGTGTTTCAAAAGGTTCATGGTAATGGAAACAAAAGATAACATTTTGGTGCAAAAATTTTGAAATCCATGCATACAATAAGGGTCTTGAAAAAGTTCATGAAAATGTGTATATTTTGAAACAAAATCATACATGGATTTTAAAAAATTTTTGCACCCAAATTCAGCTTTTAATACCATTGATGGGGTCGGTGCTGTGGCACAGCGGGTTAAAGTCCCAGCCTGCAGGCCGGCATTCCAGATGGGCACCGGTTCGAGTCCCAGCTGCTCCATTTCTGATCCAGCTCTCTGCTATGGCCTAGGAAAGCAGTAGAAGATGGCCCAAGTCCTTGGGCCCCTGCATGCACGTGGGAGACCCAGAAGCAGCTCCTGACTCCTGGCTCAGCTCTGGCTGTTGTGGTCATTTGAGAAGTGAAACGGCGGAATGGAAGACCTCTGTCTCTCTTTCTCTAGCTCTACCTCTCTCTGTAATTCTTTCAAATAAATAAAATAAATCTTTAATAAAAAATTCCATTGCTCCACGCACGTTTGAAGCACTCTGTGTATGCACACACTGCTTTAGGATGGCTGGACAAGCATAGACCGTGCAGTTAAGCTCGGCCTGGTAGACATTCTTGTCAACTCTCCCTGCTCTTCTCTCACTTGACCGAGTCTGTCTGTCTCTCTCGCCCCCTTGCCCTTTCTTTCCACGAACTCCCACACACTGAGGTACAACTCAGCTCCCACGAGCATGCTCTGAGCGTCACCTCCTAACTTCCCAGCTCCCAGCATGGGCTCCTCGTGCCTCCCTCTCCCCTGCTCTCCCCCACCTGCTGGCCCGGCTCCCCTGCCTGTCTGGACTCCCACACTGAACTCCAGGGCTGATCCCTGGCCTGGTCTGCCTCTGGCGCCCCTCAGTGTTCTTGTCTCAGTCCCACAGCCCACCTGCTGGGGCGGGGCCCTGTACCCCCCAGGCTGCCAAGCCTGACCGGAAGTTGAGGCTGCCCTAGAAGGCCATGTCCCCCAGCCCAGATGGACCCTGACACACGCCTTCCTCGGGACCCCATATGCCAGGGCTGGCAGACTGTGATTGGGTCAGATTATTTCATGATGGGATTTTCTCATCAAAAATTTCCAAACGTTGAGCTTGAAACTCCAATGACAGTCGTGGGGCAGCAGTTTCCACAAATGTAAGGCTCATCAATGGTACAGAGTGTACTTCAGAAACCAACATAGACATCAATGGCCTTTTTTCCTTAAGATTTGTTTTTATTTATTTGAAAAGCAGAGAGAGAGAGAGAGAGAGAGAGAAAGAGAGAGAAACTTCCCATCTATTGATTCACTCCCAAAATGGCCACAATGGGTGGGGCTGGGCCAGGCCAAAAGGTCAGGAGCCTGAGCTCCATCCAGGTCTCCCACATGGGTGCAGGGGCCCAAGCACTTGGACCATCCTCCGCTGCTCTCCCAGGTTATTAGCAGGGAGCTGGATCAGAAGTGGCACAGCCAGGACTCAACCCAGTGCTCATATCGGATGCCGATTTTGCAGGTAGTGGCTTAACCCGCTCACTACAACGCTGGCCCCAGTCAATGTTCTTTCAAGCTAGAATTGTGTACCTGGCTTGTGACGGACCCGATCAATGATATTTTCCTTTAAATTCATAAAGTTCTACAAACTACCAGTGTGAAGGTTAAGGAAGCCTGGTATTCTAATTTTCTATGTCCAGAACAGACGGCTAGGAAGGACACAGCATTCTTTTTTCTCAAGATTGTCCTGCCAGCAAAACTGCATTCTTACAGAAGAGTCTTATAACACGAGAGAGAGAGAGAGAGATTTTCCATCTGCTGATTCACTCTTTGAATGGCCACAACAGCCAGGTCTGGGCCAGGCCAAAGCCGGGATCCCAGAACTCCACCCATGTCTCTCACGTGGGTGGCAGGGCCCCAAGTCCTTGGGCCATGTTCTGCTGTCTTCTCAGGCACATTAGCCAGAAGCTATGTTGGAAGCAGAGCAGCAGGGACTGGAGCCAGCGCTGCAGTAGGGGATGCTAGCATGGCAAGTGGCAGCTTGACCTGCTGCACCACGGTGCTGGCCCCTTGTATACAAAATAGGTTTTTAAAAAATCCTCTAGGAAAGCAAGGGGGAGAGAAATAGAACTCTCTTGAAATAAGTGCCATTCTGGAATTTTGAAACTGATTTAGAAGAGAGCCAAAAGTAAAGGAGTTGATACTCAGAAATGGTGAATGTGGGGGCGCAGGGGGCAAGGCAGGCAGGAAGTAAGAAGGCTGGGGAGGCTGTCAGGTGAGTCCCCGGACTGCGCAGAGCTGGGAAGGAGCTGACTCGAGATGGCAGAATCTTCAGGACTCAGATTAACCAGGAGGGGAGATGGAATCTACAATGTGTCTTCTGTTGTGTTTGCTGGGGATGGAGGAAAAGCTGCCTTTGGGGCCTGATGAATTGGAGGCACCTGCAGAAGGCTCCTAGAGAGAGGTCGAAAGACAAATGGATCGGCCAGCGCTGTGGCTCACTAGGCTAATCCTCCGTGCTGGCACACCGGGTTCTAGTCCCGGTTGGGGCGCTGGATTCAGTCCCGGTTGCCCCTCTTCCAGGCCAGCTCTCTGCTGTGGCCCGGGAGTGCAGTGGAGGATGGCCCAGGTGCTTGGGCCCTGCACCCCATGGGAGACCAGGAGAAGCACCTGGCTCCTGGCTTTGGATCAGTGTGGTGCGCCAGCCGCAGCAGCCATTAGAGGGTGAACCAACAGAAAAGGAAGACCTTTCTCTCTGTCTCTCTCTCACTGTCCACTCTGCCTGTCAAAGAAATAGAAGGCACAAAAAAAAAAAAAAAAAAAAAAAAAAAAAAAAACCCTAAAAATAAATAAATAACGAAAAACACCACAATCCAGTTCTGGGATGACCTCTGATCCTGAAGGGTCTGGGTCACTTCCCAAGGCCAGAAGCTGAAGGCAAAGGGAGTGGTAGTGGGACAGGTCACATAAAGACCACATGATGTGGGGGCAAACTGTGGAAGTCTTTACTTAGTATAGAGTGGGTCTGCTGGATATAAAGTCAATGAAGAATGGGATGGGAGAGGGAGCAGGAGGTGGGACGGGAGTGGGGGTGAGAGGGCAGGTATGGGGGGAAGAACTGCTATATTCCTAAAGCTGTACCTATGAAATCTGTATTCATTGTATAAGAGCTTTCCTTTTTTTTTTAAAAAAAAAAATTCATTTATTTATTTGAAAGTCAGAGCTACACAGAAAGAGAGAGAGAGAGAGAGAGAGAGAGGTCTTCCATCTGATGGTTCACTCCCCAATTGGCCGCAATGGCCAGAGCTATGCCAAGAGCCAGGAGCGTCTTCAGGGTCTCCCACGTGGGTGCAGGGGCCCAAGGACTTGGGCCATCTTCTGCTTTCCCAGGCCATAGCAGAGAGCTGGATTGGAAGAGGAGCAGCCGGGTCCCAAACTGGCTCCCATATGGGATTCCGGCGTTTCAGGCCAGGGTGTTAACCCGCTGCACCACAGCACCAGCCCCTATAAAAGCTTTCTTTGAAAAAAAAAAAAAAAGACCATGTGACTAGTGGTAAGAAGAGATTTTTACGGGCAGTAGGCGGTGGAGTATGTTTTCCTTGCTTTGAAATGAACATATCCATGTGCAGTACATACAGTATTTTCCTTGTCCCATGCCCCTCTAAGCTAACATACAGCGTGCTGACGTGACAGGGCTTCGTGCATGTCCCAGTGTGTAAGCCACAGGGCGTCTTCGGTAGTTTGTCCCCCAGTGGGTCCACGTGCTGGGAGCTTGGCCCCAGTGTGGCGGTGTTGGGAGGCGGTGGAACCTTTAAGAGGACTCACCTATTCACCTATGGAAGGTGATTAGGTCGTTAGTGGCACAGCCATCAGAAAGACTAATGCAGTTCTCATGGAACCTGAAGTAGTTCCTGCAAGAGTGAGGCGGGGGCTTGGATCTCTCTGGCATCCTGTCTCACCACGTGATTTCTCGTGATGTCTGCCACGTTGTGACAGAACCAGAAGGTTCTCACCAGAGACCAGCACATGCTAGGATCATGCTCTTGACTCTCCAGAGCCGTGAGTTCAACAGACCTGTTCCCTTGATGAAGTACCCAGCCCTCAGCAGCAGCAGACCGACTGAGACAGCCACAAGGGCGGACTGCGGCTCAGCTGGAGGACTCACATCGCCTGAAGCCCGGACAGCCTGACCCTGCTGCTGTCTTTCTGTAGAACTTACATGTGGGCGAAGGAGAAGCGGATGCGTGCCAGTGACAAAGGGGCGGGTCTCTTGGATTGCAACTCGTCAGCCCCGCCCCTGGGAAACCGGCTTCCTGCTTGGTCCTGGTTTGGAGTTGGCCGAAAGAAGACTTGTGTGATTCAGAAAGGGCGGAAATGAAGCAGAAATCATTTCTCTTGGAAGGTCTCCTTGGGGATTCACTGCCTAATTCAGGTTCCTCCAACCAACAGCTGAGCCCAGGGCAAGGGTGCCGGACAAGACACAGCTGACCACACAACTCCCACCCACACACCCTGCTTCCTGGGTTTTCCCCCAGTTCAGCCCTGCTGGTTACATCTGTGAGAGACTTCGGACAGAACTTTGATCCCACACATTGGTGCCAACTCTGCTTCCCTAGTGAAACCCCCGGTTTCTGTAAAATACAGTCAAATCAGAGAGGGACAAAAGGTGGGAACAAGCAGTTCACTAAAAAGGAACCACAAATTGTTCTTAAACACACGGAAAGATGCACAACTTCAGTCATTCCAGCAAAGCTGATTAAAATTGTGCAAGATAACATATTCCTCCAATCGGCAAACCTACAGGTTTGTTGACAGGGCTGTGGGAAAGCACTTTTCTCCACTGCAAGTGGAAATAACACACGAAGGAGGCCCAGTGAGCGTCAGCCGTCAGAATGACAAAGATGGGTCTTGGCAACTCGTCACTGCTTGCTTCTGCAGATAGTCACACCACACTCCCAGGTGAAAAGGTGTTCAAGGGTGTTCGCTCTAGTGCCGTTTGCAACAGCAAAACAGAGTAAACAATCTTAAATGTGTCAGGAGTTAAGTAAATGATGGTGTTTTCACACAGCGGAATGTTCTGCGACTATAGTAAAGCCTAAAAACAAGAAAGCTCTTTGTGTATTGGTATGGAAAGATTTTTAAGACATTGTTAAGCCGGCGCAGCTCAATAGGCTAATCCTCCGCCTTGCGGCGCCAGCACACTGGGTTCTAGTCCCGGTCGGGGCGCCGGATTCTGTCCCGGTTGCCCCTCTTCCAGGCCAGCTCTCTGCTGTGGCCAGGGAGTGCAGTGGAGGATGGCCCAAGTGCTCGGGCCCTGCACCCCATGGGAGACCAGGATAAGCGCCTGGCTCCTGCCTTCGGATCAGCGCGGTGCCGCAGCGGCCATTGGAGGGTGAACCAACGGCAAAGGAAGACCTTTCTCTCTGTCTCTCTCTCTCACTGTCCACTCTGCCTGTCAAAAAAAAAAAAAAAAAAAAAAAAAAAAAACATTGTTAAGTGAAAAAGGCAAGAGGGAGAGAGAGTGTACTATCATGTGCAGCAAAGCAAGAAAAATAAAATATATTTTGTTATTTGTTTTTGCATATGTAAACGATATCTAGAGGAGAGCACAAGAAACCAATGTCAGAGCATGAAATGGGTGAGAAGCAGAGCAGGCAGATGGGCACAGGGTGGAATGATATTTCGTTGTAAACCTTTTTTCCAATGATATGAACATATTTCTGTTCAAAAGTCAAATGTGCCCCCAAGTTAACTGATTTAATAAAAACAAGTCTTGTATATTTTAAAGACTTACTTATTTGTTTGAAAGGCAGAGCTACAAAGAGAGAGGGAAAGACAGAGAGAGGTGAGAGAGAGAGAGAGAAAGATTCTCCATCTGCCAGTTCACTCCCCAAATGGCTGCAACAGTCAAGGTTGGGCCAGGCTGAAGCCAGGAGCCTGGTCTCCCATATGGGTGGCAGGAGTCTAAGCACTTGGTCCATCCTCTGCTGCTTTCCCAGGCACATCTGCAGGGAGCTGGATTAGAAGTGGAGCAGCTGGAACAAGAACCTGTGCCCATATAGGATGCTTGCACCACAGGCTCCCAAAAGCAAGTCCTATTACAGTCGTACACACATTCCTTTAAAAATTCATTTGCACATAACATAATTATTTTTACTTAAAACATATCTAATACATTTATATGGAGAAATAGTAACAATGATTTGTTTCCCTCTGGCCCCTTAATTTTAATTATTATTAAACCTTCAGAAAAGTTGAAATCATCATATGATGAATAGCCCTACATCTTCTCCTAGCTTCACCACTTGCCAGTGTATCTGCACGGTTCCACACTTGTATGCATAAGCATCTTCACTCTTCCCTGAGCTAACTGACCTGAGCATTAGTTGCAGGCATCTTGACAATAGGCCCTAAATACTTCCACAGGTCGCTCTGGATAACAAAGACACAGCCCCTACACAACACACACTATTGCAACAAGAATGTTTAAGTTTATCAACTAACTCATAAACAGCCCGTGTTTAAACTTTCCCAGTGATGCCCTTTATACTCATTTTTTTTGTGAGCCAAAATCTAGTCAATGAGTCCATATTTGTGTCTAGCTGTTATCTCTTTCTCTCTTTTTCTCTAGGTTTATTTTATTTATTTGATAGGCAGAGAAACACACAGAGGGATGGTGGGGGGAGACAGAGACATTTCACCTGCTGGCTCACTCCCCAAATTGCCACAATGGCCAGGACTGGGCCAGCTGGAAGCCAGGATCCAGAAACTCCATCCGGGTCTCCCACATTGGTGGTAGGGGCCCAAGCACTTGGGCCAACTTCCACTGTTTTTCCAGGAGCCTTAGCAGGGAGCTGGATTGTTTGCCAGCATTGTAAGCTGAGACTTAACCTGCTGCACAACAATGCCAGCCCCAAGTTATGTCTCTTTGACACTAACCCTCCCTTGGTCTTTGTTGGCATTGATGTCTTTGTGACTCCAGAGCTACAGCTTTGAGAATATCCTTAAATATAAGTGTTCCAGTTGACTGCTGGAAAATTTTCCAGTTGACTGCTACGTGTATTTAGCAATAGTACTAGCAAGTGCTGCTGTGCCCTGCATCAGCAGGTGCATGGTGTCGGTTGGTCCCCCTTATTGGTAATGAAGTTTGATCAGTTGGTTAAGGTGATGTCTGCCTTGTCTCCATCGTAAAGATCCTCTTTTCTCTTATTATGGGTAAGATTTACAAGGTGATGCTCTGAAACTTTGTGAACATCCTGTTCCAATGACACATCACTTGGTGGTTTAGCATCTATGATGATATTTATCCATGGGTCGACTTTCGTGGTGTGGTGCACTAAACTGTCCATATTGACGTGCTGGTTGGAGTCCCGGTTGCTCTGCTTCCAATCCAGCTCCTTGCTAACATGCTTGGGAAGATAGAAGAAGAGAGATCAAGTACTTGTACCGCTGCCGCCCATGTAGGAGACCAGTTGGATCTCCAGGCTTCTGGCTTCAGCTAGGACCAGCCCCAATCATTGCAACTATTTGGGAAGTGAGGCAGTGTGTGGAAGATCTCTCTCTCTCTCCCTCATCACTCTGCCTTTCAAACCAATAAATCTTTTTAAAAATTTGCATGAAAGCAATTATAAAAGAAGTTCTTGCAAAAGGTGATTTTCTAGTTGTATCAATTCTACATTTACCTATTGATTGTCATTCCTTTGTATGTGTGTGTGGGGGGGACGAGTGGTGAGGTGCACTATTGCTATGACTCAAAGTATTTTTTCAATGCATTATAATCTATCACCGCCACAATTCTTTTTGCTCAAATTGCTATGCCCACTGAGAATGCCTTCTATCCTAGATCCGGTATCTCTTTGACATGTTCCCGCCAACCTTGCAGCAGGTCTTGGCATTAGGGAACAAGATGCTCCAGCCTCTGTTTATACATTTCTTGGATCAGACACGAAATCCACCATTTTTCAAGAAACCTTGGTTTCTTTCAGTAGAGAATGGTATTTAGAGACCACAATCTGCGTGCTTGGGGATTTTGTTGCTCCAGGGTCCCTTATACTCAGTCTGGTTAAAACCAAACCCAAACAAAATTTAAAAACTGGTCTTTGCTCTTTAGCTGCCTCCCAACTACTCTCTCTCTCCCATTTGCTTTCTGCCCTTCTTTGGGATGTCCTTGGGAAAACTTTGGAAGCACTGAAACCTTGAAATCTAAATGGTACAACACCTAAAGGGAGACAACCTCCCTTCTCAGCCCAAGCTGAAATGGGTTCGACCTGAGCCACTTGCAGGAGGCCTTGTAGAGAAAGGGGCTGGAGGCTCTGTTTCCCATCCAGTTGTCTTCCCTGGGGTGGGGTGTTGGGGGGTGGGGGTGGGGAGAAAGGAGAGTTCATCTAATACAAGTATCATTTGAATTTTAAAAGTCTATGTCTAATTGCTACTTATGACTACAGCAAAAATTGATTTTATACACTGTAATTGTATAGTTCGAATATGTAATCAGAAATGCAAAGCTTGACGCCGTTGATTTTAATTTCCATAACTAATGCCCCTCAGTTCACACATTTCAGTCGTTTCCGGGCTGAAACATCTTTTTCTAATTAGTGATCAAGATGCACACAGCAGTTCAAGACCTTCTCCTCGTGGCGCGGGCTGCCCTGAACTGCACATTTGAATCCCCCTCACGATAATGCTTGGCCATTTGTTGAACCAGCCATTACCTTGGCCATCGAGAAATATCCCACAGGGACTCAGTTCTTAAATTCTGAAGTGGTCTGATATTTGCATCCTTGTGCAAGAAAAAGTGCCAGATTTGCCTGTGAATTATCAAACATTTTCAAAAGGCACAAAGCTGGTGACAGTTTGCAACATCTGAGGCTGTACTCCAGCGTTTCAGTAAAAAGTTCTTGGTTTGGGAACAGTCTCAGGACACCCCGGAAGTCAGCACCTGACTCTGTAAGACAGACAACAAGCCAGGGGGTGTTTGTCCTGTGAAAATGAAACTCTGGCCACCCCCAGCACTCTTCTATTCGAGATCAGCCTTCGTGGTACTACATGTCAAAGTTCCCAAGCTGCATCGGCAGCCACCAGAAACTCTACAAGCAAAATGCCTCAACCAAAAAGGAGTCAGCTTTCCTGGGAATACTCATTTTCCTATGTACACCGCTTTTATGTGGTGTTAAAAATGACAGCGATGATGATGATAACAACTGTAAGTTCTAAAAATAATGTATGGATTCAGTTGCACAGAGCCTGTGTGGTTAAATAACATTCAATACACCTATGTGAATGAGTAGCCTTTCTTTAATAATCTTTTTTTTAAAGATTTTATTTGAAAGGCAGAGTTACAGAGAGGCAGAGTGAGAGCAAGAATGAGAGAGGGAGAGAGAGAGAAAGAGAGAGTGAGAGAGAGAAAGTCTTCCATCTACTGGTTCACTCCTCAAGTGGCCGCAATGGCTGGAGCTGCACTCATCTGAAGCCAGGAGCCAGGAGCTTCCTTTGTGTCTCCCATGTGGATGCAGGGGCCCAAGGACTTGGGCCATCTTCTACAGCTTTCCGAGGCCATAGCAGAGAGCTGTATTGGAAGAGGAGCAGCCGGGACTCGAACTGGGGCCCATATGGGATGCCAACACTGTAGGTAGCGGCCTCATCCACTATACCACAGCACCAGCCCCTCTTTAATAATCTTTGATAGTACCAGGACCACAAGAAGGGGCTGTTAAGCCAAAACTCTTGGGACCAAGGGATCTCTGAAATAAAGGATTTACTGAGCTGTTACAAATGCTAGCCCAGATCCTTCATGGGAAGCAGGATACACAGCAGACTCATAGAATGGCAAAATCCCTAAACAGCACTCTGGCCTCAGAATCAGTCTTTAAGGCATTAGGATCTGGCTAAAAAGCCCATGAGAGTTTGCAGGCATGGAAAGCCAAGACATTGTGGAAAAAAAAAAAAAAAACCCTAAATGAAAGATCTGTGAGTGAGATCCCAGTGGAAAGAACAGGCCATCAAAGAAGGAGGTACCTTTCTCTGAAGGGAGGAGAGAACCTCCACTTTGACTAAGGCCTTGTCTAAATAAGATGGGAGTTGGTGAACTCAAGAGGCTTCCATAGCTTGGCAGCTCGTGACAAGAGCCTCAGGTGATTACTGACGTCATAAATAAGAGTGTCAATTGTTAAATCAACAACGGGAGTCACTGTGCACCTGCTCCCCATGTAGGACTTCTGCCCTTAATGTGTTGTACTATGAGAATTAATGGTAAAACTACTACTCAAACAATACTCTATACTTTGTGTGTCTTTGTGGGTGCAGTCTGTTGAAATCTTTACTTAGTATATACTAAGTTGATCTTCTGTATACAAAGATAATTGAAAGTGAATCATGATGAAGAATGGGATGGGATGGGAGAGGGAGTGGGAAATGGGATGGTTGCGGGTGGGAGGGAGGTTATGGGGGTAAGAGCTGCTATAATTCAAAGGTTGTACTTTGGAAATTTATATTTATTAAATAAAAGTTGAAAAGAAAAAAAATGCTAGCCCAAAAAAGAAGAAAGGGGCCAGCATTGCAGTGCATTGGGTCAAGCCATCACCTGTGATTGCCATTTCAAGTTCTGGCTGTTCTAATTGCAATCCAGCTCCTGCCTAATAAATCTGGGAAAGCAGCAGAAGGCGGCCCACATGCTTGGGTCCCTGCCACTGATGTGGGATAGCCAGATGGCGTTCCAGACTCCTGGCTTCAAAGGCCATTTGGGGAGCGAACCAGCAAATGGAAAATATCTCTGTCTCTCTGTCTCTCTCTCTCTCCCCTTTCAAATAAAATGAATCAAGATTTATTTTATTTATTTGAAAGGCACAGTAACAGAGAGAGGAAGGGATATCTTTCATCCTCTGGTCGCTCCCCAGGCGCCCCTACTGAAGCCAGGAGCCTGGAATTCCATCCCGATCTCCCACGTGGGTGGCAGAGACCCAAGCACTTGGACCTGTTACTTTCGTTTCCTTAACTCGAATAGGAAAGTCCAACCACCAACAAAGAAACGCATCATGCTGTCTTCCCTGTTCCTAAGGAGTTCTTTGAACTCGAACACTGTTGCTTCCGTTAGGATCATTCTGAAGGGTATAGGACCCAGAAGGTTTGTGTTTTTCGTGCACTTTTCTTTCATTCCAGAGTTATTTTTCTGATTTTTATGAAAATCATCATTTCTAGATGTATTTCAGCTCCCCCTCCCCCACCCAACACAACGACTCTTAATTCTAAGTGCTACAAAGACCCCGCAGGAAAGCACTGTCAACTAGGGTGGGCAGCTCTCAGTCCAAAGTTTGAAAATGCTCCAAACCCCAAAAGTCTTTAAGTGCAGACATGATGCCACAGTGGGCAATTCCAACCTGACCTCATGTGACAGTCAAAACACAGCTGCAGGGCCGGCGCCATGGCTCACTTGGTTAATCCTCCGCCTGCAGTGCCGGTATCCCATATGGGCACCGGGTTCTAGTCCCAGTTGCTCCTCTTCCACACCAGCTTTCTTCTGTGGCCCAGGAAGGCAGTTGAGGATGGCCCAAGTGCTTGGGCCCCTGCACCTGCATGGGAGACCAGGAAGAGGCACCTGGCTCCTGGCTTCGTAGTGGTGCAGCACCGGCCATAGTGGCCATTTGGGGGAGTGAACCAACGGAAGAAAGACCTTTCTCTCTGTCTCTCTCTCACTGTCTAACTCTGTCAAATAAATTTTAAAAAATGGCTCTTTATAAAAAAATACAGTCGCACTAAAAATATATAAAATTGCCTTTGGGATACACTTGCAAAGTTCACACAAAACCAACAAATTTTGCATTAAGACTCGGGCCCCCTCCTCAAGATATCTCATTATGTACATGCAAATATTCCAAAACACAAAAAACTCCCCAATTCAAAACACTTCCGCTCCCAAGCAGTTTGGTTAAGGGCCAGTCTAAACCTGTACACAGCACAAGTAGAGAAAGCAAACACAGAACATCTGAGTAACATAAACGGATACATTTACCAATGTCTGTACCTTTCAGCAGGAAAAAACTCCCATCTTGTCAAATACCCATGACATATGTAAGGCACTCCTGCACTAAGCTACAGAGAACGTAATTTCCAAAATAACCACCACGCAACAAAAGAGTAAAGTGATCAGTTACACAAGCTAATCCAATAACCTGTAAACTAAAATCACTCTTTTGGCCAGTTTGGAAATGAACAAAAGTCAACAGCTATACATCGGTGGCAGTAAGAGCAAGGCACATGGCGACCTGTCAGTTGGAACCGTAGCTGAACTCTGAAAAAAACTGCTGTTTAGACTGACCATCAAAGCCACAACACTTTACTAAAAGGTAAAGTGTTTACTAGGTCCTGAACTTGGGCTACCCTCTGGCTTGCTTTGGTAGACTGAAGGTGCAGGAGTGACACTGTACAAGCTCCTGAATCTAACGGTTCCAGCTTTGCTCTCTTGCAACATCAGCCCAACACTACCTCTTAGGGGGCCGGCTCAGTGCCTGCAGTGCTGGTATCCCAAATAGGCACCGGTTCAAGTCCCGGCTGCTCCACTTCTGATCCAGCTCTCAGCTTATGGCCTGGGAAAGCAGAATGGCCCAAGTGTTTGGGCCCCTGCCACCCTTGGGGAGACCCAGAAGAAGCTCCTGGTTTTATATGGGCCCAGCTCTGGCTGTTGTGGCCATTTGGGGAGTGAACCAGGGGATGGAAGCTCTCTCTCCCTCTCTCTGTAATTGTCTGTTAAATAAACAAATAAATCTTTAAGAAAATAAAAGAGAGCCAGTGTAGCCCACTGAGGAAGAGAGATCAAGTGGGGCACCAAGGAACCAAACTGACCACCTGACCCTCATGTGAGGCCATCTTGAAACTCCCAGGCCCCTTGATCCACCATCTGAACACAGCGCATTAGCGACACCACGTGGAAGAGGCCTAGAACCACTCAGCCACTGAAAAACTGTAAGACATAAACTGTTGACGAAGTCGTTAAGTTTTAGGACAGCTGCTTATGCAAGAGTTAACAAACAGTAATTTTATTTATTATTAATCATGGAATTTTGAACTAAGCATAAGCACATGAAGAGACTGTAGTGGGGAATCTGCTGTGTTGGCAGGAGACCCCAGTTCCCCCTCCTCTTCTCCTGGAGCTCTGTGGGCCTCCAGGAGTTGAGAGACTCAAATCTAAGTGAACCTCTGTGGTTCCACCCCTCTGGTATGTGATTGGTTCACACGTGCGCCAGCTTCCCAAGGCGGCCCAGTCAGTGAATCCTAGCCCTTTGTCGCCCAGGTGCTGCCTGTGAACATTAAGGCTGCTGTGGTCCGGCCCTTGCAGGTTCAGCCAGAACCAGCCTCTCCTGCTGGGCTCAGCTGGGTCCCTGAAGCCAGGGTATTAGAGACTTGCCGGCTCCATCAGCCCTGGGCCCTTGTGTGCCCCCCTGGGAGCTGGGAGTTCAGTTCTTAGCCCTTGAGAATGTGTTCAGTATCACATTATCCATGTTGTTCTTAGCTCCTGAAGAACTAAGAACGGCTGATCTTCCAGGTAAGGAAGAGGCACTCATCAAGTTATTCCAAACTTCCTTCTCCGAGCAGACGCTGAGGGCTGGGACACAGGACTTCACGATGCCCCAAGAAATGAAATGTGGTCACTCCGTTCCAGACAAGTACCTACTACCTCTAAAACATGTGCGGGGGGGGGGGGGGGAGGAGAGGGATAATTTTTTTCTTCTTTTTCCTTCTGAAAAGTATGTTCATGTGGTTATCAACAAACCAAATCAGAGCTGGGTGTTTGCCTGTAGGTTAAGATGTCCCAAGTCACCAGATCCTGACCGGCTTCCGGGAGGCAGCAAACGACAGCTCTTTAGTACCTGGGGCCCGGCCACACGCGTGGGAGACCTGGGTTGAGCCCCTCCCTGGCTCCCGCCCCCGCTTCGGCCCAGCCCAGCATCTGGGGAGTGAAGCAGCAGATGGGAGATACTTCTCTGTCCGTCTCTGCCTCTCACATAAAGAAGGGGAAAAGTAGTACCAACAGCAACTACATCCCACCACTCCTCCAAACCAGGGTCTCCTTACGGACGAGCCTGCGCCCCCCAATAGCTGGAGGCCCCTTGAGCGCTCGGCGGCTTCCGGAGCGGGAAGACCCCAGACCCTCCGACCCGGCAGGGGCTCTACTCTCCCGCCCATCCTCTCCCTGGGGAGCGCAGGGAGAGCCCAGGGGAAGGGACAGGAAGTTTAGAGGAGGCCGAGGGGCCCAGGGCCCAGGGCAACATGAGCACGAGGGGTTCGTGGGACAAAAGTAAACCCCGATGCCAAAGGGGGAGTCCTCGCCGTTCCTGCGCGCGCGGGTCCCGGGACCGCCTCCCCAGGACGCCAGCGGGGTGGCGCGCTCCCGGCGGGCTCCCGAGCTGGGTGCGCAGGCGGCTCCCGCCGCAGTGAGCGGGCCTTCCCCGAGCTGGCCTCCCTGCCCGGCCTTCGCAGGCGGCGGATCGCGGAAAGCACGCCCACGCGCAGCGCGCACGGGTCCGAGCGGGGCGCGGCAGCGGCTTGGGGCGCGGGCTGGGGGCTCCGGCCGGGGCTGCGGGTGGGAGGGAACGGAAGTGCCGCGCAAGCCCTCCGCGGTTTCCGCGCCTCGAGCGTGTCCGTGGCCAGGTGAACCGCAGCTGTGGGCGGTCGCGGGCGGCGCCGTGGGGCCAGGGCTCCCGGGCGCCTGGCGCCAGCAGCTGCAGTCACGGCGCAGCCCTAGGCGCTCACTCGCTCCCTTCCCAGCGCCACAGCCGCGCCCTCAGGGAACCACCAGGACCCCGCGTATGCTGCTGGGCTCGCCAGGGTCCTGGGACATAGCAAGGGGGCAGGTCCATCCTGGACCTTCTAGGATAAGGGTGTGGGCTGTGAAGTTTCTCTCCTGCCAGGTCTTAGCAGATAATATGTTCGTTTTTTTTTTTAAAAGGTGTATTTATTTGAAAGAGTTACACAGAGCAGAGGCAGAGAGAGACAGAGAGATCTTCATCCCCTGGTTCACTCCTCAGTTGGCTGCAATGGCCGGAGCTTTGCTGATGGGAAGCCAGGAGCCAGGAACAACTTCCGGGTCTCCCACGTGGGTGCAGGAGCCCAAGGACTCGGGCCATCCTCTACTGCTTTCCTAAGCCACAGCATAGATCTGGTTCAGAGGTGGAGCAGCCGGGTCTCGAACCGGCGTCCATATAGGATGCCCACGCTTCAGACCAGGGCGTTAACCTGCTGCACCACAGCGTCGACCCCAGATAATGTGTTCATATAGGGCAACATCAGACAAGCTCAGGCACGGGCAGAGAAGACCGCCTGAGAGCTGGCTGTCCTGCCAGGCTGAGTTTCTGGAATAAGACTCTGAACCTGTCAGAAAAGTCTATACATATTCCCTGTACGCTGATCCATCGAAGAATATTCTGTTTTTTTTTTTTTAATTAAAATGCTTCGTTTACATGCACTCTGCTCAGAAATAAAGGGAGAAACAAATTGGATTTTCTTCAGGAAATAAGGCCATGAAAACAGAGAAGACTCCCTTTGCTAGAAAATCAACTCTTCATCACAAGTCTTACAAATAAATACCTGTGTTGTTTTAAAATGTCTATTTATTTTATTTGAAAGGGAGGGAGGAAGGGAAAGAAGAGAGAGAAAAAGAGAGAGAGAGAAAGATCCCATCCACTGGTTAACTCTCCAAATGTCCAGAACAGCTGGAACCAGGTCGAGCAAAACCAAAACCAGGAGTCAGGAATTCCATCTAGGTCTCCCACCCATCACCTGCTACACACCGTGGTGTGCATAGGCAGGAAGCTGGAATCGGAAGTGGTGCCAGGACCCAAACTCAGGCACTCTGACATGGGATGTGGGCAGCCTAAGTGGTGTCTTAGCCACTGAACCAAACGTGTGCTCCCAAATAACAATTCTTGAATTCAAGGAATTTGTCTTACACATGCACACACACAAAATTTAACACAATGCTTTACGAACTTCGCTACAAACCAGATGTTGTGCCTAGTGAAACACACACAAAGGTGAAGATTACTGTTTTCTTACCGAAGTCAATGTCTTGTTTTAGAACCAAGATGATTCCAATATGGCGGAATAGGAAGAGAGCTTACTGATCTATTCTAGGGGAAGATAGTTTTTAAAAAAAAGTGGAGAGAAGGCCAGCGCCGCGGCTCTATAGGCTAATCCTCCGCCTTGCGGCGCAGGCACACCAGGTTCTAGTCCCGGTCTGGGCGCCGGATTCTGTCCCGGTTGCCCCTCTTCCAGGCCAGCTCTTTGCTGTGGCCAGGGAGTGCAGTGGAGGATGGCCCAGGTGCTTGGGCCCTGCACCCCATGGGAGACCAGGAGAAGCACCTGGCTCCTGCCATCGGATCAGCGCGGTGCGCCGGCCGCAGCACGCTGGCCGCGGCGGCCATTGGAGGGTGAACCAATGGCAAAGGAAGACCTTTCTCTCTGTCTCTCTCTCTCTCACTGTCCACTCTGCCTGTCAAAAAAAAAAAAAAAAAAAAAAAAAAAAAAAAAAAAAAGTGGAGAGAACGCAACTCAAGGAATAGTTACAGAGAAAACTACAAAGGAAACACCACCCAAATTAGAGGGACACTGGGGATCTGTGGCAGAGGCCTTAGTCTTTTAATTAAACTTTTTTTCTAACTGACACCATTAAAGTTGTGGTAGGGGCTTTCCCAAGGTCAAAAGAAGAGAGGAACCTGTCCTGGGAATGAAATGTGGCTGTCATCTGCTTACCTATGAATGCTTCAACTGTAATCCCTATTTGCTTATATGCAACCATGCCAGTTCTGCAATGATGTCAACCCTTGACAGACAGCAAATGGCTCAGTACATGTGTTAAAAAAGACATCTTGGGGTTGGCGCTGTGGCACAGTAGGTTAATCCTCCACCTGCGGTGCCAGCATCCCATACGGGCACCAGTTCTAGTCCTGGCTGCTCCTCTTCCAATCCAACTTTCTGCTATGACTTGGGAAAGCAGTAGAAGATGGCCCAAATCCTTGGGCCCCTGCACCTGCATGGGAGACCTGAAAGAAGCTCCTGGCTCCTGACTTCAGATTGGTGCAGCTCCAGCCATTGTGGCCATTTGGGGAGTGAACCAGCAGATGGAAGACACCTCTCTCTCTCCCTCTCCCTCTCCCTCTTCCTCTCCCTCTCCCTCTCTCTCTCCCTCTCCCTGTCTGTAACTCTATCTCTCAAACAAATAAATAAAATATTTTTAAAAAGATCTCTATAATGAAAATTACAAAACATTAAAGAAAGAAATAGAAGATGACACAAAAATATGGAAAAATCTTCCATGTTTATGAATTGGAAGAATCAATATCATCAAAATGTCCACACTACCAAAAGCAATTTACAGATTCAATGCAATACCAATCAAAAAACCAAGGACATTCTTCTCAAATATAGAAAAAATGATAATGAAATTCATATGGAAACACAGGAGACCCCAAATAGCTAAAGCAATCTTATACAACAAAAACACAGCCAGAGGCATAACAATATCAGATTTCAAGACATACTACATGCAGTTCAATTCACGATAGCTAAGATATGGAATCAACCCAAATGTCCATCAGCTGAAGACTGGATAAAGAAATTATGAGATATGTACACTATGGAATACTACCCAGTGGTTAAAAAAAGTGAAATCCTGTCGTTTGCAACAAAATGGATAAAACTGGAAAATATCATACTTAGTGAAATACGCCACTCCCAAAACAACAAATACCATATGTTCTCCCTGATCTGTGATAACCAATAGAGTATCTAAAAGGTAACCTATAGAGGTGAAATTGACACTTCGAGATGCAATGACTTTGAATAGCCCTTGTCTCAACTGTAGAGGAACAGTTTCTTTTTTCATACTATTTGTTGAACTCTTTACTTAACATAGAGTTAGTCATATGTGCATAAAGCTAATTAAAAATAGATCTTAGTGAAAAATCAGAATGGGAAAAGGAGAGAGAGAAGGAAGAGGGGTGGGAGTGTGGGAGGGAGGGTGGTTACGGTGGGAAGAATCACTAAGTTCCTAAATTTGTATTTATGAAATGCATGAAGTTTGTATACCTTTAAAGAAAAGGTTTCTGGGTAAGAAAAAAATTAGCAACAATAGGGAGATTACTGATGCCATAAACAGGAGTGTCAATTGGTAAAGTCAACAACAGGAGTCACTGTGCACTTACTCCTCATGTAGGATCTCTGTCCTTAACGTGCTGTACACTGAGGCTTAATGCTATAACGAGTACTCAAACAGTATATTTCACTTTGTGTTTCTATGGGGGTGCAAACGACTGAAATCTTTACTTAATGTACACTAAACTGATCTTCTGTAAAAAAAAAAAAGAAAGAAAGAAAGAAATTATCAATTCCCAACTTGACTCTCACTGGGATTAAACATGACAATAGGTCTGATCTGATTTCATCATCATTTAAAAAAAATCATCTATTATTTTTCACTTTATGTTTCTGTGTGGGAGCAAACTGTTGAAATACTTACTTAAGGTATACTAAGCTGATCTTCTGTATATTAAGATAATCGAAAATGAATCTTGATGTGAATGGAAGGGGAGAGGGAGTGGGAAAGGGGAGGGTTGTGGGTGGGAGGGACGGTATGGGGGGGAAGCCATTGTAACACATGAGTCGTACTTTGGAAATTTATATGCATTAAATAAAAGATTAAAAAAAAATAAAATAAAATGCCAAAAAAAAAACCAAAAAACAAAAAAACAGTAAGGGCCTATTGCCTATGCCTGTTTTGTAGTTGTAAACCTCCTAGTCCAATTTCTACCTATTTAAATCCTTATAGTTTCCTAAGTCCTATTCTAATAAAGTTCTATTTCTTTGACGCTTTCCAAAAAAAAAAAAAAAAATTAGCAACAAATAATTGGAAACAAATTATTAAGATAGCATTTTAAATATCATCAAGGATAATTTGTACTGACATAAATCAGACCAAAAAGTATGAAATACTTAGGAATAGATTTAATTAATATATGCCAGACAACTAAGACCACAAAAACTGAGAGAAACTAAAGAAGATCCAAATCAGAGGTGAGGAACCCTTCTCCCGCAAGGGCCATTTGGATATCTAGAACACCATTTACAGGCCACACAAAATTATTAGCTGAAAAATTAGCCTGCTACAGATTTATTTGTTATTATTGTTTATTGTTTATTTATTGTTATTGTTTATTTGCTAAAGATTTATTTGTTTATTTGAAAGTCAGAGTTACACAGAGAAAGAAGAGGCAGAGAGAGAGAGAGAGAGAGAGAGAGGTCTTCCATCTGTTGGTTCACTCCCTAATTGGCCTCGACGGCCAGAGCTGTGCCAATCTGAAGCCAGGAGCCAGGCCAGGGGCTTCTTCCGGGTCTCCCATCTGGATGCAGGGGCCCAAGGACTTGGGCCATCTTCTACTGCTTTCCCAGGCCATAGCAGAGAGCTGGATCGGAAGTGGAGCAGCCGGGTCTCAAACCAGCACCCATATGGGATGTCAGCGCTTCAGGCCAGGGCATTAACCCGCTGTGCCACAGCACCGGCCCCAGCCTGCTACAGATTTATTGAATATAGAATCCTGCAAGGCTATACCAAATGATTTCATGTACTGGGCGTTCTCCATCCCTGAATAAATGGAGATATACACCACTTCAATGGACGGGAAGACTCACAGATTCAGAGTCACGGCCTTCTGAACCACCAGTAGGCATTATGTAGAAATTGATTCTAACACGTATTTGGAAATTCAAAGGATCTAGAATGACCACAGTGGTTCTGAAAAAAAGAACAAAGACGGAGGACTGATTCAAGATTCCTGATTTCAAGATTCACCGTAAGCGGCAGTCTTGGCAGCAAGATCAATATAGAGATAAATAGAACAAAACAGGGGTCCACAAGCTGACCCACACATATATGGTTAAGTGATGCCTGACAAAGGCACCAACAGATTTGAAAGGAGGAAGGGACAGTCTTTTCAACAAATGATGTTGGTACAACTTGGTATCCATATGCACAAAAATGTACCTTGATCCTAACCTCACAGTGCACAGAAACATTAACTTGAAATGCATCAGAGACCTAAATGCAAAAGCAGAAACTGTGAAATTCCTAGAAGAAACATAGGAAAAGTCTTTGTGGCCTTGGGAAGGTACAGAGGATTTTTTTTTAATTTCATTTGTTTATTTGAAAGACTGAGCTTCAGAGAGAGAAGGAGAGAGAGTGCGAGAGGGATCGTCCATCCACTAGTTTACTTTTCAAATGGCTGCAAAGGCCTGGTCCAACCAGGCTGAAGCCGGTTCTCCTACCAGGATGGCAGGGGCCAACCCCTCTGGCCATCTTCCGCTGCCTTCCTAGGCACATTAGCAGAGAGCTGGATCAGAAGTAGGGCAGGGGCCGTCCCTGTGGTTAAAGCCCCGGTCTGCAGTGCCAGCATCCCATATGGGCACTGGTTCAAGTCCCGGCTGTGCCTGAAAAAGCAGCAGAGGATGGCTCAAGTCCTTGGACACCTGCACCCATGTGGAAGACCCAGAAGAAGCTCCTGGCTCCTGGCTTTGCATTGACATGGCTCCAGCCATTGCAGCTGTTTCAGGAGTGACCCAGCAGATGGAAGACCTTTCTCTCTGTCTGTCTTTACCTCTCTCTGTAACTCTTTTAAATAAATAAAAAATTAAAAAAAAAAGAAGTAGGGAAGCTGGGAAACATACCAGCACCCATACAGGATGCCATGGCATCACAGGTCATGACTTCACCCACCTACATCACATGGCTGGCCCTTAGAGGAGTTCTCAAACATACAAAGCACTAAAGCCATGGGCCTTTAGCATAGTGGTTGAGACACTGCTTAGAACACCCACATACTAGAGCTTGGGCTCGAGTCTTGGCTCCACTCCTCATCCCAGGTTCCTGCTGGTGGGCACCCTGGGAGTAGATGATGGCTCACCCCGCTGAGTTCTCGTCACCCATGTGGGAGGCCTGGATTGAGTTCCAAGCTCCTAGCTTTGGCCCCGCCCAGTCCTAGATGTTGCAGACATTTGGAGGGTGAACCAGCAGATGGGAGACATCTCTTTCTGTCTTACTCTCTGTATTTCCATCTTCATCTCCATCTTTCTATAAAACAAAATAAATAAATTTTAAAACATTAAAATTTTAAAAAATTGATAAATTTGACTCTATCAAAACTAAAAGTTCTGCTTTTCAAAAATTACTGAAATTACTTGTATCTAGAATACATAAAAGCTTCTACAAATCAATAAGAAGATGATAAAGAACTCACATATTTAACAGATTTACTGAGATCTAATTCATGTGCTATCCAGTCCACCCACTGAAAATGTACAATTCAATGGCTTTTAGCATATTCACAAAGTTGTACATCCATCACCATGATAAATTCTGGAACATTTTCATTACCCCCAAAAGAAAACCTATTTCTTTAGCCATTACCCTCAACCTGCTCCAATTCTCCAAGCCCTAGGCAACCACTAATTTATTTTCTGCCTCTATATATTTGCCTATTCTGGACATTTCATATAAATGCAATCATACAATACATGGCCTTCTGTGTCTGGCTCCTCTCAGCAAAATGCTTTTAAGCTGCCCCCATGCTATCCATGCTGTAGGACTCCATTTCTCTAGTCACCAGATACTATTCCTGGAAACGGGCAGATATGGCACCCTTTATGTATGTGTTCATCAGATGATAGACATTTGGGTTGTTTCCACAACTCAGTTTTCAAAAGTGCAGAAAAGACTTAGACACTTCACAACAGAAATATTCACATGGTCTGTAAGAACATGGAAAGGCACTCAACGTGATTGGTCATCAGGGAAATGCAACCTGGAGGCACGGTGAGTCACCTACGCAGGTGGTTTAACATCTTACGAGGTGTTTGTGAAGACAAACCAACTGGAGCTCCCAAACTACGTAGGCATACAGAATGGTACAACCACTTTGGAAGACAATTTTGCAACTTCTTATAAAGTTAAAAATACATTTATAAAATGACCTCGCAATTTCATTCCTGGGTGTTGCCCCAAGAGAAATGAAAACACATCCAACACAGGGACTTGTTGCAAATGTACATCACACCTTTACCTGTGACAGACCACAGTCGTAAACAACCCAAATGCCCATCAATAAGTGAATGTAGTGAAAAGAACAGCTATGAAATCACACAACATCGTGAAAACATTATGCCAAGCAAAATATGTCCATGACACAGGGATTCATCCTACTACCCTGATTGGGAGATTACACCATGTATTGCAAACATCACACGGTACCCCTTAAACATGTACTGTTTTCATGTATCAGTTAAATTTCAAATTAAAAATAAGAATGTATACTGTATGCGTCTATTTCCGTCAGATTCAAGAACTCGCAATATAGTGTACAGTGATAGACTCAGGTGAGCGGCTACCCGACGCTGGGACAGACCGGGCAGGTGCTTAAGTACTGGTGCCCTGGAGCCAGCTCCTACTGGCTCATGAGAACCAACTGCTAAATCCCAGGAATTTGGTGAGCTGGCTGTTGAATATATCCACAATTAAAAAGTAAACTAAATAAGTTATATTAAATAAGTTATATTAAAATAAAGGCAACAAATACCCCAATCTTTACATCCCGGTGAATTTATAATATTTTACGAGTATCCGTGCTTGTGAGGCTATTTATAGCTATTGCATCAGTATGGCAGAAAGGCTATCTAATGGCCCACATCTCTTCCCAGCTCCACATTGGGTGACATCACGTTGCAGCTTGAAATTGGCCACAGTGGATGTATTGGAAATTGGTACTCATAACAAATCAGGCCTTTATGTATTTATTTATTTACTTATTTTTGTCCACATCTAAGAAAGTGGTGGGGAAAAAATGGTGGTAAGTCAATTAAGCTCAAAAGGGAATAGTGTTTATAGCTGTGAGTAGCACAAAAACTGAATCTTTTGCTGTTTAAAAGCTATTGTTGGGCTGGCGCTGCGGCTCAATAGGCTAATCCTCCGCCTGCGGCGCCAGCATCCTGGGTTCTAGTCCCGGTCGGGGCGCCGGTTCTGTCCCGGTTGCTCCTCTTCCAGTTCAGCTCTCTGCTGTGGCCCGGGAGTGCAGTGGAGGATGGCCCAAGTGCCTGGGCCCTGCACCCACATGGGAGACCAGGAGAAGCACCTGGCTCCTGGCTTTGGATCAGTGTGGTGCGCCGCACCGCAGCGCGCCGGCTGCAGCGGCCATTGAGGGGTGAACTAACGGCAAAGGAAGACCTTTCTCTCTGTCTCTCTCTCTCACTGTCCACTCTGCCTGTCAAAAAAAAAAAAAAAAAAGCTATTGTCTGCAGGTGGGTGTTGTACAGTGGGTTAAACCATTGCTTGGGATATCCACATCCCATATCAGCGTGCCTGGGTTACAGACCCACCTCTGCTTCTGATTCTGCTAATACTGCTTCCTGCTAATGCACACCCTGGGAGGCAGCGATGATGATTTCTCAAATGCTTGGGTCTCTGCCATCCATGTAGGAGACCAAGATTGAGTTCTTGGCTCCTGCCTTCAGCCTGGTCCAGCCTCAGTTGCTGAAGGCATCTGGGGAATGAAACAGTGAATGGAAGATCTCCTACTCTCTCTATCAATCTCTTCATTGCTCTGCCTTGCAAATAAATAAAAATAAATTTAAAAATTTTAAATAATCAACTATTATCTGATTCAGCAAAGTTGTTGCTTGTGCCACTGACAAACAAGTGATATTCTAAAATATGTCTTTGTTTCACTTTTAACTCTAAGTAAATGAAAACAGCAATCACAATGCCAGCCAGAACTGCACTGATTAATTGCATCATTGGAATTGATTGGTCATAGATACAACACTAGCAAAAATCAATGAAAACAACTTGTGATGGGGCTGACACTGTGGCATAGTGGGTAAAGGTGCTACCAGCAGTGTCAGCATCCCATATAGGTGCCGGTTCAAGTCCCGGCCGCTCCACTTCCAATCCAGCTCTCTGCTATGGCCTGGGAAAGCAGTAGAAGATAGCCCAAGTCCTTGGGTCCCTGCACCTGCGTGGGAGACCCAGAAGAAGCTCCTGGCTCCTGGCTTCAGATAGGTGCAGCTCTAGCCGTTGCAGCCAATTGGGGAGTGAGCCAGCGGATGGAAGACCTCTCTCTCTCTGCCTCTCCTTCTCTGTGTGTGTGTTAACTCTGACTTTCAAATAAATAAATAAATCTTAAAACAAAAACTTGTGACAACCAATTGGCTATATGGAATTTAGAATCAAGAATATCATACAATTTTTTTTTTGACAGGCAGAGTGGTCAGTGAGAGAGAGAGACAGAGAGAAAGGTCTTTTCCGTTGGTTCACCCCCCAATGGCTGCTGGGGCCGGCGCACAGCGCTGATCCGAAGCCAGGAGCCAGGTGCTTCTCCTGGTCTCCCATGCGGGTGCAGGGCCCAAGCACTTGGGCCACAGCAGAGAGCTGGACTG
Source organism: Oryctolagus cuniculus (assembly GCF_964237555.1). Lineage (NCBI taxonomy): Eukaryota > Metazoa > Chordata > Mammalia > Lagomorpha > Leporidae > Oryctolagus > Oryctolagus cuniculus. The sequence continues at coordinate 23,778,539 of NC_091449.1, read as the reverse complement.
GAAGAGGAGCAGCCGGGACAGAATCCGGTGCCCCGACCGGGACTAGAATCCGGTGTGCCGGCGCTGCAGGCAGAGAATTAGCCTATTGAGCCGCCGTGCCGGCCAGAATATCATACATTTTATAAAGTACATAACACACATCCTTTTTTATCAATAAAATTTACAATATTTTTAAATGTCGAATTATTAATACATTAATTAAATGAATGTTAAATATCTAGCACTTTTTCCAAAGAGCCTGCTGATAAATACACACCAGCAAACTACTAGGGCAAGGGAATATTTGGGATGACAGAATTGATCTGTGGTTTAAGCTGCTGCTTGCAATGGCAGCGTACTGTATCAGAGTGCTGACTCGAGACCTGGATGCTGTACTTCTGAGCCTGCTCTCTGCTAATGCACCTGGGAAAGCAGCAGATGATGGCCCAAGTGCATGGGCCCCTGCCATACACATGGGAGATCCAAACGGAGTTTCCAGCTCCTGGCTTTGGTCTGGCCCAGTGCCAGCCATTGAAGCCATTTAGGGAGTGAACCAGCAGATAGATCTCTATCTCTATCTATCTCTATCTTTATCTATCTCTATCTCTCCCTCCCTCTCCCTGTCTCCCTGCCTTTCAAATAAATAAGCCTTCTAAAAAAAGAAAAGAAATTACGTGTATTTTGATTGCAGTGATGGTTTCATCAACATTTGTTAAAACTCATCAAACTACATATTAAAGTGTGAGAATTTGATTGTGTATAAATTATACCTCAATAAAGTTGATCTTAAAAAATGTAAAATGGAGGACAATCCACTGACACATGGATGAAGACCGCAGTGAATTCTAGTTGTTGAGAAAATGCCCTGGGAACCACAGTACAGTCAGTTTACTGTGAACTTCTCTTGAGTCCAGAGAAGGAAGTCACAAAAGCCCCCTAAGCACCAGCCCGTGCCACGGTTGACACACGGCTGCAACTCCAGGTCCCTGGTCCTGGAGCAAGTGCACCTTTGTCTCTCACCCCCCGAAGACATCCCAAGGATCACTTGTCTGCTAAAACCATAATCCGTGATCACAGCCTTTGCAGTATTCAGCTGGAGTAAAGCAAGAGTGTGATTTGCACTAAAACACCCTCTTTTATCTGACTCTTAGACAAATTACCCAAGAGAAGCACCTCAGCTCCCAGCCCTTGTGCCCTATGGGGGCATAGCGTGGCCACACACCAGCAAGCAAATCCAAGTCTGAAAGCCAAAGTCAGCCGGGTAAGGGGACAGTCACGAATCCACGTGCTCCATCCGAACGGAGATGAGCGTTCAGAGGGCTTGGAAATAGCCAGCTGCCCCCAGAGGCATTCATTTTCCCGCCAGACTGTTCACAGTCTGCTGGGCCTGTATTTATGTACATGCAGGATATACTCATCTGTATCACGTACACAAGCCAAGCACTCGGGCCATCCACTGCTGCTTTCCCAGGCGCTTTAGCAGGAAGCTGGATTAGAAGCAGAGCAGCCAGGATTTGAACCAGCATTCTGATACGGGATGCCAGTGACAGAGTCCAACCTTGCAACAAATATTTCTGATGTGCAGTTGGCTGTGTCTGGAGCTGCAGAACCCGCCGATACAGAACACGGGCCAGTCAGTACCCAAGCCCTTTGCTGTCATTTATTGTGCACTTGTACATTATATTTGATGTGGGATGGGATGCATTTCTGTATGACATTTTAAGTAGCAGGAGCTCCAAAAATAAAGGAGGTTGGGAGATCACGGGAATGTCCTGCCCTGTTAACTTTCTAGTTTACCAGAGGGAAGTCCTGACAGGTAATTCAGCTCCGCTCTTGCCCTCTGGCATGGAGATGTCACAGTGAGAAGGAAGCTGTCACCCCAGCTGGTGGCCATGAAATCTTGAGCTGAGCTGCTTCCAAGGATTCTGTAACTGGTTTTCGATGAGAAACTCTTTTCTAGGTGTTTTTTGTTGGACCCCTTTCCCGCAGGGCAGAGACGATGGCTGGTCTGAAGGTCAGGAAAATGGAGCTGAGGTTTTCCCGCCTGAGGATTTGGGAAGGAAAAGTGGGGGTGCTCTGGGGGAAAGGCCGATGTTTCTCTCTTCCCCCAGAAGGAGCATTGTGAGGGACAATCGCGGCGTGTCTTAGTGACAAGACTAATCCGGGGCCTGCGATCCTGACATCATACCTCGCTTTAGCAGTGAACGGACTCTGAAAAATAGCCGCTCTGCATACTGCATGCAACTGCATATGAAATCCGGTTGCTCTGAGCAAAGCAGCATCAATATCTATTACTTGGAAACAGACAAGAGGCAAGTCAGCACCTGCTCGACAGACAATCCCACCCCACTCTCTTCTGTGCCTCCAGGTGTTCTTAACCATCCAAACCCTCCTTCTGCCTCTTGGGTCACGTAACAGCTGAATTCAGCAGCAGCACATTTTTGCAACACAACAATTGATTGGCTGCAGTATCATGCCCAATACACAGATACAAGAAAACTTATTAAGCCACAAGCTTTAAGTATATGAGATCACAATATGCAATTCAGCGTGTGTACAAACAGCTCCGAAGCTCAGGCTCAGGGCCATGATCACTGTGGCGTTCTCCAAGTGAATCCAGGCATATGGCGTCATAATGGACCGTGAATTGACAGCAGCGGAGATGCACGGGGGAGATTAAAGCCTCATCTGTAAGGACATTCTGTGTGGCATAGGACAACAATTACGGTATTTTTCTGCTTTGTATTCTAATGAGCAACGCGATGCCTTTTGGTAGAGTGTGGGCTCCCTCTGCTGCTGGCAGGAGACACCAGGACTCCACGCACTTGGGGCTCCCTGGACACCTGAGTGGAGAAGGTGGCCTGCCCTGGGAAGAGAAAGTCGGGGCTGAACACGGCAGAAAACCCACCTTTGTTCTGCCGGCGCTGCCCTGTGGGGTTCGGGCACCATCTGTGCTGCTACAAGCATCAAAAAGTGGAAGTGACAGAAAACACAGAGGAACGGTCGTTGTGAACCGCTTTGTGGCTTGTCCCCCAAGGGCTCGTGTGTTTGAAGCCTGGTCCTCAGTGTCGGGGGATGATGGGGCTTTGAAGAGGTGAGATGATCAGAGTTCTCAGGGACCCCAGGGAGTTCCAGCAAGAAGGCGTCTCAGCAAGACCAGCCCCTCCTGGCTGTCGGGACTCCTGCCTCACTGTGTGATCACTCTCACATCTGTTCCTGCCCTGTTGCAATCTGCCTCACATGAGGCTGAGCTGATGGGGCCACCCAGCTTCCAAAACTCTGAGCTAAATAAACATCTTCTCTCGACAGATGACCCAGCCTCAGGCGTGTTGTTATAGCAAAGGAAAATGGACGGACACAGAGGCTTCTGTCCGCATCTCCTGTGTTCAGACTAAATACGTGGCAGCAGAGAGGCCAAGTGGCACCTCCACGGCCCCTTCTCTTCCTCCCTCTCTCCTTCCCTCCCTCTCCCCTCCTTCTCTTCCATGAGGGCTGCATTTCAGAACTCTGTGGAGCATTTTGCCAGTTTTTGGGGATCTGTTTGCCTTGTCATGGACTCCCAGCAGCTGACATGTGGGGTGCCAGAGAGACTGCACCCCAAGAAGGTCTCTCACTTCCCCACATCCACAGGCAATGCTTCTCAAACCTGGCCATGGCCCGCTCCACCTCCCACCACCAGCTCCACCTGGACGACAGCTTCGGTTCAGCAATGGACATGTTAAGGTAGCCCAGCTGAGAGCAGAAACATTGCAATGCCACAACTCTGAGGCATCCCTTTGGGCCAAACCAAAAAATAATGCCTTCCACTCCGGCCCATGCTAGAGGTGAGAGGTCATAGACTCCAACCCCAGGAGATGGCCTGGTGTTTGGGGAGTGCAAAGGCTCAGGGGTGCAGAGCAGTCACCATGTTCTTTGAAACTAGAGCTGCGGCCAGCACTGTGCTACAGCAGGTTAAGTTGCAGTCTGCAACACCGGCATCCCATAATGGTCCCTGTCTGAGTCCCGGCTGCTCCGCTGCCAATCCAGCTCCCTGCTGATGTGCCTGGGAAAGCAACAGAAGATGGCCAAAGTACTTGGGCCCTTACTACCCATATGGAAGACCCAGATGGAGTTCCAGGTTCCTGACTTCAATCTGGCCCACCCTCCAGGCATTGGGCCATTTGGGGAGTGAACCAGCAGATTGAAGATCTCAATCTCTCTGTCTCTGTCTCTCTGTGTGTGTATGCATGTGTGTGTGTGTGTGTCTGTGTCTCTCCCTCTCTCGCTGCAACTCTTTCAAATAAATAAATATTAAAAAGGAAAGAAGGAAGGAAGGAAGGAAGGAAGGAAGGAAGGAAGGAAGGCAGGCAGGCCACCCTTGCACCGCTCCACCATCCACCATCCTAAGTGAAACATTCTCTGGCAATCTTGTTCTTGGCATGATCAGTCTCTGGTTTCTCTCAAAGTTCTAATGGCCACACTTTTTTTTTTTTTTTTTTGGACAGGCAGAGTGGACAGTGAGAGAGAGAGAGACAGAGAGAAAGGTCTTCCTTTGCCGTTGGTTCACCCTCCAATGGCTGCTGCGGCTGGTGCACCGCGCTGATCCGAAGGCAGGAGCCAGGTGCTTTTCCTGGTCTCCCATGGGGTGCAGGGCCCAAGCACCTGGGCCATCCTCCACTGCACTCCCTGGCCACAGCAGAGAGCTGGCCTGGAAGAGGGGCAACCGGGACTAGAACCTGGTGTGCCGGCGCCGCTAGGCGGAGGATTAGCCTAGTGAGCCGCAGCGCCGGCGCCACACTTTCAATTAGGCAGAGACACCATGTGCGCATGTGCACGTGTGTGTGTGTGTGTGTGTGCCTCCTGGAGATGCTTTACTGTAGAAATTAGATACTGAGAGACAGAGGAGTAGCGACACTTATGTGGTCACTTATTCTCACCCGCAGCCTGCATGGGAAAAAGTTCAACGACATTTCCGTAGTGTGCTTGGTAAAACACACTTAGACTGAAATCATTCATTTCTTCAACACTCATAGCGTATACTCACTTGCTCACCCAGCTAGGAAAGCACCCGTCATCGAGATGAGAGAAGAAAACGGCTTGGCCAAGGCTATGTGGAAGAAAAGGCAGCGAGGGGTCGGATCCTGGAGGTATTTTGAAAAGAAAGACAACAGGATATTCAGGTGAGTTGGATGTGGAGTGGAACAAAAAGAGAGGCGTCAAGGTGTATGGTTATGAGGGTGCATTTATTTATTTATACTTGAGAGGCAGACAGACAGAAATATCCCCTACTTCCCAAATGCCCATACCACCTAGGGTTGAGCCAAGCCAGTCAGGAGCCTGGAACTCCAGCCAGGTCTGTCATGTGGGTGGCAGGGACCCAAGTACTTGAGCCATCACAGGCGGCCTCCCAGGGTGTGTGACAGAAGCAGAGCTGGAACCTGCATGCAGGCACTCCAACACGGGATATAGGCATCCTAAGCAGCGTCTTAAATTCTGCACTAAAACCCAAATCAGTTCTTTTTTTTTAATCTTTACCTTTTAACTCCATTCCCACAAACTTTTTGAAGTCTCCTGATGTAAGCCGATCGTTGCTGACTGAGACCTCACAATGCAGTGTGAGTGCACTCTGGTGTAGCAGAACGAGCAGCCCCAGCTGGGGCCTCACACAACAGGACTGAGGCTGGACATCCAAGAGCAAGTTGGCTGTTTTGCTTCTTCTGAAGCTTCTAGTCTCCGCTTGCAGATGGCCACACCCCCTCTGAGTTACCTTGGGGCCTTTTCTCTGTGTGCATGTGTCCCTGGGGTCTCTTCCCCTTCTTTTAAGCACACGGGTCACATGGGATTAGGGCCACACTTTTCTGACTCCATTTAGCCATCTCTTTAAGGGCTCTATCTCTGCATATGGTTGCACTGAAAGCTGAAGTCATGACATGAAGTGACCCCATACAGGGGACTCACACAATACTCATCTGTTTCTGATTGGTTTGTTTCACAAGAATACATGGATGCTGCTCTCTTTTTAAGATTTTTTATTTGAAAGGCAGAGTTACAGAGAGACAGAAAGAGAGAGATCTTCCATCCATTGGTTCACTCCCCAAATGGCTCCAACATCCAGGCATAAGCCAGGCCAAAGCAAGAAGGCAGGAACTCCATCCGGGTCTCCCATGTGGGTGTCAGGGACCCAAGCACTTGGGCCATCATCTGCTGCTTTCCCAAGTACGTCAGCAGGGAGCTGGACCAGAAGTGGAGCAGCTGGGACTCAAACTGGTACTCTAATAGAAGATGTCTGTTTGCAAGCTGTAGCTTGGCTTACTGTGCCACTGTGCTGGGAGCGAGGTGGTATCTCACTATAGTTTTCACTTGCATTTCCCCAGGGATTAGTGATGTTGAGCACCTTTTGACACGCTTGTTGGCCATTTTTATATCTTTAGAGAAATGTGTACTCAAGGCCTGGGTCCATTTTTTTTTTTTGATAGGCAGAGTGGACAGTGAGAGAGAGACAGAGAGAAAGGTTTCCTTTTTGCCGTTGGTGCACCCTCCAATGGCCGCCATGGCCGGCACGCTACGGCCGGCGCATCGTGCTGATCCAAAGCCAGGAGCCAGGTGCTTCTCCTGGTCTCCCATGCGGGTGCAGGGCCCAAGCACTTGGGCCATCCTCCACTGCACTCCCAGGCCACAGCAGAGAGCTGGCCTGGAAGAGGGGCAACAGGTCAGAATCCGGCGCCCCGACCGGGACTAGAACCCGGGGTGCCAGCGCTGCAAGGCGGAGGATTAGCCTAGTGAGCCGCGGCGCCGGTGAGGTCCATTTTCAAATTAGGTTGTTTTCTTTCCCTTCCCCAGCTTGAGTGCAAATGTATTACATGTCCTCGACAATGCATGTTTTCTTTTCAGTGTCTCGTTCTGCAGCTTCCTTGGCCCTTTTTGCCAGAATGCCAAACAGCTGAGCACTGGCACAGGCCATGCAAAGACAAACACCTTGCAGCTCTACTCCTCGGTGATGACTCTGGCTTTCTCCTTCTTGCAGACATTCCAGGCGGGCATCCCTGGTCCTGTTGGCTGGTGGGGGGGGGTGATCTGAGTTCTTCATCAGTGCTGTTCCCCTTCCTGGGGGCCCAGGATGAACGTGAGCTGTACTCCTTCAGCCGCTGCACAAGGGGCCTGCAGAGACTCGGTGGCTTTGTCTGCCTCCTCAGATCCACGGAGTATCCAAAGATCCAGGCCACCGTTCCGTGGATCTTTCCGTGGATACCCACCATGGTCGGCCCACACCTTGGTGTGGAACTTCACAGTGGGGCACCACCCCGTGGGCCTGATGGGTCACTGATGCACAATGCGGGGTGATACAGCGGGATGGGATTGGCCAAGTCTTGTGTCTATAAATCTGTGCACCTGCTGCTTGAACCATGTGGCCACACGCCACGGCCAGTGCCTGTTCAAGTGGGCCTTTGGGGTTGTGCCCATCCGGCTGGGCACTGTGGCTGCCTACTCCACTGGAAAACAGACAAATGGGGAAGAAAGCTTTTTTGTGGTTGAGTCATATATGATTTGTTTATATACTCAAGCTATCAGTCCCTTCTCAGATGACTTGCAGATATGTTCTCCCACTCCAGAGGCTGCCCTTTCATTCTGTTGTATGTTTTGATGCAATTTTAAATTTTTTTTAGGTTTTAATTTTGAAGAAGTTCAATCTGTTTTTGATGACTGTGCTTTTGGTGTCATAATTAGGAAGTCACTACCAAATGCAGTTGTCATGAAGCTTTTCCTCGACATCTTCTTCTAAAAGCTAACTTTCACATATGGTATAAGGTTAGGTTGGGTTTTTCCTGTTGTTTTTGAAGAAGGAAGATATGGGGTGGGCCTTGTGGCACAGCAAGTTCAGCCACCACTTGGTATGCCCACCTCCCGGCTGATCCACTTCCGTTTCAGCTCCCTGCTAATGCGTCTGGAAAGCAGTCCCTGCTGCCCAAGCAGGAGATCCAGATGGAGGTCCAGTCTCCTGGCTTCAGCCATTGTCGCTATTTGGGTAGTAAACCAGCGGATGGAAGATCTCTCCTTGCCTCCCCTACCTCTGTAACTCTGCCTTTCAAATAAACAAAAGAAATCTTTAAGAAAAAATAAGCAAGATATTATGGAGTATTTCTGGGCTGACGGCAGTGACCCAGTAGAGACAGAAACACTGACATGCAGATGAAAGAGAGATAATTGCAGAAGCAAAGTCCGTGAGAAAGTGAGAGAGCTGGGATGCAGGGACTCTCTCCTGTTGTGTCATCGCCTTACCCTTGGCATCGATCATCCTTGGTATCTGATCAAGTTTGTCATCCACGGTTGCTAATGTCTAAGGCCTCAGCCTGAAATCCTCCTACCCTTGATGTCTCCTTGGCTATACATCCCCACTTGTACTCATATTCGGAGTAGAGCCTGAATTGGCAATAGTGTAAAGTCTTCCTTACCATGGTAACAAGTGTCAGAACAATTTTGCTTTAACTAGTTCAAATGGGGTATTATACAAGAAGTATAAATAGCAGCCATTTGGGGAGTGCACCATTGGATGGGAGATCTCTTTCACTCTTTGTCTCTTTCTCTGTGTCACTCTACCTTTCAAATAAATAAGTAACTCTTTTAAAAGTAAAGTGTGTATCCACTATGAACTGTTACATGGCAAACAAGAGCACAAAACCATAATAAAGACAAGAAGAAATCTATAGAAGCACAACACTGCAGTAAAAATCTTTTGAATGGTTCTTTAGTGTTTGATAGAATAGTACATTTTACAAATTAAAAAGCATTCAGAAGATAAAAATAGCATCCTGTTGGGGCCAGTACTGTGGTGCAGCAGATTAAGCAGTCACTTGAAATGCCAGAATATCACGTCAGAGAGCCAGTTCTTCCAGTCCAGGCCAGCGCCGCAGCTCACTAGGCTAATCCTCTGCCTGCGGTGCCAGCACACCGGGTTCTAGTCCCGGTCGGGGCGCCGGATTCTGTCCCGGTTGCCCCTCTTCCAGGCCAGCTCTCTGCTGTGGCCAGGGAGTGCAGTGGAAGATGGCCCAAGTGCTTGGGCCCTGCACCCCATGGGAGACCAGGAGAAGCACCTGGCTCCTGCCTTCGGATCAGTGTGGTGCGCCAGCTGCGGCGGCCATTGGAGGGTGAACCAACAGCAAAAGGAAGACCTTTCTCTCTGTCTCTCTCTCACTGTCCACTCTGCCTGTCAAAAAAAAAAAAAAAAAAAAAAGGATAAAATACTTAGTAATTAACCAAGGAGGCGAAAGATATAAATAACAAAAATACAAAACATTATTGCAAGAATTATTTTAGACATAAATAAATGGGAAGACATTGTGTGTTGTATTTTTAGAAAATTTTGTGTATTTAGAAAATTCAATATCACCCCCCCCCGCCTCTGCCTCTCTGTAACTCTGCCTTTCAAATAAATCAATCTTTTTTTTTAAAAAAAAGATTTATTCTATTTATTTTAAAGACAGAGTTGCAGAGAGAGGTAGAGACACAGAGAGAGAGGTCTTCCATCCACTGGTTCACTCCCCAGATGGTCACAACGCCGATCCGAAGCCAGGAGCCAGGATCCTCCTCCAGGTCTCCCATGGGGGTTCAGGGGTCCAAGGACTTGGGCCATCTTCTACTGCTTTCCCAGGCAATAGCAGAGAGCTGGATCAGAAGAGGAGCAGCCAGGACTCAAACCAGTGCCCATTCGGGATGCCGACGCTTCAGGCCAGGTTGTTAACCCGCTGTGCCACAGCGCTGGCCCCAATGAATCTTTTTTTTTTTTTTTTTTTTTTTTTTTTTTTTTTTAAAGAGCACTCAATGGGAAATGGACAATCTTATCAATATACATGCTGCTAGAAAACTGGATATAAGAAAAAAAAAGAAGCTGTACCCTTACCAAACATCAAATACAAAAACTCAGAACAGACCAAAGACCTGGGCACAAGAGCTAAAACTGCAGAACTTCTAGAAGACCTATGAGAAAAGCTTCATGACACTGCATTATTCTTGGCCATGACACCCAAATCACAGGCAACAAAAGAAAAAAACAGACGAATTTCATAAAAATGAAACTTTTGTGCATCAAAAAAAACACAATAACAGGTCAATCCATTGGAGAAAATTTTTCAAAATCATTTATCCGATACGGAATTGGTGTTTATTATATAATGAATTCCTACAACTCTAGGAGGAAAAAAAAGCCAATTTAAAAACGGGCCAAGCACTAAAGTATACCTGCTAAAGAAGATACCCACGTGGCCAACAAGCACATGAAAAGATGCTCAACATTACTATTAGGGAAATGCAAATCAGATGCACAAATCATGTTACCCACGAGGCCAGCTGCTATAAAAAAGCATCCCTGCGCCCCATACTGCGGTACTTGGGCTTGGTCCTGGCTGCACTCCCTAGCCCAGCCTCCTGGCAGGTGATAGGCAGCCGGAGTCGTCCAGTCTTGGCCACCCACTCAGGAGACCCGTGCTCTCCGGCACTGTGGTGGACACGGGGAGGGAACCAGCAGCTGTTGGTCTGTGTCCCTCCAACAAATAAATAACAGAAAATGACAACAGCTGGTGAGAATCTCCGAGAATGTAAAACAGTGCAGCCACAGTGGAAGATGGCACGGCCATCGCTCAGCTCCGAAGCCCTGAATGACTGGACTGTCCAGCAATTCCTCCCCCAGGCGCACGTCCGAGAGGTGCAGGCAGGACCCTGCGCGGGCGAGCCCGCCGAGTGCCCGCTGGCAGGACGGGCGGATAAACCCAGCGTGGTGGCCTGTGGGGTTCTGCAAGGTTCTGCCGCGTGCTGCCCCGTGGATAATGCGTGAAGGCATTACACCCGGGAAAAGAGGCCAGCCCAAGAGAGTAAGCTCTGAGTGGGTTCACGGACTCAGGGTACCCGCAAGAGGCACCCCCAGAACGGGAATGCGCCATGGCGGCAGTCAGGGGCACAGATGGTGACCAACTTCGCGTTGGTGTACTTAACGCCACTGACCAATGGAGAATTGGCCGCAATTTTTAAAAAAGCGAGGCGAGGCCCCCCACCCACCTTGGAATTGGCGGGGCGCGGGGGCGAGGCTCACGCCCGCAGCCCCGCTCCCACTTCCGGGGTGGGCGAGCGCCGGGCTTCGACCTCCCCGCGCTCCCGCCGCCCCGTAGGCCACGTGGTTCCGCGTTACGTCGGTGCCGGGTAACGATGGCTACAGCCCAGCGTCAGGACACTCCCATCACCCCGCGGGGCCCCTCAGAGCGCCTTGGTGGCGCCTCTGTAACCTGCGACAATGGACGGCTGGCCCATTACAGGCCAACTAAGTGTACCTGTCACTGTTATCCTAGTGGACGCCTTAGTGTTCATTTCACTTTCTCCCCCAAGGCGAAGTCTCCGCCCCAAGCTTCTGCCCGCGGCCCCGCCCCCAGCCTCCATCTGCGCCAAGAATCGATCGCGGGATCAGGCCTCTCCCTGGCGCCCTAGCGGCGGCTGGGGGGGGCGGTGAGTGTCTGGCTCCGGGCTGGATTGGTGATGCCTAGGGCGCTGCGTGCGCCTGCGCAGTGCTGAAGGCCGCGCTCGCGCTGACGGGCTGCCGGAGCTCCTTCAGAGTGAGCGGGAGACTAGCCGAGGCTTCTCGTGCCTCCTACGGACACAGCATGGCGGACGAGGAGCTGGAGGCGCTGAGGAAGCAGAGGCTGGCGGAGCTGCAGGCGAAGCACGGGGTGAGCGCGCCCGCCCTCGCCCAGCCCGGCCCCTGCGGGGCGCCGCCCTCGCCCGGAGTGGAGGGCGCGGCCTCAGGCGGAGGCTCCCGGCGCCGCGGCCGGGTTGTGCCCCGCGGTCCGGGGCCCCGGCTGCTGCCCCCCGGCTGCCTCGTGGAAGGAGGGCTCCGTCGCCCGCCTCAGTCCCTGTCCGCGTCGCGTGGGGGGCTGGCGGCGGCGACCGCCTGCGGGCCTGCCTGGGTCTGGGGTCCCGGCCGGCCGGGCGTTAGTCAGCAGGTGCCCTCAGCGGTGCTGGCCGAGCAGGAATCCGCTCTTAGAGAACCCAGCAGGCCTGAGCCCTGGAGAGGGTCCGCCCGGAGGGAGGCGGGGGCCACCGGACCTTGGACGCGAAGCCCCCTGACCCGGACTCCGGGCGGAGGGGCGAGGGGCGCCGTGGCTGGCCGGGGTGGCCGGGAAGCCCTTCGTGGCGGGGGGGGGGGTCCTCGGCGTCCTGACCCCGGGGCGCAGGTGTTCCCCAGAGTGACGCGGAAAGGTACGGTTCGGGGGTACAGGAAGCCCCTTCCTCAGCGTGGTTTGGATTCTCAAATATTCCATTGGATTATGATTTTCGAAGCCCGACACACGAGGGGGAACTCGTTCTGCGAAGCCCCGTGTAGCATTATTTGGTGAACCGTCGCCAGCACTGCACGGGGCGGAAACACTAGGTCGTTCCTAGTTTTGGTGTTTTTTTTTTTTTTTTCCCCTTTCTGTGCAGTTAGTCAATTGAAAGGTGAAATTATTTTTTCAGGATCCCGGCGATGCAGCGCAACAGGAAGCAAAGCACAGGTATGAACTGGCACTCTGCACTGTTGGGAGCGTGGTTCTGCCGCGCGCGCGCGTGTGTGTGTGTGTGTGCACGCGGTATTTAACAGGTGTGTGCAGCTTCCTGGGATAGTGCTTTTCCCATAAATGACCACCAGGGTAGCTTCATTAGTAACTGGTTAATGAAATAAACATGTATGGAGCCCCCCTTAAAAACTTGGATTGCAGTCAGTGGTTTTTGTTGTTTTATGCCTAACCGGGATCATCTGAAAACGAGTAAAATAGTGGGAGCGCTCCGGGAGTGGAGCGCAGCGGGGTCCAAGTGCTCCCCCGCTGGTGGTCCGGCAGTGAATACCACCATTACAGGCGTCTCGCTGCTGTTTCACCCCAGCCAGGAGCACGCACTTCACACAGGTGCGGGTCCATGACTAAATATCTAAAGACCCCAGCTTGTGACCTGTTTAGAAATTGTGGTAAAAAACAAGTAACATAAAATGTATCATTTCTGCCATTTCTGAGTGTGCTGTTGAGTGGCCCTCCCTGTCCTGTGCAACAGCTCCCTAGAATGTCTTCATCTTGGAAAACAAACTCTGTGGTCGGCTCCCCCTCTCCCCCTCCTCCTGTCCCGCCACCTCCTGGTGCCTTCACTCATTCAGCAGACCCTTGCTGAGCACTGGGTTTGTGTCAGGCTCAGGGCTCTGTAGAAACTGACAAGGCAGAGGGAAGCAGTCAGGAGAAGCCCTGTAGTGAGCGGGCAGTACAGAGAAACCAAAACGACGTGGCTTTCATCCCTTCTAAGGTGTACTTTTTGTCTTTGTTTTCTTACAAGTTAGCATCTGAATATGGGGTGCATTTTATAATCAGTTAATTTTGTCCTGGATTTCCCCAGAGAGGATTTACTTTTGCGACTGCCATCGCTGGGGCACATTTCGGAGACTTCTTAAATCCAAACTACCAACCTGGGGGTGCGGTTCAAACAACAGTTCTGCAAGAGCAGAGCTTGGAGTTGAGATTCTCAGAGGCCCTTTTTCCCTGCCTCCCCTCGGGCCAGATGATACAAGCTTCCTTGTTGTCCTTTTCCGCATGATTGGGTTATTTCTTGTTTACCTTGTACTGAGGATGTTGCTACTTGATTCCCCAGGTGTCTGTCTTAACAACTGCTGGTGCCTTCCCTTCGGTGAGGTCCAGTACTAGTAGTTAGTGGCAGGGCTCAAGCACACAGGAGCTCTAAACCATGCTTCATGAATGAAGGGCCCCAGCCCTCCCTCTGATTCAGCCAGAGCATCTCTGTTCTGTGTATTAAGTTCCTGGAAGGGCTTTATTGGGGGGGGGGGGGGGTGGGCAGTCTGGTACTTGGGTAGTGGGAAGAAGCAAGGACAGTGCAGAGTAACCATTTTACTCCCCCTCCTCATCTAAGAAACAAGCTAGAGTCCTGAAGTACAGGATGGGGTCTGGATGGTCAGTTGCCTGTGCCTGCTTCACATAGCCTCCCTGGCATCAGCATCCTTCCAAATGCCGGCATCCTTTCCATAGTGTCTTTTTAAAATTTTTTTAATTTATTTTTGGAAGTCAGAGAGAGAGGGAGAGAGCTTCCATCCACTGGTGCATTTCCCAAGTTTTGGCCACAACGACCAGGGCTGGGCTAGGCTGAAACCAGAAGCCAGGAGCTTCATCTGTGACTGCCAGCTGAGTGCAGGAGCCCAGGGACGTGGGCCGTCTCCGCTGCCTGTCCAGGTGCATTAGCAGGGAGCTGCTGGATCAGAAGTGGAGCAGCTGGAACTTGAATTGGTACCCAGGTGGGAAGCTGGTGTCACAGGCGGTGGCTTAATCCATTAACTCCATAACACCAGCCCTCCCTCTTGTTTAAATATTTATTTTTGGAAGCCAGCATTGTAGGCCAGGGGTGTGGGGGACCACCACACGTTTCTAGCATCTGTCACACGCTGTGCACTTCAAAAATCACTGGTAATGGTGGTTGAACTGAAGCTCCATCCTGAGTTAGGAAAATGTAGCACTTACCTTGCAGCCTGGTCGGCGTGCACCCGTATGTCGTAAGGTTGGTTGAGGGCAGAGCACGCACCGTAGCAGTCCGTGTATACCGTAGATGTCTGCTTGGGAAACACTGCATGAGTTACTGTTCTGTCTGTTCAGCAGAAATGCTGAGAGCTTAGTTCTAATTTTGTTTGACCTATGTTTCTGTTGTAGGGAAGCAGAGATGAGAAACAGTATCTTAGCCCAAGTTCTGGATCAGTCAGCCCGGGCCAGGTGTAAGCATCTTCAGCTTCCTGTTTCCATAACGTTGGCTTGTCAGTTTAATTGGGAGATGCGCATGCAGTTACTGCCGTATCTAGATTAAGTACGCGTTTAACCTAAAAAACATGCAATAGATTTTTGTAAAAAGTGTAAAATCTGTAAACCTATAGAAATGTATTTAACTGTTCAAATTACCTGCTCAGTTCTCTTAACCAAGGAAATATCCTCCAAGTGCATGTTAGGTAAAATTTATAGGAAACACTTCTTAAAGAGTAGCAATCAGAAAGTTGCTCCTATTGACGGGGTGTTGGAACCTAGAGGTGCATTATATTCTCAATTACAGTCTGTGTTTGGGGTGTTCTTAATAAAAACCAGAAAGAATAAAATGAGCCATTCAGACTAAGCTGGTTCTCATCTTGCACCTTGAAGTCCAGTTTGAGTTTTGAAGAGACAGCTGTAGGTGTATCGTCATCACTACTACACACTGATAGACAAGTTGCCTCTCAGAGGGCAGACTTACACTTCTGGAGGCTGAGAACTTAGTTTACCAGGTTTAACTGCAGGCCCACCGCTATCTCCATGTGACTTTGCGATTGACAGGCCTGACCTTCAGTTCTCTCAGGTTCTGAGAGGGGTCACAACACTGTCAGCTTCACTGGTTCAGACACACTCAGGGGCTTGTGCAGTGCTCTGGAAATGTCAGCACATAGTTTAAAGGTACAATATAAGTGCATTTAATTTTGACACCTTTTGCATATGTATTTTTTTTTTTTTTCAGTAAGTAACTTAGCACTTGTAAAGCCTGAAAAAACTAAAGCAGTAGAAAATTACCTTATACAGATGGCAAGATATGGACAACTGAGTGGGAAGGTATGTTATCCTGTTTTATCAAAACATGGCTTCAAAAGGTCAATTTCATATTCATCAGATGATAGAATTCTTGCTGAGTCATTCCATAAAGAAATTTTTAAAGGAGAGAATCATCATACCCACCGTAAATCCTAAATAATTGCCTTTCCTAAAATCCTTAGCTTCTCTTCATCCCTGACACTGCTGTGGAACCTTGGTGTCGGTACTAGGTTAAACCGTTGCTCCTGCACTGGAACCAGGTTTATCAGTAATGCTGGCGAACATTTGCCAGTGTGGGGAAAGTCAGGCTTGTTCGGCAGAACCCCTCAGTCACTCTATGTGTCGCTATAACGCCGTGCACGCTGCATGTATTCTGTGAAGCCCTCCTGCACTCCCAAACCCTCTGCTGCCCTCAGCCTAGCAGGATCAGCCCTTTCCCCTGAGCCCCTCACACCAAGAGCCACACGTGTGGGAGACGGTGGGTGGATTTTGAGATTATTCCTTCAAGATGGCATCTAAGCTTCTCAGGGCAGAGGTGGTCTGTTTGTACCCCAGACAACACAGCAGTGTAGTGAACATGATTGGTACTTCTGTTGATGATGATGAAGATGTTCTTCATATTTTTTTACTTTGAAATGGTAAATTCTTTGTTTAAAGAAGTCCTGTTTTTCCTTCTGGTTATCCTAGGTATCAGAACAAGGTTTAATAGAAATCCTTGAAAAAGTAAGCCAACAAACAGAAAAGAAAACAACAGTTAAAGTAAGTTTCCCAAATGCACGTGGCAAAAGAAATGTTAGTGTTGGATGCACATCCGCCCTATCAGAATCTCTCAGCCCGTAGACACTTTCGTCTTGTAACACTGGGAAGTTTTGGAAAAAAGGCGGAATATATTGAAGGGGGTGGAAGGCTTTTGTCTCCCAGCCGCACCCTTGTAGGTCACTGAGTGGTTTTAAGGCACACAGAAGTGTCTTGCTAAAGAAAGTGGATGTTTTTCTTCTCAGGAATCTGAGCTATGATTTATTAGACATGTTATGACACTCATTTCATCTTCCCCCAGTTCAACAGAAGAAAAGTAATGGACTCTGATGAAGATGACGATTATTAACTAAAAAACTGTTCAGAAACTGGAACTTAATGCAACAGATCTGATAACATGTTTACCTTGTTTATTGTCTATATGCCTTTTAAAAAATAAACTTGTTATGCAAAATAAAGCCATTCAGGCAAGTTGTTTTAGTACCATAGCCAAGGGACCAGGAGATCTGCACTTTGACTCTTCCCCCTACACCATCAAAAGCTTTCAATGTGTAGCAGCATGGATTTATCCTTCAGAGTTGTGACTAAGGATTAGGTAGGGAAATGTCCTTAGCAGACAGAAGCTGCTCCAGCACTCTTCAGCGAGAAGAAAATAGCAGTGACCTGTTACATGGCGGAATTAAGACCCACGGATGGAACTGAATCAGCTTTAACATCTGACCACAGCTAGTATTTCCAAGACTAGGTTCTGAAAGCAAGCAAGTCATTTCTCTTCCTGCAGTACTTACATTTGATGTGAGGAAACTCCTGGTTTTAATCCTTCATAACCTGCTTTTTGAGGCATTGAGATTAAATTGTCTAACAAGTATCATTTCCATCCAACACAACTAAATAATAGTTCCACTAATAAAAATAATCAAATTCAGTAGGACATAACTGGTAGTACTTAACAATAAGAAACACGTTTGTAAGAGAAATGACTTTTAAAATTCAGTTGAGACAGTTCAACAGTTAAAATGTTTTGGTAGAAGTGTTCTGAGTTCTTAACTGATAAGGTTGCGGAAGGCTTCACATATATGTTACTGCTTATTTTGTGTTTCCACTTACTCATAAATTTAACTTGTAAAGGATCAACTAAACTGTTCAGTGCAATCTTTTGGACATCTTCATCTTGTGAGACAACCCACGAATATGTTCATAACGTGAGTAAGATGGATGGGATTAGTATCAGAACTGTGATGGGAAATGTGGTTCATAGTCCTCATCTCTGATTTAGCCAGCAGAGCTGTATTTGAGATTTACTGTATTGAATTTGTAACTACAGTTGAAGAAAGTCAGTGCTGGAACAAGTGCAACCATTCCTCAATAAACCAATGAGTAGAACCATCAAGAACGTTTTTTAAAGGAACACAGGATTATCAGAGTCAAAATTTGGAAGGAGGGGTGCAGGAAGAGGGGCACACATACTTGGCACAGCAGTTAAGAGGTGGCTATTAGAGTGCCTGGGTCTGTGTCCTGGCTCTGCTCCCAGTTCTAGACGCATGCTAATGCATACTCTGAGACACGGTAGAAGTACTTGGGTCCTTGATATCCACATGGGAGATGGATGGAGTTCTAGGCTCCTGGCTTTGGATTGGCCCAGCTCTGGCTGTTGTGGGCATTTGGGGAGCAAACCAGCAGATGAGAGATTTCTAAGTGTGGGTATCTCTGCCTTTCAAATAAATTCTAAAAAATTTTTAAAATTTGGTCAGGAGTTTTAAAAATTCCAATTACAGGCTGATTTTGCTTTAGGTCTCATGTAAAAATGCTGGGGGGACATTAGATGATTTTTAGCAACTTTGTTATAAGCTGCTTGCAGCTACTGACAGCAATGGGTTTTTAAATGGTTAAATCTTTGAAAGGCACTTACGAACAGTTCTACAGCGCATTAGAAAAGTATACCATGACACACTCAGAATCATAAAGTTTACTATTTCTTTTCCATCATTTGGCACATTTCCAAGGCACATTAGAAAATTAGAAATCATAAATTACTTTGTAGAAAAATAATCACCGCTCCTTTCTATACATACACAAGTATTTCCAAGAACATGCACAAAACCGTTTCCTTATTACAAAGTTATCTGAGGAGGTACTCAGGACAAACCCATGTTTGCAGCTCTAGACCAGTAACATAAAAAAATAACAGTGTAATCTATAGAAATTTATAAAAAGGAATAAGTGGCCATAAATTCTAACCTAAAGTAACTTTGACCTGGTTTGTGCTGTTTGGATTTGAATCAGAAGACTAAGAAAAGATGTGCCAAATCGACTCTAGTAACCATCTGTCGGGTGTGACATTTAAGGGAGGTTCTCAAAAGAAAGACATTCCTGGAAACACTTCTGCGAGTACGCGTGTGCAGTGCTGCGGGAAGAAAATTATACCCAGCTTCTTCCATATTCATGGTGTAGGCTGGTTGTAAGATGTCGCTACAATGAACATCACAATGGCATTTAGGCATCTTTGGGTTCAAGTCTTGCTTTTACAAAGGAACGTTTTCCAGGCCCTGTTTGTGCATTCAGATGTGACATTTCTGCCTGGCCCCCATGGTACCATGAAACCTAAACTGCTTCTCTTCAGCTCACCCCAAGTCGGGGAATTGTCTTAGCTTGCGGTTTGCTGGTTCATACTGGTTCATACACATCCCAGAGGCGTAGCCCCTGACAGCAGGAGGTGGTCCTGCTCAGGCACTGAGACCCACACCCGGACTTGAGGATCTGGCCATGAACACTGGAATTTCTGTCCATTCTTGATCACATGCGGTCATTAGCCTTGAAGAGGGCAGTTGAAGGGTCTTGTCTCCTTTCCTTCGCCCCAGAAAATCCTCTCTTCAAGCCAGTTATTTGAGGGTGCTAGCGTTAGCACCAGGCTGAGCTCGTGCCCAGCACCTGGTATACTCACTTGGCCACAGATTTAACAACCCCTGATTACTGCTGGGACTGGGAATTACTGGCCTCTTGGGGCGTGGCAGGGTGGCCAGCGGTGTCAGGGCCCTCGACTGTGTGTCTGCGCTGCAGCCGCCTGCTGCCTGCCTTTGCTGGAGCAGTCTGTCTGAGCCCAGGCGGCTCGCTGCTTCCCCCGTCCGCGGTCTGAGGCCGGCTCGGCTCCGGCAGGATGTTACTCTGTCTCAGGGTGTCTCCTTGCCTCTCTGGCTAAAGAAAAGGTACAAGTCAACCGATGTCTGCACCGTCCTTTCGTCAGCACCGCTGTGCGCTCACTGTGGCAGGGTGCTCCGTCCTGGGTGGGATCATCCCAGTTCTGACATCCCCGTGCTGACAGACGCTGGGCCTCCCACCAATCTGCAGGCCTGTCAGCTAAGCTGTGGGACATTAAATATGAGATCAAAATTCGCCATGTTGAGAAGAACCACTGATTTCTCTGAAACAAGTTTGAATTTTTTATGTGTTTGTCCCAACAAGCATCTGCCACAGCTGTAAATTCTATGTCTCACCAGCAAGGAGGGAAACTTTTTGCTGGCAAGTCACCTCACTGGCCCCTGGACTGTGTACCAGCCTTCCATCTACAACATGATGCGACAGAAAGATGGCCACAGAGAGCCTCCCCATGCAGCATTACCCCGTGCTCGGGGGTGCTCGCTACTCATCCCTTCCCTTCGAGCTCACAGCACAGGGCGGCTGCAAGGATCCCACTACCCCACACGCACTGCAGCAGCCCGCGCGTGCCTCACCCTGGCCCCTCGCACCTGTGTGTCTCCACCTGGAAAGGTATTAAATATAACAGCCAATGATGTCTGTAGTCTGGACTGTTCTACTCAAGACTGTATTTTCTGTAGCTGCTAACCCTTGTGTGGGATAAGGAAATGAAGATGACTATCAAGGGGACGTGTGTTTACCATGGATTACTTTTGGAAAAGCCAGGTTTTAAAAAATAGGATTATCATGGCCGGTGCCGCGGCTCAATAGGCTAATCCTCTGCCTGCGGCACCGGCACACCGAGTTCTAGTCCCGGTTGGGGCGCCGTATTCTGTCCCGGTCGCTCCTCTTCCTGTCCAGCTCTCTGCTGTGGCCAGGGAGTGCAGTGGAGGATGGCCCAAGTGCTTGGGCCCTGCACCCACATGGGAGACCAGAAGAAGCATCTGGCTCCTGGCTACAGATCAGCTCGGTGCGCCGGCCACAGCGGCCATTGGGGGATGAACCAATGGAAAAGGAAGACCTTTCTCTGTCTCTCTCTCTCACTGTCCACTGTGCCTGTCAAAAAAAAAAATAATAATAATAATAGGATTATCAGACAGGGTTCAGTAACTCACCTCACGCAAAGAACCTTCAGTAAAATTAGGAACACTTCTACCTCTTGCCATAATCTCCCTTGAAGTCCTTCCCCTGAAACCCAAAATAAACTAAGTATTAACCCAACAGAGATGTTTGGGATGGTGGTGTGAACACTCTGGCCACAAGGTGGCAGCATTAGATGACTGCATATGTGTCCACGGCCAATCAGAAGGGATTGTAAAGCCACTGTAAAGTGGAGGCAGCTCCGGATACTCACTTGAACTGACCCACAAAGCAAAACTCTCTTGTGAAAGGTTCATTGGGGAGCTCGTACATTTTTGAGTTCCCTGTAGAGAAAAGGATAAATTAAAATTGCAGTATATGGCTCGGTGCTGTGGCACAGTGGGGAAAGCTACTGCCTGCAGTGCCAGCATCCATGTGGACACCAGTTCAAGTCCCAGCTGCTCCACTTCTGATCCAGCTCCCTGCTAATGTGCCTGGGAAAGCAGCAGAGGATGGACCAAGTGCTTGGGCCCTGCACTCACATGGGAGACCCAGAAGAAACTCCTGGCTCCAGGCAGGCCAAGCTCCGGCCACTGTGGCCATTTGGGGAGTGAACCACAAGATGGAATCTCTTTCTCATTCTCTCTATAATCTGCCATTAGAATAAATAAATGTATCTCTTTCTTTAAGCTTTATTTAAGTGTTCGAAAGGCAGAGTTAGAGAGGCAGAGGCAGAGAGAGGTCTTCCACCTGCTGGCCCACTCCCCAATTGGCCTCAACAGCCAGAGCTGTACCGATTCAGAGCCAGGAGCCAAGAGCAGCCTCCCAGTCTCCCACGCGGGTGCAGGGACCCAAGGACCTGGGCCATCTTCCACTGCTTTCCCAGGCCATAGCAGGGAGCTGGATCAGAAGTGGAGCAGCCAGGACACGAACTGGTGTCCATATGGGATGCCAGCACTGCAGGAGGCGGCTCCACCTGCTACACCACAGTGACAACCCCTAAATATATTTTTAAAAATTTGCAGTGTGAATAAACTTTCCATTTTTCTGTTCTAATGAAATTCAGAAAATTGTTGCTTACTTAAAGGAACATATTAGCAAACACCTGTTTATTGCTGTGTGAGCCCCCCCCCCACAAGAAAATACATCCTTAACTCACAGATACTTCCTACATTCACTACATATGGCCAATTATGGTGAGACAGTCACAGGGTTGTGATTTTAAAAAGAAGAGATGGAACAAGGATACCTTCTAAACAAAACAAAAAAAAAAGCCAAAACCACAAAAATTTTTAAGATGCACACATCCCAGTGCCGGTGCCGCGGTTCACTAGGCTAATCCTCTGCCTTGCGGTGCCGGCACACTGGGTTCTAGTCCCGGTCGGGGCACCGGATCCTGTCCCGGTTGCCCCTCTTCCAGGCCAGCTCTCTGCTGTGGCCAGGGAGTGCAGTGGAGGATGGCCCAAGTGCTTGGGCCCTGCACCCCATGGGAGACCAGGAGAAGCACCTGGCTCCTGCCATCGGATCAGCGTAGTGCGCCGGCCGCAGCGCGCCGGCCGTGGCGGCCATTGGTGGGTGAACCAACAGCAAAGGAAGACCTTTCTCTCTGTCTCTCTCTCTCTCTCACTGTCCACTCTGCCTGTCAAAAAAAAAAAAAAAGATGCACACATCCCATGTTGGAGGCCTGCTCTGAGGTCCACCTTCCTTGCCAATGTGCACCCTGGGAAGCAGCAGGCGGTGGCATAAATACTTGGGTCCCTCCAACCCATGTGGGAGACCAGACCGAGTTCCAGGCTCCTGATTTTAGCTTGGCCCAGCCCTGGTTCTTACAGGCATTTGGGAAGTGAATCAGCACATGGAAAATAGTCCCAACACTGTTGTTCTAATTATCATCAACCTCTGAATGCCTGCAAATTAAAAACAAAAAGAAATTTAAAAGTAGCATTTTTCCCTACATGTCCAGGAAATGGCTTGGACACCTGGCATGGAATATGAGGCATGAAAGATAGTGTCAGAGGTTGCCCCTGGCTTCCAGCTGAGCCCTGGAGGTGATGCTGTGCCCTCCTGTCCTGCTTCCTCAGAAATGTCATTATGATAGACCAGAAAACCCGTACCAAGGGAAGCCTGGGGTCGGGGCTGTGGTGTAGTGGGTAAAGCCACTGCCCGTGACACCGGAATCCCATACGGCTGCCCGTGTGAGTCTCGGCTGCTCCATTTCCAATAGAGCTCTCTGCTATGGTCTGGGAAAGCAGTGGAAGATGGCCCGAGTGCTTGAGCCCCTGCACCCATGTGGGAGACCTGGAAGAAGCTCCTGGCTCCTGGCTTCTGACGGGCTCAGCTCTGGCTGTTGCGGCCATTTGGGGAGTGAACCTGTAGGTGGAAGACCTCTCTATTTCCTTCTCTAACTTTGCCTTTCAAATAAATACAATAAACCCTTTAAAAACTAAGAAATGCTCACCACTTACTTCAGAACACGGATCTCTTTGGTCCACGTATCCCCCACCAGAGTCCGGATCATAACTACATTTACGGTTACAGTGCAGTGGGAGCCAGCAAGTACCCATGCATTTCCAGATAACCCAGGCTGAGGTGCCAGGACGAAGGTGAGCGCTCACATTTTTTCCTGATCTTCACAGTAACACACTCCTTGCTGTCTGGCTCGCCAGCAGCCTCTAGCGAGGCGACGCAGCTCGGGACGACCTGAAGTAACTCCATTATCTTGGAATTCTACAATTTGAAAGGAGAGGTGACCGTGACAGTCTGTCCTTGTTGGGGAGCCCCAGGTCAGCCCTGCTGTGGCTGGGCAGGAAGGGCTCAGAAGCAAGTGCAGACAAAACCGACAGGCCCCAGTGCTGAAAGCTGCCGGCCTGGGAGCCCAGCTCTGCCCCTGCCGACCGCACCAGCGCCTGGTACTGTATGGCTATCCGGAGGCCTCCGAGGGCCCGCCAGGGAGTGGAGTCCTCAATGCCCACCCTCATCATCATCTGAGAAAGAATTTAAACAGGGTTTGAAATATTTCAAATTCTGTTAGGAAACATCCCTGGAAATAAGTGGGTTGGATTTATGGAGACTTTAACATCTCAACCGTGTCAGCAAACGAGATTAAAATTCAGAGTGAGAGGGGATGGTGCTGTGGCGCAGCAGGTTAACGCCCTGGCCTGAAGCGCTGGCATCCCATATGGGCGCCGGTTCGAGACCCAGCTGCTCCACTTCCGATCCAGTTCTCTGCTATGGCCTGGGTAAGCAGTAGAAGATGGCCCAAGTCCTTGGGCCCCTGCACCCGCATGGGAGACTGGGAAGAGGCTCCTGGTTCCTGGCTTTGGATCAGTGCAGCTCCAACTGTTGCAGCCAATTGGGGAGTGAACCATCTGATGGAAGACCTCTCTCTCTCTCTAACTCTCTTAAATAAATAAATAGGGCCAGTGCCATGGCTCACTTGGTTAATCCTTCGCCTGTGGCACCAGCAAAACATATGGGCACCGGATTCTGTCCTGGTTGCTCCTCTTCCAGTCCAGCTCTCTGCTGTGGCCCTGGAGGACAGTGGAGGATGGCCCAGGTGCTTGGGCCCCTGTACCCACATGGGAGACCAGGGAGAAGCACCTGGCTTCTGGCTTCGGATCAGCACAGCCCCAGCGGTAGCGGCCATTTGGGGAGTGAACCAACAGAAGGAAGACCTTTCTCTCTGTCTCTCTCTCTCTCTCACTGTCTAACTCTACCTGTCAAAAATAAATAAATAAATAAATCTGGGCCAGTGCTGTGGCTCACTAGGCTAATCCTCTGCCTGCTGTGCCGGCACTCCGGGTTCTAGTCCTGGTTGGGGTGCCGGTTCTGTCCTGGTTGCCCCTCTTCCAGTCCAGCTCTCTGCTGTGGCCCGGGAAGGCAGTGGAGGATGGCCCATGTCCTTGGGCCCTGCACCCGCATGGGAGACCAGGAAGAAGCACCTAGCTCCTGGCTTCAGACTGGCACAGTGTGTCGGCTGTAGCAGCCATTTGGGGGGTGAACCAACAGAAGGAAGACCTTTCTCTTCTCTCTCTCTCTCACTGTCTAACTCTGCCTGTCAAAAAAATAAACAAATAAAAATAAATCTTTAAAAAAAAATTTTCAGAGTGAGAACTGGAAAAGCAAAGAGCCCCCTTCTGCCCAGTCCTCGGCCACCACCCACAGCACTGGAGAGGGCAGGACGCTGGAGTCACAGTTCTGCAGAACCAGCGACGCCCACACACTAACACGCCCTCCCTGGGCTGCGGCTAAGACAGAGGGACTGCAGCAGAGGCTAACTTGCTACTTCCCCTCAAGTACTTGACACATGGAAGTGTGCCAGCCAGGTGGCAGCAGGGGACGGGCCTTGGAACACCACCCCAAAAGGATGGGTCCCAGCTCCCGGGGCCTCGGGACCTAGGCCTGCCCACAGGCTTCGGCACAGGGACTCGGAGGCCCCTGAGGGCGGGAGTCCCCGGCTCGGCAGCGCTCGCACTCACGCGTTCAGCACAGTCCACGGCCGTGCGCTGCCTCTTGTTCATGATGTGCACCGACGCCCCGTGCAGCAGCAGCAGCTCCACCACAAACACGTGCCTCCCCATCACCGCCTCGTGCAGTGCCGTGTTGCCCTTGTAGTTGCAGGCGTTGATGGCGGCCCCGTGCTGGGGGAGGGAGGGCTCACGTCAGCACGCGCGCTGGGGAAGGGGCACGCGGGGCCCGGCGGGGAGCATCTCCTAGTCGCTTCAGGTGTCGCGGGGAGAGTGACCCTGGGAAGACAGGCTCAGGCACAAAGGCACGGCCTGCGGCACCCGGGGCTAATGCAGAACACGGCAGAAGCGAGGACAGCTGACGCCCACGGGGCACCTGCAGCCCCACAAAGCCAAGGCTTGGATAAACAGGACAGTACATGGAAAACAGCCGAACAGACTGGGCTAAATGACACGCATGTTTGAAGGCCACCGAGATGAGCTGCCTTTGAGTAACATAGATTGGGACAGGTTGGTTTTCCCCTGCTTCTTTAAATTCTTTGTTCTAAAGTCAACACCGTTTTATCAAGAACCAGGACAGGGCCAGCGCTGTGGCACTGCAGGTTAAGCCTGTGACACCAGCATCCTGTATGAGCGCCCGTTCGAGTCCCAGATGCTCCACTTCCAATCCAGCTGTCTACTAATGGGCCTGGGAAAGCAGCGGAAAATGGGCCATGTGCTGGGTTCCTGCCACCCATGTGGGAGACCTGGATGGAGTTCCTGGCTCCTGGGTTTGGCCTGGCCCAACCTTTGCTGTTGTGGCCATGTGGGAAGTGAACCAACAGATGGAAGATCTCTCTTTCTCTTTCTCTCCCCCTCTGTAACTCTGCCTTTCAAATAAAATAAATAAACTTTTTTTTAAAGACTTATTTATTTTACTTGAAAGTCAGAGTTACACAGAGAGAGGAAAGGCAGAGAAAGAGAGAGGTCTTCCATCAAATGGTTCACTCCCCAATTGGCCACAACGGCCGGAGCTGCACCAACCCAAAGCCAGGAGCCAGGAGCCTCCTCCGGGTCTCCCATGCGCGTACAGGGGCCCAAGGACTTGGGCCATCTTCTACTGCTTTCCCAGGCCATAGCAGAGAGCTGGACAGGAAGTAGAGAAGTCAGGTCTCGAACCAGCAGCTATGAGATGCTGGCGCTTCAGGCCAGGGTGTTAACCCGCCAGCCCCAATAAATAAATCTTTAAAAAAAAAAGGGGGGGGAGCTGGAGCTGTGGTGTAAGGGTAAAGCCACCACTTGTGACGCTAATTTGTGTCCCGGTTGCTCCTCTTCTCATCCAGCTCCCTGCTAATGGCCTAGGCGCTTGCATCCTGCCACCCATGTGAGAGCCTGGATGAAGCTCCAGGCTCCTGGCTTTGGCCTGGCCCAGGCCCAGCCACTGCAGCCATCCGGGTAGTGAACCAATGGACGGAAGCGCTCGCTCTTTCTCTCTCTCTCTCTCTCAATCTCTCTCTCTGTGTGTGTGTATCTAACTCTGCCTTGCAAATAAAAAGGAAGAGGGAGACAAAGGAGCACTGGCAACCCACACTTCAGGTCACAGCACCCCCAGAGGAAACGAGGTGAGGCCCAGGCCTTCAGCCACAGCAGTGTCTGTGTCCCCGATGGAGCAGTGCCGACGCTGAGGCGCCAGCCCAGGCCCATCGGAGAACGGCGGGCGGATCGTGTTCACGAGCCCCGTCCCCGCTCGGCGCCCCTGGCACTGGCAGGAGCCTCGGCCGGCAGGGCTGGGGGGGACCCTTACCTGCAGCAGCAGCGCCGCGACGTCGTGATGGCCGCCGGAAGAGGCATAGATGAGGGGCGTGTTCCCACTCCCGTCCTTCGTGTTGGGTTTCGCGTGAGAATCCAACAGATACTTCACCACCTGGACCGGACAAGAAGTCTCAACTCCAACGGGAACACGCGGCAGCCGGGGGTGGGGGCTGGGTGGGGGAACTCCTCTAACTTGGGACCCTGCTGACGTTTCTCCAGGCTTTCGGGGAAGGCTCTGCATGGGGCCTCGCCTGCGGGAAAGGAGGCGGCTGCAGGCCGAGGGTGAATGCGGGCGAGGGCTCCGACAGGCACTCAAGCTTTCATTTCAGCTCCGCACCCACGCTCTGCAGAGGTGGGAATAGGACCCATTTCACAGATTAGGAAGCTGATGCTCCAAGCGCTGTGCTGGGTGTTTATGAGATGGGAGGCCTGAATGATAGTCCCTCTCTTCAAAACTCTGACAGAGGAAAATGAAGGCATACACACAAAGACCATTTTCTAAAAGTTCATCATTCAAAAATTATTTCGTGGCTCCTTCTATGGTGCCCCGACTGTACTAAACTGGCAGAAGGAGTAGAGGACTCTGGGTAGGGCCCTTGATGACTAACCCCAAGCACAGGAGCCAGCTCTCGCTGGGGTCAGAGGTGAATGACAACACAGGAAAGGAGCTGGCTCTCCCAGGGAGCACCGATCTCTCCACCGCAGGTGGAGGGCCGTGCCAGGTGCTGGGGGAGGAAGTGTGCCCATGCCCTGGGCCAGCCACCCCCCGGGGGCAGAGCCCATGCCTGGAAGTGGCCCTTCTGGCAGGCCAGGTGCAGGGGGGCGGCCTGGCTCGCGGTGCTGGCGCCGACACAGGCACCGTGCTTCAACAGAAGGGGCACGAGGTCCGCCCGACCGTGCAGGGCGGCGATGTGCAGCGGGGAGCAGCCGTCCTGGTTGGTCACGTTCACACCAAGCCCACTGGCGGGAACCTTTGCCAGCTTCTAGAGGGGGCACAAGACAGAAACAGAAATGTCATCAGTATTCAGGAAGTCAGGCCGAAGGAACCGAACTCATCTGTCCAACAGCTCCCTGTGCAAAACTGGAGAGCCCGGTGGGACCCAGACTCACTGCGCCCAGGTGAACCCCTATTTTAGAAAGGTTCATCACAGCCAATGACGGGCTTCCACGTGCAGCAAAGCCAGCCCCCTCCAGGCTGCACCAGCATGCTGGACAATTCCCTGGAAACCAAGTCTGGTCCATAAATGGTCCTGAAATGACTGGACATCCATAGATGGAAACACTCTATGTCAGTCCTTACCTCACAGCAAATACAAAAGTCGACGTGCCTCCCCAGGGACGGGCCTTTGGTCAGCTGACCCAAGTCAGAGTGCCTGGGCCAATCCCTGGACCCGGCTCCTTAGCCGAGCTTCCCCCAGGGCAGACGCTGGGAGGCAGCGTTCTGTGGCTGAAGCAGGTGGGTCCCTGCCACCCACAAGGAAGAACTGGGTTGAGTTCCCAGCTCCTGACCTCAGCCTGCAGCTGCAGGCACTTGGGGAGTAAGCCAGCAGACGCGAGCTCTGTCTGTTTTTTTTCTGTCTCTCTGCCTCTCAAATAAATAAAAATTATAAAAATAAAAAATAAGGGGCAGGCATTTGGCATAATGCTTAAGTCAACACAAGTGTGTGTGTGCGTGTGTGTGTGTGTAAAATATGATCTCATTTACATAAAAGTCTATAAAACATGAACTAATTCATTTTTAAAATTTTTTAAAGACATTCATTTGAGATAGAGCTATAAACAGAGGGAGAGACAGAAAGGTCCTCCATCCACTGGTTCACTCCCCAAATGGCCACAACAACTGGAGCTGGGGTGATCCGAAGCCAGGAGCTTCTTCCAGGTCTCCCACGGGGGTGCATGGGCCCAAGCACTTGGTCCATCCTCCACTGCCCTCCCAGACCACAGCAGAGAGCTGGATTTGAATAGGAGCAGCCGGGCCGCGAAACGGTGCCCAAATGGGATGCTGGCGTTTACCCGCTACACCACAGAGCCAGCCCTGAACTAATTCATTTTTTAAAAAGATTTAGCTACTTATTTGAAAGGCAGAGTGACAGAGAAAGAAAGGAAACACAGCAGAGATATTTTCCATCCGCTGGTTCACTCCCCAAACACCCAAAACAGTCAGGGCTGGGCCAGGGGAAAGGCAGATGCCAGGAGCTCCCCCTGGGCCTCCCACATGGCTGGCAGGTACTCAAGTAATCCAGTCATCATCTGTTGCCTCCCCCTGTTACATTAGCCAGGAGCTGGATCGGAGGCAGAGTAACCGGAACTCAACCGGCACCGACAGGAAGGCAGCATCACCAAGCAGCGGAGTGACCCACAAAGCCACAGCACTGGCTCCGTAGCAAAGCTTTTTTTTTTTTTTTTTTAGCAAGGTAGCATTATTTTGCAATTCAAGGAAAATACCAGTCTATCCGTTTGGGAAGGTTAAATTCATTTTCCTAGATTGGGACATCTGCATCCATAGTGAGACAGCTAACACACAAGGACATACTGTATACATCACACAATTTACAGCTGCTCAAAAGAAAATGAAATACTTAACAAAACATAGACTCTGTATGCTAAAAACCACAAAATGTTGATGAAAGACACCAGAGAGGACTGAAATACTTGGACAGTGAAATACTTCACTAAAGACAATATACAAAGAAGTTATTTCTACCCAAATTGATCTAGAGTTTGTTTGAAGATTTATTTATTTGAAAGGCAAAATGACAGGGAGAAATGGGGTTCGGGGAGAGCTGGGAGGTGACAGAGAGAGAAAGAGAGAGAGGTATTTTCTATTTGCTGGTTCACTCCCTAAATGGCCACAACAGCTTGGATTAGCCAGGCTGAAAAAGCCAGGAGCCTAGAACTCCATTTGGGTCTCCTGTGTGAGTGGCAGTGGCCCAAATCCTTGGGCCATCTTCCACTGCCTTCCCAGGCACATTAGCAAGAAGCTGGATTGCAAGTGGGGCAGTCGGGACTTGTACCAATGCTCATATTGGATGCTGGTGCCGGCGTTGCAGACGCTGGCTTAACCTGCTACATCACATCGGCAGCACCAGATCCATAGTTTTAATGTAATTCCCACGAAAATCCCAGCAAGTGTTTCTTCAGACAGACACAAAGTTACTCTAAAACTTAAATGGAAGGAGCAGGCATTTCGTGGCTGAGATCCCTGCATCCCACAGCAGAGTACCTGGGATGGGCAGCTCCTGACTCCAGCTTCCTGCTAACCCAGACCCTTGGAGGCACTGGGCTCCTACCGCCCATGTGGGAGAGACCTGGATTGCATGCCCGGCTGCGGGCTTCAGCCCGGCTGATGTGGATTTCTGAGGGGTGGCCAGCGCCTGGAGCTCCCTCTGTCGCGCCCCTAAATGAACTAACCAGCGTAGTCAATAATAATAAAGTATGTATGACAAGGCACAGGCGTGGGAACAGCTCACACTGTCCTGGCAGAGAGGAATGACTTGGGAGGAGTCAGCCACCCTCCGCGGGTCAAAGCTGCCTCTCCAGTGACAGGAATGAAGACAGGCAGGACGTAGCGGTGGGGGGACGCAGAGCCTGAAGACAGACCCACGCAATCCAGGGTCCACTGAGGCCCCTGGCGGGTCAGCGGGGGGAGGGACAGCCTTTCCGACAAGCACCGCTGCATCAAGTGGGCACCAGTGGCCAGAAGAAACAGGCAAGATAAAGCTCAACCGGAATCTCACACCTTGACAGAAGTTACCTCAAATTGGATCAAGGACTTAACTGGGAAATGTACAAGTAGCTTCCACAGCTGGATCCATACTCGTGGTGGCTTCTCTCCAGCCTGGGCTAACAAGGAATCCCCATGGCAGCTCACAGGCTGCCTGTTAACAGGCACGCAGGGAGGATGCGGCTGAGAAGCCCAGAGCTTTCCCGAGGGAGAGATGAACGTGCCCCGCCCCCCACCACCAGCAGCAGCAGGCGCGAAGCCAAACCTTACCTTCTGAGCAGGAGCACACTTGGGGCACTGGCACAGCGGGTGGCAGAATTCAAGATCCGCGGCGCTGCCGGCACCCTCCGCCTCATCCAGGTCCTCCTCTGTCCACTCCAAAAGGTAGCGCACCTGGGGTTCAGAGCGGGGAGAAACAGGAACTTAGCATTCACCCCGGGCAGGCCACAGTGTCTTACACACACACACACGCACGCACACGCACACACAGGCACACACTCTCCTTCCTTCATTCCTTCCTCAGCCACGGAGCCATTTACACGGCGTCTGCTACCCTGTGGATGCCAGGTGCGGCTGAGCTCAGGCCCTTCTAGGTCCTCCTAGTGGGGACCCAGAGAGCCGAGGCGGCCACTGTCACAGCTGACATCAGAGGGAACTTTCTTCTACCTTACAAAGGGCAGGCAGGGCGGCCGCAGTGACAGCCAACACCCCGGGCCTCCTGTGGGACCTGCTCGGACGCTTGTGCCAGCCTCTGCCCTCTCAGCTGACAGAAGCACACCAAATGGCCAACAGCTGCTCTGAGGGTGCCCGGCTAAGCACACACAGGCTCCCCGACTCCACGCTGGGGCTCCTTCCACTGTAACGCACCAGCCGTGCACGGGAACATTGAAAAGAACTCCAAACAGCCCAAATGTGTGTCCTAGCAAAGACTAGTTTTTAGAACACGCAATTTGAGAAACAAAAACAAAACACGTGTCTAGACCTGGCTCTAAGTGCTGAGCAGCCAGGCGTGACGCAGGGTGCTGGGGACAGCCCAGACGACAAATCCTCCTCCCCGGGGCACTCCCTGCAGAGCAGGGCCACGGAGCACAGAGGACAGGTGGGCTGGGGAGCGATGGGCAGGTGGCACCTGTGGTTTAGGTGTGGACCCCAGGCACTGGGCAGTTGGTCTCTACCTGGTGCCTTTGTGAGCGGCCTCAGCTCCCTGCCTGCTGGTCCCCGGCAGGAGGAAGTGCAGACACCAGGGCACAGGACAGCCATTGCTTCCCCACGCATGCGGTGCCAAGGCTTCCACCGGGGAAGCCCCCAAAGAACACTGGGTCCTCCTGGGGCCGGTCTCATGAGCAGCAACCCAGCATCAGCCTGACTTCCCCTAGCCCCAGGAACCACGGGTCGACCTGATGGACCAACAGGGGCCTCTGGGCAATGCAGTGACAATGACATTCAGATTCCTGATATCCCAGTGATTTCTGTGCAAACCCCATCATTGCTGGACAGCTCCCTCTTCATACAACTGACTCAGGGCTCCTCCATCAGAAGCCAGAACCAGCCTGGGAAACCATGCACAGGAACCTCACGCGGGCTGCCTCCCTGCCCACTTAAGCCTACCAGGTGTGCCCACCACCCAGCAGTGATGGTTCGGACAGATGCAGTCCCTCAAGCCGCGACACCCTCTCCAGGTGCCAACTCCTCTCATCCAGTCACTCGGACCTGCCCACAGCTGCTGCAGGACCACGCCAACACTGGTGGTCTCTGCCCTTGCCTCCACCACCTTCTGTCTCCCCAGAGCCCTGCCTGCTCTCAACACCAGGCCACCTGCCTTGCTCCCCGGCTCGAGGGTCTGGCTCTGAGCCCCTGCACTTGGCTGGCATTCCTGCCAACCTCTCACCACACTCCTGCCACAAGAACGGCCAAAGCACTGGGACCATGCTCACGACCCTCCTGCCAGTCCCCAGCAGCACGCGCTCCTCAGAGGCGCCACAAGGGGGCAGCTGCGGGAACCCGAGCGCACGTCTCAAAACTCACCATTTCCAGATCGCCATCAGCTACCGCTCTTAGAAGTTTTTCTACCTTGAGTAAAGGAAGCGGAATGTTAGAAACGTGATTTTAGTAATGAAATACTAATGGAAGTACAAACCCTCTGCAACCCTAGCAGCTCTCATGAGTCTCTTCGTTTGTGGCGTTTAAGTGTCTCATTTAGCGTCTTTCCAACATTCCTACACCTGCCCAGCCGGCACATCCCAGGAGGCTGCTAGCATGCAGAGGACTGGCTGTCACTTGAGATCTAGGATGCGTGAGCATTACTCACGTGGGACGATGAAGGGGTCAACTCAGCACTCGTGATCCAGGGGACAGTGCCACGCGGGCGGCCACCCCTCCCATCCCATGAAGGTTTCAGGTCCCCATCACGGCAGGCCATGTCCCCTGGCCTGCCTTGCTGTGGTGCTGCATTGATCGGGCCCTCTGAGAGCAGGCCATGGCTCAGGGGTCCAAGGAGAGAGACACTGGGGTCGACCCGTGAGAACCAACCCCGCGTGGTGTGGCCACACTGCCCAGTGACCGGTCTACTGGGCTGACACTCAGACAGACTCTAAGTTAAATGAGGCTTTTACAAAACGCAGTGTGTGCTTGCAAGTCAATGCTGGCTGGCACAGACTTTGCAAGAAGTGAGAGTTACTAACGGTTACTGACTGGAATGCTGTGGGGGTGGAAGGTGGAGGGCAGAGAACACACTCTTACGGATCTGAAGTCGGGGACCCACAGAAGATTCCTGCGCCCCACCCCCCAGCCCCCTCTGAAACACACGCACGCCACACCCAGCCAAGAGCTGCTCAGGGAACAGACCATGGAAGGCAGCACGAGTACAGAGCAGTCAGAGACGCAGCTGCCCCAGCAACTGGGGGGCAGCCGACCAGGCAGCCCTTGAACTGGCCGCCGTGACAGCGGGGCCGCACAGCGTCCTCTGCCTTCCAGGGGGAAGCCTCACCTCTCTGTAGTCCTTCTTGGCCTCCTCCTGCCTGGAGCTCGCTGATGCCGACGAGAAGCTGGAGCTGGAGGAGCCCTGGCTGATGGAGTCCCCGGAGCGTGGAGGCGACTGCTCAGGGCCCTGCAGCGGAGCCAGACGGGTGGGGGGGGGGGGGATGAGGAGTGACCCACACGCTCGAGGAGCAGCGGAGAGGTCCTCGGTCCCCAGGGAGCTCACTCACCTCAGCGGACTTCTGCCGCCTGTCGAAGGATGGCTGACGGGCTTCCAGGATGGCCAGAATCTAGGTGGACAAAGGGGACACGAGAAGCCCCGAATGGGAAGGGCAGCAGCAAGCAGCACCACCTACTCCCCACCCCATCCTCAACAGCCGCACAGCAAGAGCATGACGTCCTGTGGGGCAGCTACAACCCCGCGGAGAAACCAAGACCCCAGTGGGCGGGAACCCACTCAGGACGGCGAAGGGCTCCTCCAGGGCTCCGAGGACAGGAGAAGCCCAGGCACAGACGGGGCCTCCATGGCACCCAGGCCTGTCCACATACATGAGTGTGAGCTTTCTGAACCCACGGGTCTACTCAGGGCCGAGCCAAGGGTCCTGCACCTTCCCTCTGCAGGGGTCTCTGTGGAAGGGTCTCTGGCTGGAGCCAGCTCTGTCCCAGGCCAGGGTGGCCAGGCTCAGCCCGGGGGTTCGGGGCAATGTGGCCGGGACCCCTGGGTGCAGGGGAAGGATGGGACTGTTCAGAAAGTGCTCCTGTGGGCCTTTTGCTAAGTGCTGTCACCCCCCACGCACACACAGGGTAGACAAGGAGCACAGGAGACAGGGTGTTGGGTGTGCATAGACAGCGGGGATGGTTTCATGGGAACAAACTTGACTCTAAACTCATCCAGTTGCATAAATTAAATATGCACAACTTTTTCTAGATCAGTCACATCTCAATATAGTGTTTTTTTTTTTTTTTTTGAGAAAGAAACTGTAACGTTCCCAGATTTAGATGGTGACCAAGCTGAAATAACTCCCTAGCAGAGAGCTGGAATCATCAAAGTGATGCAGCAAAAGTGAAACACTGGGCCCAGCATCTTAGTGCAGAGGGTTAAGCCGCAGCCCGTGATGCAGCACCCCCTGCTGGAGTGCTGGTTTGAGTCCCAGGTGGTCTGCTTGTGCCCTAGCTCCTTGCTGATGCACCTGGGAAGGCAGCGGAAGATGGCCCAAGGGCTTGGTCTCCTGCCACCTACATAGGAGACAAAGGTAGAGTTTCAGACTCCTAGCCTCAATCTGGCTTAGCTCCAGCTGTTGCAGCCACTGGTGGGGGGGGGGGGGGGGAGCAAAACTAGCAGATGGAAGATCTCTCTGTTGCCCTGCCTTTCAAATAAATAAAATAAAGCTTTTTAAAAAATCTATAAGGCAGAGAGTCAGGCCCGTGAACAGGAGGAGTTAGAGACCTGCTTTAGACAGAATCGCTGATGTGATGCTGGGGTGCCTGTGGCAGTGGCGGGGGGTGGGGAAGCCTGCATCTCTCAGGGGCCCTGCACCCACCAGAGCCGCTCCCCTGCCCCTGCCCTTGCCCTTCAGGTTGCAGAACTGTGTTTCCAGAAATTACACCCAGGGAGAGGTGACAGATCACTTGTGAGAGAAAGCTACACGCAATGACGTTCAGAATTGAATGAGAACAAAGCTCGTGGCGCCCAAGAAGCGCTGGGAACACAGGGCTCTGGCACACTCTGCCTTCAGTCCCCATGCCCACAGCCTCCTTCCTCGTGTGGAGCCACTGTCCCCTCGCTACCCACCCCGTGTGCTGGGAGATCACTGGCACTCTGAGGCTGCAGACAATATAAATAAGTAAAACCCATTAGCAGTGAGCTCCCAGATGCAGCTGAGACGGTGGCGACCAAGCTCCACCCTCAAGCACGGATGCCGTTTGTCCCACAAGGCCAGTCTGACAACATTCATTTTGGCAAGGTCATGCTGTGGCCGGAGAGGGAAGAGCTACCTTGGAGTTTAAGGCACAGGTGAGCGGCGTCTCTCGCAGTCTGTTCTGGGCGTCGGTGGGGGCTCCATTTTGCAGCAGTGTCTCTATGATGCCTTGGTAGCCCCAGCGTGCGGCTATGTGCAGGGGGGTGTCTCCCTTCTCGTTGCCGATGTCTAGTCTGCGTGACTGCGCGTCATAGTAGACCAAAGCCTTCACACACTGCAGAGAAACCGGGACATGGGCCCACTTAAGAACCTGCCAGCCCTCGGCCATGTCTGCGCTGTCTCCTTGCCCTCAGTCCATTTCCCAGGTCGGCCAAGGCGCCACCCCCAAGCAGTGTATAGCGAGACATACTTGGGACTCAAGAGGGCCACACTACCTGACTACTATTTTTAAAGAGGATCCAAGTGCCACTCAATGAGAAATAGTGAAAAAACAAAAATGACGTCTCCGTGCGCAGCCGGTTGCCAGAGCAGCCTGAGGCCACCATCCCCTAGAGGGCCCGCGTGCAGGACTGTCCCCTGGCCTGCAATGGCCCTGGGCACTTGGGTTTGGGGACTGTTCCCACAGTTCCCTCACTGGGCCTCCACAGCTCTGCATGGCAGGCGGCTGAGGTCGAATGAGTGCTCGCCTTTTGGGAGCAGGCACTCGGGCACACGCTGGGCACAGGGTGCTTCCATGACAAGCCTCAGCAGAAGCGTGGGCCCGGGTCTCTAAGGTGCGCCCCTGGGAGGCCATGCTTCCCACGTGAGGCACAACGCACTCTGCAGGGAGGCAGCACACACATCCTGGTGACTCCACGGCCAGGGACTGCTGGGAGCTCGCCCAGTTTCCTTGACGTGCTCCATGGGCCTTTTCCCTTGGAGGCTTCTGCTCTGCAGCCTTCCACTTTAATAACCCATAACTGTGGGCGCAGCGATGCCTGGTCTCGTGAGTCCTCCCAGCCAATCACTGACCCTGGGGTCGTCTTGGGAGAGCCTGGCACAGCACCCATGATAGATCACTGCGCAGCTATTAAAGAAGGGGCTGGATCCACACTGGCTCACCTGGAGCATTCCCACAATGTGGTCCCAGGTTAGGACAAGCGTAGGGTATGAGCCCATTTTTGTACATCGACCACCTACCCAGCCTAGGTGTAAATCTGTGTGTATGAAGCTGTGTAAGCACCTATGGAGAGAAGCGGCATGGAGAGCAGGTAGGAAAAGTCACACACACATAGTGAAACAGTCAGTGGGCCGGCGCCGCGGCTCAACAGGCTAATCCTCCGCCTTGCGGCGCCGGCACACCGGGTTCTAGTCCCGGTCGGGGCGCCGGATTCTGTCCTGGTTGCCCCTCTTCCAGGCCAGCTCTCTGCTGTGGCCCGGGAGTACAGTGGAGGATGGCCCAAGTACTTGGGCTCTGCACTCCATGGGAGACCAGGAGAAGCACCTGGCTCCTGGCTTCGGATCAGCACAGTGCGCCGGCTGCAGTGCACTGGCCGCGGCAGCCATTGGAGGGTGAACCAATGGCAAAAGGAAGACCTTTCTCTCTGTCTCTCTTTCTCACTGTCCACTCTGCCTGTCATAAAAATAAAGAAAGAAAGAAAGAAAGAAACAGTCAGTGAAGAGAAATGAACACGTACAAAGGTAAGAACCAGATGGTGGCAGCAATGAATAGAAATGATTTAATTTCAAGACCAGTTACTGAGCAATTAAGTTTCAGATTTGTTACTTCAATACAAGCAGCTATAATACATTTTAAAATGTTTTCAGCTTTCACAAATTACCTCCCCAGTGTTCCAATAATTATCAAAACAGAAATGCAGCACTGGGGGCAGACACCTGCCCTGGAGGTTAAGCCGCCAGTCGGGACACCCATGTCCTCAAGGTGCCTGAATCTGTGTCTTGACCACACTCTGGCTCTAGATCCCTGCTGATGAGCAACCTGGGAGACAGTGCAGGTCCTGGCTCCTTGCCACCCACCTGGGAGACCTGGATCCAGTTCCCAGCTCCACTGCAGGCATTTTAGGAATGAACTGGTGGATGGGAGTGTGCACCCTCACACACACGTGCTCTCTCTCTCTCTCTCTCTCGCTTGCCCTCCCTCCCTCCATCCCTCTTTTTACCTCTCAAATAAATAAATAGGGGCTGGTGCTGTGGCACAGTGAGTAAAGCCATCACCTATGGTACCAGCATCCCGTATGAGTGCAGTCAAGTCCCAGCTGCCCCACTTCCGACTCAGCTCCCTGCTCATGTGCCTGGGAAAGCAGCAGAAGGTGGCCCAAGTGCTTTGGGCCCCTGTACCCACGTGGGAGACCTAGAAGAAGCTTCTGGCTCCTGACTTCGGATCAGGCCCAGCTTCAAGTGTTGTGGCCATTTGGGGAGTGAACCAGTGGGTGGAAGACCTCTCTCTGTGTGTTTCTCTCTCTCTCTAACTCTGCCCTTCAAATAAATAAACAAATCTTAAATAAATTAACCAAAACAAGATAAACAAAAACAAAAAACCACCATTAAACTAATCAGAAATCCACATTTCTCCACGAGTGGGGGTGGGGTGGGGGGACAACAACTGGGGACCAGCAAGTGCCACTCACGTCCTCGTGGCCGTAGGTGCAGGCCAGGTGGAGAGGGGTGTTGCCGTTGTTGTCCTGGGTGTCGGCGCTGGCCTTGTAGTGCAACAGCAGCAGCTTCCCAAGGAGAGAAGAGGGAGGGTGAGCCCCCGCGGCAAACACGCACACGGCACACACAGCTGCGCCGGGAGGCATGGCCACGAGTCTCACGAGGAGGCATCACTCATTCCCTTCTCCAACCTCATCCCCTTACACAGCTTAAGCAGCCCCAACCCCAAAATCCAACACTCAGATGCCCCACGTAGGAAACCTCGAGTGCTACCAAGGTGCCACAAGTGGGAAATGCCACACTTGACCTAAAGTTGCCGTCAAAACATGGCCAGCACCAGAACCACTGCAAACGATTGCCTTCAGCCTGTGAGTGAGGCGCATAGAAAACATACACGAGTTTTGTGTTTAGAGGTGGGCCCCTGCCCCCAGCTATGCCACCGTGTGTATGCAAATATTCCAGCACTCAGAAAAACCTGAAATCCAGTATCCGTCCAGCGCCAGGATTTAGGATAGGGGATGCTTAGCCTGTGACTCCATCCTCCCCATCTCTCAAGAGTGGAGAGAAAAGGAGAAAACCCACGAGGGACTTTTCCTCTCTTAGATGATCAGGAGGTCTCAAACGTGAACCTAACGACCCCGTGCGATGGACTCTGGGAGGCAGCTGTGGCTCGCAGCTCCCAGGGCACTGCTGTGGCAGAGCCTCCAACAGAGGCGGCACGGCGTGGGAGGGGCGCCCGGCCAGCCCACTCACCGTCACGCTCTGACAGCCCTTCTGACACGCCAGGTGCAGCGGCGTCGCGCCGTGGTAGTCTGTGGCATTGACCGCGGCGCCCTTGGAAACCAGGAGGTCGATGAGGGAGGCCTGCCCTGCAGAGCACAAGGATTCACAAGGAAGAAGGAAGGCGCCCGGGCAGCCCAGCCCCCAGCTGCGAAACAAACCACGCTGTTCCACCCCTCGTTCCCTGGCATGAAACACCCCAGGAGCTGTCTGTTCTGCGGAGATGAACCACAGCAGGCGTCACGCCGGGCTGCGCACACCTGGAACATTTGGGTGGCCCTGGCAGGGGACCTGGCTCGGGCCCAGCTCTCCGAAATAAAAGAAACGGCAAAGAGCCACAGGCATCACAGAAGATTCTGGGGTTGGCTGATTCACAGGGTGGAGCATTATGCGGCCATTTAAGAAAATACTGATGAGGAGAAATGTCTCTGTAGGTCCCCGAGTGGAAAACTGCCCAGTTCAGAACAGTGCGAGCCCACACAGGTCACCTACTGCATACATCAGTGCACAGGGATTCCTGACACTTGGAAATCAAACTTCTTTCTTAGAGAGAGGAGGGTGGCTGGTGACACTGGAGGAATTCGTGTTTTCTACCTTGAAGGTGCAATTTTCAAAAACAGTAAAAGTGCTGTGTAGGCCGGCGCCGCGGCTCACTAGGCTAATCCTCTGCCTTGTGGCGCCGGCACACCAGGTTCTAGTCCCGGTCGGGGCGCCGGATTCTGTCCCGGTTGCCCCTCTTCCAGGCCAGCTCTCTGCTGTGGCCAGGGAGTGCAGTGGAGGATGGCCCAAGTGCTTGGGCCCTGCACCCGCATGGGAGACCAGGAGAAGCACCTGGCTCCTGCCTTCGGATCAGCGCGGTGCACCGGCCGCAGTACGCCGGCCGCGGTGGCCATTGGAGGGTGAACCAACGGCCTGGCAGTGAAGCCACCATTTGGGAGGCTTCACTGCCAGGCCAAGTGCCTGCCCCTGTACCTGTGTGGGAGACCTGGAAGAAGCTCCTGGCTCCTGGCTTTGGATCAGCACAGCTCCGGCTGTTTTGGCCAATTGAATAGTGAACAGCAGATGGAAGACCTCTCTCTCTTTGCCTCTCCTTCTCTGTGTAACTCTGACTTTCGAATAAATAAATAAATCTTAAAAAAACAAAATCTGCCATTCTTCTCTTTCCAGCCCTTGAGGAGTGGGCCCACTTCACCCGCTTCACCGCACCTCCCCCCATCAACCAGGCACCATCCACTGTGCCTGACGACCCCAGAGACCACGTACCACAGAGGGCGGCCACGTGCAGGGGCGTGTGGCCCCTGTCATCTCTGGAGAACGGAGTGACAATGGAGGGATCGTTCAGCCTCCTGAAACAGAGTGGAGACATGGAGGGACCACCCCCAGCACAGCCTGGCCATGCCACTCGCCGGGGCGGGGATGAGTGCGCTCACGCCGCAGGGCCCCGTGGCTCGCCCTTACCCGGACACGAGCTTCTCGCAGTCGTCGCAAAAGCACAGCGGGTGGCACATGGTCTGGGCGGCGTCTCGGTCGTGGTCTTCCTGGCTCAGGAGCCTTTCCACTTCCTTCTGGTCGCCTGATGCAATGTGCTAGAAAATGAAACCCAAAGCACCGTCCGTACGCAGGACGTGTCAGCGCGTTATGAACGCGTGACTCTCTTCAGAGTCCTCGTAGGAACACGCATCTGTGTTTTTATTTACGACGCGATCAGCTCTCGGAGGCCTGCTGCGAAGCAATCCAGGTGAACGGGATAAGAAGGTGGGGACCAGGTGAAGCCAGGCTGGGGACGGCTGCACGGCAGGCTGCTTGTTTCACAAACGTCAGCAATCTCCCATAATTTAAAACATAAATAAAAAAACCAGGGGCAGGCACTTGGCCTGGCAGTGAAGCCACTGTTTAGGAGGCCACGGCCCATACTGGAGGGCAGGGTTCCATCCTCAGCCCGGCACCCAGCTCCAGCTTTCTGCCGATGCCCACCCTGCGGGGCAGTGCTAACGGCTCAAGTGTTTGGGTTCTCAGCACACACACAGCAGACCTGATGGAGTTTCCTGGCTTTGGCCTGGCCCACTCCTGGCTGTTGCAGGCATCTGCAGAGTGAACTAGGAACCAGTGACAGCAGCTCTCTCTCCCTCTCTCTCTGTGCCTTTCAAAAGGGAAAAAAAAAAAAAAAAAAAAAAAAAAAAAAAAAAAAAAAAAAAAAAAAAAAACCATGCAAAGCCGTAGGAATAGGGTGCAGGGAACGTATCTCTGAACTTCAGCATGGGCTGTGACATCTCAAGGCCTAGTCCTCTTACACCTTTTTTTTTTCATTATCTATTGTTTAAAATTTTTATTTCATTTTTAAAAATTTATTTTATTTGTATGAAAGGCAGAGTTACAGAGAAGGAAATATGGAGAGACAACACCTACCCCTAAAATTCTTATGTCTTTTTTTTTTAAAGAGTTATTTATTGCCAGCGCCACGGCTCAATAGGCTAATCCTCCGCCTGCAGTGCTGGCACACCAGGTTCTAGCCCCGGTCGGGGCGCCGGATTCTGTCCCGGTTGCCCCTCTTCCAGGCCAGCTCTCTGCTGTGGCCCGGGAGTGCAGTGGAAGATGGCCCAAGTGCTTGGGCCCTGCACCCCATGGGAGACCAGGAGAAGCACCTGGCTCCTGGCTTCAGATCAGCATGATGCGCCAGCCGCAGCACACCAGCCGCGGCAGCCATTTTGGGGTGAAACCAACGGCAAAAGGAAGACCTTTCTCTCTGTCTCTCTCTCTCTCTCTCTCTCTCTCTCTCACTGTCCACTCTTCCTGTCAAAAATGAAAAAAAAAAAGTTATTTATTTATTTGAGAGTCAGAGTTACAGACAGAAAGAGGGAGAGACACGGAGAGAGGTCGTCCACCTGCTGCTTCACTCCCCAGACAGCCGCAAAGGCCAGAGCCGGGCCGACCCAAAGCCAGGAGCCAGACCAGAAGTGGGGCAGCCGGGACCCACACAGGTGCCCATAGAGGATGCCGGCACTGCAGGCGGAGGTTTAACCTACTATGCCACAGCATCTGCCTCTGTCTTTATTTTATTTGCAAGAGAAGAGAGGGAGAGAGAATCTCATCTGCTAGTGCACCCGCCAAGTACCCACAACAGCCAGGAACTCAATCCGGGCCTCTCATGTGGGTGGCAAGGACCCAGCTCCCAGAGCATCACTGCTGTCTCTGGGGTGTGCATCAACAGGAAGCTGGTATCAGGAGTAGGGCCAAGACCGGAACTCAGGCACTAACACGGGTTGCAGGCATGCCTGCGAGGCAGAGCCAGGCCACGTGCCAGCTCCCTTCTTTTATTCTAATAGCCTCAGCATCCGGAAAAGAGAACAGCTGTGATCAGCAGGAGCCCTCATTAACTGAGAATCCAGCAGAGCTCAGGCCCTGTGACTCCTGGAGGTGCTCCCTCCATGGAGCCCACCCGGGCTCCACAAAGCCTGGCAGTATCAGTAGGCTCTGCAAGGAGATCTGCCCTCACCACCCAAGTGCTGCGTCCAGCCTGGGGCTGGCATTCGGCTCCAGCGCTGCCTGTCCCTGTCGCCTGCACGGTAATTAGGTAATTAGCCGTCACCAAGGGGGAGTGCAGCTGTAAGCCGTGAGCCAGACTCTGGCCTCCCTCCCAAGGAGGCCCCTTAGCTCTCCGAAGGGAGAGTGGCCGCCTGCAGTACGTGGGATGGCCCAAGCTGGTCAGTGAGTACCTGAGCTGTCTCCACTGACAGGTAACCAACTCACCAAGGAATCAGGCCCCGA
The DNA here is from genome assembly GCF_964237555.1 of Oryctolagus cuniculus. NCBI lineage: Eukaryota > Metazoa > Chordata > Mammalia > Lagomorpha > Leporidae > Oryctolagus > Oryctolagus cuniculus. The sequence continues at coordinate 23,735,872 of NC_091449.1, read as the reverse complement.
GTGCGCAGCACACACGCACACAGACATTTGCAGCCTGCAGCTCCTTGGCCAGGGCCACCGGAGCAAACTTCACCAAACCTGGAGAGGGGCGCCAGCCCAGGAAAAGGCGCCAAGCCCTGAGTCCTCAGTGCACTGCCCAGCACAGTGGACATCGTGGGAAGTGGGAAAACATGCTGATTCCAAATTTAAAACCTCGGCATTCCCGGCACCCACCCTTGGCCCAAAACGAACGCCGGCGTTCACACAGTCACCCTGGGGTCTCACCTTGAACAGGCAGTCGATGGGAGTGGAAGTCATCTGCGACAGTAAGCTCATTCTCTGCTTAAGGAACAGTCTGTCACCAAATCCCTCCGACTCCTGCAGGAAAGCCCAGGCAGGGGGCGTGAGACGTCAGGGCACACGCGCCAGCCTCGTACCTCAGCAAGGATCCCTGGCACTCAGCCGGGACCAGGATGGCTGCCGCTCTCCCCCACACCTGGCATGCACAGACCACCTCGGGCGGGCTCAGGGCTCTCTGGAAGTGGCAGCCCTGGAGATGATCCCCGGGGTGTGTGGGATGCAGCAGGCTCAGGCCATCACCCTGCAGGTGGAAACTGGAAGTCCTGGCCGCCTCCCTTCTCAAGCCTCTGCCCTAACACCTGCGTGGCCCTGCACACAAGGAGAGCCATGGGGCAGGCTGGTGCCTCCTTCCCAGTGCCAACCAGCGCCATAGTGAGTACAGCCCAGAGACTCCATCCAAGAGCAGATGACACACGCCCAGGTCCCAGAAGACACTGGGGGAATGCCACACCAGGAGATTCAAATCCTGTTGTCAAATCTTCCTGTTCCAGGACTCACCCCTCTTGATACATTCAGCTGTCCACGTTACCAAAGTCTAATCCTCACTTGAAGTAACTTCTAGCAAGATACCGCAATGCTCACTTGAGCACCTCCACTAAATCACTGAATGACAAAGTAACTTTCTGAGAAAGATTCCTGGTGGGAGGTAAAGGGGATTTCTTTCCGGCTGCTGCTCTCAGAGGAACTCACCAAACCCTGCAGACACTGTGGGGCACCCCTGTTCACACAGCCCCTGAGCCCTGACTTAGAGGTCGGGCTGAGGACAGAACCATTCCTGGGGCCACTGCCCCTGGCTGGCCCTACAAGAGCGCCACGACGTCAGAGTGAGAGCCATTTCCACCCCCGCTGCCCTGCACTATATAAAGCTCTCAATCTGCTTGACGCAGTGGCTTACACCTTAGCGGCTTAGGGCCGGAGCACCTCAGAGACGCTCCTGCCTCGGCTCGGGGCAGCCCCGTCAAGGGCAGGCAGGTCTTCCCTGGCCGAGTCTCCAGCGAAGACCAAGCGATGAGGAGGGCCGGGCATCTGTCAGCACCCAGCTGGGAAGGGGCAGCAGCGGGAAGGCAGGCAAGGCCTCCCTGCACTCCCCACCCAGAGTAGGAGTCGAACTGACCCCCACCTGGAGCCATCGCGGCGGCACGGATGAAAGGAGGGTTCGTGGTCATCTCAAGTGTGAAACTTCAGTGCACAGAGAGTCAAGAGTGAAGCCTAAATTGATTTACTAACATTTAGCCCCTAATAACTTTCCAGAACCCTGGCCCTCTGTGCACACTCCTCCAGGAAGCAGCACCTACACCCAGCACTGGCTTCACGCACTCCTAAATGGGACTTCCCCACCTGAGACAAGCCTGTGTGCAACTGGGACAACAGCCATTATCACAGACGAAAGAACATGCAGGTGTCACCACAGACCCGGGGGCCCACAAGATGCACTCTGGCCACGACGGGCCGGGAGCTTGTCCCAGGCCTGCCTCCTCAACACACTAGGCAGGGACTACATCGACCACCACGGTGATGCACAACTTGTCCCGGCGCCTAACAGACTCAATCTCCAAGCAGGAAGGTAGGGAAGGGTCAGACACCGCAGACAAGAGAGGTCTCTTGTTTCTCCCTTGCCTACCCCAGTGGAACACCATCCCTAGAGGCTTCCTTACAGGATACACCAGAGGGCCAAGAACCAGAGACACCCAGAAGGGGGGCACAGGAGGAGCGAGCAAGGGCACTGGTGTCACACGGTGCTTCCGATGCAAGGATCCGTCGGGAAGCCCATGGCAAAACGGAATTAGAAGGTGAGTTCATTTTGCTGCATCATTTTGAAGTCCATGCTCACGAGGTGTCTTCAAAATGTTCATGGGAATCTGTGCACATGGCCCCACCTGCCTGAGTGCCACAGAATGCAAGCAAGCAGGATGGCCATGCCAAGGGCATGGGGGTGGGCACCTCCCTCCAGGTGTCGCCAACAAGGAGCATGAGGCCGATTCCTCTGTGGGGCTGAGGAGCCAGGAAGAGGGGGAATTCTCAGACCCATTGGAAGGAACAACCCAGGGGCAGGGCAGCCATGGACAACTCCCCCGAGAGCGGCACAGGTCCTCAGAACCTCACAGAAAACAATTCACACTAAGAACCCTATTGCCCAGCTGTGGACATGATTCTGCACACAGGTGTCACGCAGAGCCACGCCTGCACACATCCTAGAACGTTACGTGATCTCTCGCCACATCCACAAATACACAAAGCAGCAGAGCCACGGCCACGTACACCAGAGATGGGATGGACCACGCTGAGTTCCATGTGACTCAGGGATCAAATCAGACCCCAGCCGAGAGCAGATCTTCACCCGTCATGAAGCCCTGTAATCCTGTCAGGTTATGTGCCAACACAGGCAGGCTGACCCCAAATTTTGGTTAAAAATGCAACTGTCTCCCTCTCTCTCTCTCTCACTGTCCACTCTGCATGTCACACACACACACAAAAAATGCAACTGTGTGGACATACCAAAATGCTAATGCCAAGTCATCCCTAGCCACTGAGTGTATGTGGCTGTTGTCACATTCACTGCAACTTTACGAATTGCAAATGCTATTTATAAGCAAACACTAGTGTTTTAATCAGTAAAACAAACAAACAAACAAACAAACAAAGCTCTTCTTTCAGGGAAAGACAGTACATATTACACTTTCAGTTATGTAAAACAGACACGGATGGGGACAAGACTGGAAAACGTGAAGGTTCATAATGAGTGAGCAGTGAGGGCCCTGCTTTCACCCGAGCGCTCCCGTCCAGACAGCCACACCACTGTCGAGGTGCTTCAGCTGCATCAGAAAATAAGGGCAAACCTATGGTCCAGTCTCAGGACTCGTCACCTTGCCGACTTCCACTCTGATTTCTGTGAGCGCCAGCAGGTGCTGCTGGCTGGTGTGTAGGGAAAGAGGCCAGCAATGTAATCTTGCTTTAAGATCCCACAAGCCCCTAAAAGCACTATCTCCTCCTCTTGGCCAAAGCTCACCAACCAGACAGCCAAGGACACAGTAACACAGCCACTGAGTCCTAAACCTGCACGCGTGGGTAATCGGTCACTCTGACCGACCATCACCGAGAAAGCCAGATCTCCACTCCGGCTTCCAGGGCTCGAGGAAGCAGGGCGTTAGGGCGTGAATCCCAGGGACAGCGATCGACCGGGAGCTCACTGCTCAGTTTGCTGCGTGGCCTTCAAGCCTCACAGCCTCCACGCAGCTGAGGGTGGGCCTCGCTCTGGGGAGACCACTCGGGAGCCCCGCAGCCCGGAACCTTATCCCGGGGACAGCGCAGGGGGGCGGCTCACAGGCGGCTTGGCGGAGAGGCTGCCTCGCCGGATGTACTCGATCGCTGCCTCCACCGACGTCAGGCAGTAGCCCAGCTCATCCTTTGCTGAGCTGCTAAACCGGAAGTTTTTGATGTAACTCAGATTCGCCATCCTGACAAAAGAAGAAGACGGTTTCACTGTTGGATACCAACGGACACTTCCGCATAAACAGCGCTACTGGCGTGGGCAACTGATCGAACACCTGCGGTCAGTCAGTCCACCCAGGGTGCCTTCTCCTCCAGCTCTATGGAGAGTGTGTGCAATTAGGAAAATGAGTGAAACCACGTGTTACTTCCCCAGAATAGGTTAGTGTCTAGAAAGCTTGTCGCTGTCAGGCAAGCTGTGGGTTCCTGTGGAAAGAGAACGGGCTCTGGGTCAGAAAAAAAACTGGAATTAACCTCCCGCTCAGCCCCAGCCAGGTGCACCACCTGGGATGAGAAAGGGACGCCCTCTGGGCCTCAGTTCCCCCGTGTGTGAGGGGAAGGACAGCCATCCCTGCAGGAGGAAGGGAGGGAGGCCCCTAGGACGCACACAGTCAAGGAGGCTCTTCCCAGGCTGCACTGAGGCTGCACGGCCCAGTGCTGCCATTTCAAAAGAGCATTTCGACAGAAATCGTTACCAGTTAGGGATGTCTGTTTTCACAAGCAAATATAACAGGACGGACAGCAGGTCGTCAGCACACATGGTCTCCAAGTTAACTGCAAGGGGGAAACACAAGTTCAGAGTCATCCTGAGACTCCAGTGGACCGGCAAGTGCACCAGCTCCCCACGAACACCCAAACCACAAAACCACACTCCAATCAGCCTACACAGCAGGCAGCAATGAACTGCACCACCTCCCTCACAGGAACACCCACATCTTTGGAACATGTGTGAAAGAAGGTCACTCCATGCAGACTGGGCAGTTATGGGCGGCCAGGGAGGCGGGGGGCAGAGCCATCGCCAAAGCCTCTCGCGTCTCGAGGTCACTGTGTGGAGTCTAACGTCTACATGAAGCATCACTCTATTTTTTTTTTTTTTTCAGTTTGAAAGTTTAAATAATCCATTCCCAGGTTTAAAAATGCAAATACAAAAGAGGGAAGTGGAAACGCTCCCCCAGTGGAAGCCACCCAGTGGCTTCCTGTGCACCCTTGCGGGGACAGGCCAGGAACTCACCATCACGCAGTCTCACACACACTCACTCATCATCCCCTGCACACCCCCTGCCACTCACACACCTGTGCACTTCCCTCACATCATGAGCATTATCCTCCATCCACACCACAGACCTGCCTTCTCCTCATGAATTTCTTCTCAGCTTGTTTTGCTTTACTTGTTATACTAGAAAGACTGGAGGGGACAACCTGACGACCTTCCCCCTGTATGTGTCACCGGCGTGGCTCCTTTCTGAGCCTTCTCCTTGCCCTGATCACGCCTGGCCTGGCTCCCCCACCCGTCACGAAGCACCTGCTCTTCAGAACAGACGCTGGGATACCCGCACCGCAATGCACTCAACACGGCCCCGTCTGCAGGAGCCCTAAGTGCTGACTTGCACACAGGCACTCGTCCCCTGCGAGACCCCCGCCCCAGCACCAACCTCTCTGGCTGGGAGACTTTGTGATGAGCTGCACCACCCTGCGCAAGCAGAGCAGCTTCTGGTGAGGGGAGGTGCATCTGTTCAGCTGGGCCAGCTCTCTCTTGGCACGAGGGATGTTGAAGCTGTAAGATCATTTGGAAAGTGACAACGTCAGAGGGCGGCGGGAGGGGGAGGGGGAGGGAAGGGGGAGGGGGAGGGGAGGGGGAGGGGGAGGGGAGGGGGAGGGCCCTCCCTCCCTGACCCAACAACAGACCTCGGGTTCATGTACTTCTCACAACAGACGTGGTAATGAAGAACAAAAACAGGTACCGAGAAGTAATGTGACCCAAGGCACGACAAGACAGCTTTAAAACCCATTCAGGCTGCTTAGGTGGCAGAATTGTGGGGTGGAAAAAAAATCCTTAGCTCCAGAGGGACTCGGGTACTTTAGAAATTTGTGTGCCCCAAGGAAACTTAAATGTGCCCGCGTGGCGGGGTTCCCTCTGACGGGCAGGTGAGGAGCCACATCCTGCCACATGCAGACCGGCTGCTCAAAACTCCCTGCCCTTTAGCTCCCTCGCGGCTGGCACGCTGGCCCACGGGTGCAGGGGCAGTTGCTGGGCCCCTCACTGTGGGCTGCCTTCTTTGGTCGTGAGTGACCACACTGCTCCACAGCACCGGCCGGCTCCCACTGGTGTGCCATGAGGACACAGACAGTGCCCCGGGCCCCAAGCACACCCTTACCTGAACTCGGGCTTCACACCTATGTCTTTCTGCTGAAGATCTTGAAGGCTTCTTGTGATTTTGTTAAAGGCAGCATCCTAACAACAGATTTCAATGTGGCTTCAACTTTCTTATCGGTAAGCAGGGGAGGGAGCTTCCACCCTGCACGAAGGTGACTCGGCACCTACCTCGCTCGCCTCCACGGTCCCCACGTACTTAAAGATCAGATCATAAATCTCATGGTGGACGTACATCTGGGAAAACAGCAGAGCCCGGGTCAGGGGCGTCAGGCGCAGGGGGAGGGGATCAGGGGGCCCCCGGTTGCTGCCGCCCTCCCCCTCCTCACCTCCACTGCCTGCTTCATCAGGTTCATCTGGGCCTCCTGCTTGGCAAGCATTTTCTAGAGACAAGAGAAGCACAGTTAGAGGTCGGGGCCTGGCGTGGGCAAGTGCCACCGGCTCTGGGAAGGAGGTCCTCCGCTCGCTCACCAGGTGGGAGTCCCGCAGGAGCTGCTGTAGGCATTTGGTGTAGAGCGCGTTCACCGAGTCCTGTGCAACAAAGCAGAGGAGGGCACCGCCCTTACCGTCCGAGGCCACGGCACACAAACCTCAGCGTCACCCACACTGCGCTTCCCGCGTGACCAGCTTCCGGGGCTAAGGCAAGCTTTATCAAGTCAGATACGAGAGGACTTCTCCACTTTTTTTTTTTTTTTTAAGGTATATTTTTTTTTTTTTATTTTTATTTTTTGACAGGCAGAGTGGACAGTGAGAGAGAGAGACAGAGAGAAAGGTCTTCCTTTGCCGTTGGTTCACCCTCCAATGGCCGCCGCGGCCGGCGCGCTGCGGCCGGCGCACCGCGCTGATCCGATGGCAGGAGCCAGGAGCCAGGTGCTTTTCCTGGTCTCCCATGGGGTGCAGGGCCCAAGCACCTGGGCCATCCTCCACTGCACTCCCTGGCCACAGCAGAGGGCTGGCCTGGAAGAGGAGCAACCGGGACAGAATCCGGCGCCCCGACCGGGACTAGAACCCGGTGTGCCGGCGCCGCTAGGCGGAGGATTAGCCTAGTGAGCCGCGGCGCCGGCCGGTATATTAAGCATTAGAAGCTGGCAGAAACTCCCCTCGGGGATGAACACACAGATGGTAACACTACGCATTTTTATACTTCTCCACGGTTTTCAAGTGCTCTGCAGTGCCTTAGGCTATGGTTGCCATCAGAGAAAAACATTTAAAGCAAAACTCCCAGCAGTGGGGGCAGCACCCAGGGCAGGCTCAGAGTAAGCAGAGAGGGTGCCGGGACCTGCCGCGGCCTGTGGCAGGCCCACCCGGCACAGCACGACCCGGCTACTGACTATGTGGTGACGGAGGCTCTTCCTCTCGCACTCCCGGCACGCCCGGTGGAAAGAGGCGATGTTCCTGTCAAACTTCTCAGAGTGTCTTCCCAAGAACTCTCTGACGTCCTCAATGGTCTTCAGGGAGAAGGGATCTGAGGGCACTGGAGGCTCCTCTGAAAGAGAGACGGACGGTCAGGCCGGGCCGGGAGGAGGGGAGCGCCCCAGCCTCGTCCCGCTCCCACGGGGGCCAGGGCGCGAGGGTGGAGAGGGCAGCATCCTGATTGTGGGGTACTGTCAGAAAACAGTTTGGTTGCAGGACAGCCTGGGACTCAGGGGGCAAGGTCTGCTCCAGGCCTCTCCCTGGGACAGGCGCCGTGCATCTGGGCCTGAGTGTGTGACAGGCAAGGCTCAGGTAAGAATTTGAGTGCACTGCGCACACCAGGTGTGACCTGGAGAATTACTACTCTGTAAAAATCATGGACCCCCTGACCAGCGCCGCAGCTCAACAGGCTAATCCTCCACCTAGCGGCGCCGGCACACCGGGTTCTAGTCCTGGTCGGGGCGCTGGATTCTGTCCCGGTTGCCCCTCTTCTAGGCCAGCTCTGTGCTGTGGCCAGGGAGTGCAGTGGAGGATGGCCCAAGTCCTTGGGCCCTGCACCCCATGGGAGACCAGGAGAAGCACCTGGCTCCTGCCATCAGATCAGCGCGGTGCGCCGGCCATGGCGGCCATTGGAGGGTGAACCAACAGCAAAAAGGAAGACCTTTCTCTCTGTCTCTCTCTCTCACTATCCACTCTGCCTGTCAAAAAATAAATAAATAAATAAAAAATAATAATGGACCCCAAAAGAGGCACAGCTGTGGGGTGGGGTGGGTGATCACACTGTGACAGCTGAGACCCAGAGACAAAGCCAAGGCTGTCCCTTTGCGCCGTCACATCACAGGTACCACAGGTGTACTGAGGCATACGTGAATGGTGCCCCTTGGAACTGGGCAATATCCAACCTCGGCAGCCCCCGCCCAGGCCCCCTCAGCTCAGGATGACTGAGCACTGGAAGCAGTAGGCAGGTTTCTAGCAGGCTCCTGAGGGTTCTCTGCGACTTGTAACTTTTAACCTCTTGTGTCAGGAAACAGTTCAGCCAACACAGGTCTCCTACCTGAGCTCGCTCTCTTTTCCAAAGGATGGGCTATACACAAGATGCTGAAACTCTCTTCCTTCTCGTTGTAGAAAGTTTCTTCAAAGAGAATGGGCACCGAGAGCAGAGAGGCAAAGCCCGCCCCTAATTTGATCCTGTTCCCTTGTATGAAGACATCCTGCAACAAGAAAGCTGTCAGTGCACCAGCAGCTGGGGGGGGGGGGGACCACTGAGCGTCTCCCAGGCCACCACCTTAGCTAGAGCCTGCCTGCCTTCGTCCCAATTTGGCTTTGCTTGGGGCACAAACACTCTCCCACTTTGTTCTCTGGGAGACTCAAATGTTGCAATGGAAAAAGCACTAGGCTATTTCTGGACTAGAAAAAATCCTGTGCCCTTGGGGGAAAAATCCAAGAAGGCTCTCCTGTCTGAATGAGGCATCAAGGTGATGCCTGTGCCCTGTGGCCAGCCTCCCCACACCCCTGCTGCCCACGCCCAGCTCACTCTGGCCATGGCTCGGGTGCCCTGGCTGCGGCAGCCCAGACACACTCTGTAGACTGGGTATCCAGAGAGAACTAACTCACCAGCGACCAATGGCTGGTGGTAAGCAGATCCTTAGCAGAACAATATCACGCCTGGGGAGCCACAGGGCTGCTGACCCCGCCTGCCACCAGCAGACCTCTTGGGAACCCCACCCTCCTGGTCCTCACCACCAAGTCAAATGGCCTCAGCTGCTGAGCCACGGGCCCAAGGGCCCAAACCACAGCACCAGCCCCAGCGAGGAGGGCAGTGCAGCCCGGCTCCCTCAATAGTGTGAGGGTTGTGGGGGAACAAGGCCAAGCCTGATTGCAAACAAAACATCCCTCTCTCAGAACCTACGTGACTCCATTAAAGAAAAAAAAAAGTTTAAATGGATACCCCAAAGTTAACAATGACCAAGACAACTCACCATCCCTGTTAACAGTGACACTGAGAGAGACACCACACCCCTTCCGTGGCACCCCCCAAAGTGCACGACCGACTCTCATCAGACAAACCCCCACCCAGTGGGGGAAGGGGTGTAGAACAGGCCAGAACGCCAGTGTTGTGAGAGACAGACCCTTAGAAGGTGGGCCGGTTCTCTGTGCCTGACGGCCGCACTCAATTCACACAACAGGGACGGGATGACTGCACCCCACTCGGGAAACAATGAGGGGGAGAGAAGCGCGTGGGTGTATGTGGAGAGGAGGGGACCAAGGCAGCGAAACAGCCAGCGCCAACCAGGCTCCGGCCCCTCGGCACTCTATTGCCACTTTCCGCAGACTAAAAATTATGTGGAAACAGAGTTTGTCAAAACGAAGATGATCATTCCTGAGGCTCATGTTGTGTAAGAAAACAAAAAGGCCAACAAGCTCTCCCAGGCATGGCAAGAGCTCACCCTGCCACAGGTGTGCGGGGGAGAGGTCCCTGGGCTGGGGGAGACGCCGGCCCTCCCCAGGCCAGGGCAGAGGCTGGACCCCTGTTTCTTTCTTCAAAGGCAGGAGTCCCTCCAGCCACTCCGCAGGCTGCTCTGTGTGTGTGTGTGTGTGTGTGCATGTACGTGTGTATGTGTGCATCACAAGTCACATGTAATGGAGCAGACATGAAAGGCTGGGGAACATGGTTCCCGCCCCTCCTTCCTAACCGCCCACCCATACACTGGGGGAGCGACATGGGCTGGCCCCTCCAGGCATGAATACCTTTCCATTTAAGGTCTGAAAACGCTCATCCACCGGAATCAACACGTAGGACTCAAACTGACAAGTGGACTGAACACTGCTCGTCAGGCTTCCTTTGCAGGGTACCAGCACCTGGAAGAAATCAACGGAGTGAGCGCTAGACATGGGGGCCACTCATAGCTTCTGCAGAACCGGCTGTGCCAACGACACTCCAGCCGGGGCGCCCGGGGGACACGCAGGCCCAGAGCCACCCGGCATCTCTTGCCAAATGCCCACAGCTGCCGAGGCTAAGCTCCTGAGTCGCTGTGCGGGAAGCAGACACTCCCCACACAAGGCAAGGACGGGCATAACCCTGTCCCATCTTCAGACCTGGGGCACGCTGGGTTCCTCCCAGACCCCAGGACCCCCCTTTGGAAAACAGTGCGGTTCCCAGGACCAGAAGAAGAGAGGAGTTGGGGAGTCCAGAAGAGGGAAATGGAGCAGTCACACATAATCCCACTACCCGAACCAGAAACACTTCACACTGAGACAGCTTCTTTCTGATCTCTCTACGTTTTTTCTGTTTTCAGCCTTGCCATGATCACAGTTCACAAGGACGTAACAGAGGCCAGAGACCAGGGCCCCTAGCGCAGGCTGCCGCCTCCACCAGAGACCCTCAAGGTACCAGACTTGGGCTGTGCGGCAGGTTCCATCCAAAATGTGCAAAACCAAACACTGCTCAGAGCACACAGCTCCTCAGCACAGCACAGCCACAGAATGGGGTCTGGCCGCCAGGGATGCACTCTGCCCTGGCCAACCACCAGCCATGCACAGAGCTCTGGCTCAGGGACTTTTTCTTTATTTAAGAGACAGAGGGAGACAGACACAGAGAGCACAGGCACATGCCAGAGCACTCTCATTTGGGGTTCACTCCCCAAATGCCTGCAATGGCCAGGAGGCCGAAGCCAGGAGCTGCGAACTCAGTGCAGGCTTCTCATACGAGTGGCAGGAATCCAAACACTGGAGCCGTCGCCACTGCCTCCCAGGATCTGCTTTAGCAGAAAGCTGGGATCAGGACAGAGCTGGGACCTGACCCAGGTACTCTGATGTGGGACACAGGCATCCTAACCAGTGGTTTAACTGCCAGGTCACGTGCCCACCCAGGGCTCATCTTACAAGGATTCTCTCAGAATGTGTGTGCCTCAATGGATGCCCCCGCAGGAACACCCCCCAGAGGTCCACCGCCTAAGGCAGCCAGAGTGAAGTGCTGGGAGCAGATGGCCTGGGCGCCTCTCCTGGTTGCACACTTCTCAGCCGTGGCCGGTCACTGTCCCTTGGTTCCCATTTGTGTGACGCAGGGACAGTGGCTGCACATAGGAGTACTGAGAGGAGTGTGAGGCAGGATCAGAGACACACTCAGTGCAGCGCCCGGCACACAACCCCACGGCATCACAGGTAGTCTTTTCCTATGTCCCATGGAGCTCCCAAAGCAGAACACAATCACCAGGATTAAACCAGTGCTCCTCAGGCTGTCACGGAAGAGGAATAACCTGGCTTGCCAAAATTCACTGGCTACCAGTGAAGCAGCTGACCCCAGCAGGAGGCAAGAAATGTAAGTCCCCTCCCGGAGCCAAGACTTAATGATCCAAAGAGTTAATATTAAAAATCTTTCAGTTTACAGGAACACCAGAGAAAATGATGGAGTAGGAAGTTCCAAGGGTCAGGCCCTCCAATGCAATCCCTATGCTTGAAAAACTGTCACAGGGTTGGCATTGTAGCCTAGTAGGTTAAGCCTCGGCCTGCAGCACCAGCATCCCACATGGGCACCAGTTCAAGTCCCAGCTGCTCCTCTTCCAATCCAGCTCTGCTATGGCCTGGGAAAGCAATGGGAGATGGTCCAAGTCTTGGGCCCCTGCAGCCATGTGAGAAACCCAGAAGCTGCTGGCTCCTGGCTTCAGATCGGCCCAGCTCTGGCTGTTGCAACCATATGGGGAGTGAACCAGCAAATGGAAGATCTCTGTCTCTCCTTCTCTCTCTCTAACTCTACCTTTTGAATAAAATAAATACATCTAAAAATAAATAAATAAAAAGAAAGAAAAAAAATAAGAAAAGCCATCACAATAGACATCGCTGGAGTTCTGCAATGTGACCACACCACACAGCAAGCAGAGGTGCACCTGATGGAGGGAGAGGCTGCGGCCGGCCCTCTTCCTCCCACCATCTGCCTTGTCCAGCTGCAAGGACAGCAGCCCACACTCCAGGAGGGACTGGCTGGAGCCAGGGTGGGCAGTCGGGACCTTGTCCTCCCAAATGTTCAGCCAAGTGGGAAAGCAAAACAAAGGATACGGACGTCTGTCCTAACTGCAGTTTCTGGAGTTCCCTGAAGAAGTTCCCCTTGGAATCTAGCAAGCCACCTAGCATGCAGCAGGTGCTCAGTGAAAGTTTGTTGGGTGAATCTACACTAAACAAATGGTGAGAACTGGGACAGGCAGCCAGGCTACACAGATACTCTGCTTGGAAGTCAGCTTTTGGGAACCTGGAAGACATGCTGCTGGATTCCAAGGGAGCCTCCAAAAGCCTATTCAACCGATAATTAAAAGACATTAATAAAAGAACTAAGCTTTACCTCCTTTTTCAATATTTGCTTTTCTTACAGCCAAATGGACCCACACCCAGTATACACCTCAGAAACATGGAGGATTTTCCCCTTGCAGCCCATGGACAAGAGCCCCAGGGATACACACCTGCCTAGCCCAGTCTGAGGAAGCCACACGTGCATAACTAGCAGGCTGGTTATAAGAATAGGGTGACTGGGGCTGGTGCTGTGGCATAGTGGGTTAAGCCACCCCCTGCAACACTGGCATCTCATATGGGTGCCGGTTCATGTTCTGGCTGCTCCACTTCCAATCCAGCTCCCCACTAACAGCCTGGGAAAGGCAATGCAGATGGCCCAAGTACTTGGGCCCCTGCCACCTACAGAGCAGACTCGGAAGAAGCTTCTGGCTCCTGGTTTCAGCCTGCCTCAGCATAGCCATCTGGGGAGTGAACAAGTAGATGGAAGATCGATCAACTGATCTCTCTCTCTCTCTCTCTCTCTCTCTCCCTGTAGCTCTGATTTTCAAATAAATAAATAGATCCTTTAAAATAGAACAGGGTGACTATTATTACAGTGTAAGGTGCCACAAGCCTTTGTGACTGGGACCCGGAATAGGAGCTCCCCCTGTGTAAGCAGAGAGAGCAGGTAGTTGCAGGAAAGCGAGGCCGTCCCTGGGGAAGGGGGCTAGGGAGAAGTCAGTGCAAGGTCCCAGCAGCAGTCAAGCTGCAGCCTCAGCTGCCATCCGCAGCTATTGCAGATGGAAAGAGGATGAGGGGCCATCAGCGTGGCCACAGGAGAAAGTGAGGGGCAGTTACTCCTGCAGGACAGACACTTGTTAAAAGTGGTGATTTCAGGACCGGTGTTGTGGTACAAGGGGTTAAACCATCACCCACGACGCTGGCATCCCATGGGGCACCGGTTCAAGTCCCAGCGGCTCCACTTCCAACCGAGCTCCCTGCTAATCTGCCTGGGAAGGCAGCCACATGGGAGACCTTGAAAAAGCTCCTGGCTCCTGGCCTCAGCCTGGCCCTGCCCCAGCTGTGGCTATCTGGGGAGTGAGCCAATGCCTCTCTCTCTCTCTCTCTCTGCAATTCTACTCTATAAGTCTCTAAAAAGAAAAAAAAAAAAGTAGTGCTTTCACATTTTTAATTTTTTCTAATTTTTAATTATTTGAGATACAGAGCCAGCTCCCATCTGCTGGTTGGTTGTGGCCCCCCAAATGGCCGCACTGACCAGGACTGGGCCAGGCCAAAGAGAGAAGTCAGAAACTCAATCAAGATCTCCCACATGAGTGGCAGGAACCCAACAACCTGAGCCATCACTTCCGCCTCCCAGGGTGCACGTGAACAGGAAACTGGAGCTGGGACTCAAATCCAGGTACTCTGTTTGGGGACACAGCATACTACAGCGAGGTCAACTACACACGCCTGGCTTCACATTTTTTAGAGCTCAGAAAAGGACCCCAAGGAAGATTCCAGGGTAATAAAAACATGGCCTGTGGTAGGCACTTGGCCTAGTGATTACACTGCCGTTGGGACTCCTCCATCCCTTGTCAGAGGGCCTGGGTTCGAGCTCCAGTTCCAGCACCTTTGCAGATTCCTGCCAACGCACACCCGGGGAGGCAGCGGTGCTGGCTCAAGTGGTTGGGTCTCCACCTCCATGTGGGAGACCAGCTTTGGCCTGGCACAGACCCAGCTGCTGTGAGCATTTGAGGAATGAAACAGTGGATGGCAGTGCTGCCCCTCTCTCTACCAAAAAAATAAACATTTGAAGAAAAAGAAAGGGGGCTGGCGCTGTGGCATAGCAAGTTAAGCCACCACCTGCAGTGCCGGCATCCCACATGGGGACCAGTTCAAGTCCCAGCTGCTTTGCTTCTGATCCAGCTCTCTGCTAATGGCCTGGGGAAGCAGTGGAAGATGGCCCAAGTCCTTGGGTCCCTGCACCCATGTGGGAGATCCGGAGGAAGCTCCTGGCTCCTGGCTTCAAATCGGCATAGCTCTGGCCGTTGAGGCCAACTGGGGAGTGAACCAGCAGATGAAGACCTTTCTCTCTCTCTCTCTCTCTCTCTCTCTCTGTCTCTCTCTCTCCCTCTCCTTCTCTCTCTGTGTAACTCTGACTTTCAAATAAATTAATTAATTAAAAAATAAAAAAAGAAAGAACTTTCTAAAAGATGAAAAGGGCCCAATAGCCAAGGAGAGAAATATGGCATTCACCTGCTGAGGCCACGTGAATCACTTGGAAGTGTCAGAAAGGGCGAGCACCCTTCTAGAGATCCCTGGAATACAAACGTGGCTAGGGTACCACTGCAGGTTGGACAGGGGCAGCCCAGTGCCCCATCACTCAGAAGGTGACAACAGAGCAGCTCCTCCCACTACCAGCTGCTGCTGAGAGGGTAGACGCGCCGACTCCCAAGGCCGCTGAACAAGGCTGAGGAAGGCCAGGAATTTGGGATCACTGAATGTGGACCCCCATGATCTCAGGAGACTGGAGTAAGAGCCTGGGGTACTGTTCACAACACAAGATGGCATAACTTAAGAATCTCCCAGGGCCGGCACCGTGGCATAGCAAGTTAAAGCCCCATCCTGCAGCACCGGCATCCTATAGTGGCAAAAGTTTGAGTCCTGGCTGCTCCACTTCCGATTCAGCTCTCTGCTAATGGCCTGGAAAAGCGGTAGAAGATGGCCCAAGTGCTTGGGTCCCTGCACCCACGTGGGAGACCCAGAAGAAGTTCCTGGCTTCGGCCTGGGCAAGCTCTGGCCATTGCAGCCGTTTGGGGAGTGAACCAGTGGACAAAGATATTCTCTCTCTCTCTCGCTCTGAACTCTGCCTTTCAAGTAAAATAAATAAATCTTAAAAAAAAAAAAAGTGTACCCAAAGGAGGCCGACCAAGACTGCAAAGCCCTTACTGAAACTGAGCTCAAGTGGGGCCCGTGATTTGCAGCTAAGGAAGGATCCTCTGGGCGACAGGAACTGTACTACCGCCAGCAGCAGGACTCCGGTGTGCCAGACACACAGAGCTTGCTGAGAAGTGACATTCTGGGAAGATGCCACACGGCGCAGGCACACACGCTTGTATCTAGATGGCACTTCTACAGATGCCAGAGAACAAAGACGGGAAGCGTGGGAAGATCCCGCAGCCCGTACGCGTTCTCTGTGACGTGGCTACCACCGCGGATGGTGTGACTCCCCCCAGCGGGTGACCACCTCCCGCACGAGAATTAAGCTCTGTGAGGGTGAAGGCTGTGCTGCTTCTTCCCAAGCTTTGCTGAACCCTCAGCGCCAGAGAGAAGGACTTCACACACAGCCATGACTGCCCCGTGGCAGGGGTGCGCTCTCGGGAATGACGTGCTGGGCAATATCACGCTGTGTGGACATCGCAGAGCATACAGGCACAAACTAAGCTGGCTGTGATACCACCAGATGATGTCATCTCGTGGCCCCACATACAGTGTGTAACTGGCGTAGTGTTTCATAACTGCTGTGCAATGAACAGATGACAATGAATGTCTTTGGTGGGTTTGACAAGGTCTTCTTCTTTGGAAATAGGTATATACTCAATTGTTATTTACAATGAACACTATGACTTCTAAAATCCAAAGTAACACAATTTTGGCACAAAGATATGAATCACAAAACTTAATCGTGAAAACTGGAGGGGACTTCACGCCAGGCTTCTGGGAGCAGAGGCTACGAGTAAACCTAGTTCTGGTTTCCCAGAGGGGCAGCCAAACCCTGCAGCAACCTGTGCTGACCTGACTTCTGCTTGCACAGAACACGGCCTTGACACCTGACGCCCCTGGGCAGTCACACCACAGCGCGAGAGGTGAACAACAACCAGAGAGAAGGCGGGAGACTTCTCAAGCAGACACTGCAGGAGACAAAATGCGTCCAGGACTCCGTGTCCCAAGGTGCTGGCTAAACAAGGCGCCCGCCAACTCTGCCGACCTGAGAGCCGGGAAGACCCACAACACGGGGCCTGCCCTCCCTACACGCAGCAGGTGCCCAGAGACAGGCTGGTGCCTCCTCCCTGCTCCCCCCGTGCCTGCAGCCTGGCTGCCCCCTGAGGCTTCTGTGGCTGCGGCCTCTCTCGCCTAAGTTCTTTCCCTTTGAGAAACGCCACCCTCCAAAACTATGGACCCATGTGTCCACATGCTCCCTTCTCCTGAGGGACTCAGAGGAGGTAAATGGCCTCTGCTCTGCAGGGGCCCTCAGGGCCAACAAACAAGAGAGACAGGGAAATGCAGTGCCCTGCGGGGCACCCCACAACAGGGCCTGGCAACGGATGACGCCTGGGCTGTAGGCCCAGCAGGCCTCCTGGAGGAGTTCCCGCGGCCCCTTGCCACTCATTCACCGACACATGGGCTGGGGGCTTCCTGCAAACCTCCCCTCAGTCCTCCAGATCTCTGGCATCACCCACACCTGAGGACCACCCCTGGGACCGGGGTACTTACAATGCCGTGGGCCTGGGCCACCTTGCTGCACAGGTCGGGCCGCCACTTCTGAAGAGCCAGGTAGAAAGGATTTTTCAGGAGATCTTCATCATACAGAGCCATATGGACTGCAGGTGGGGCAAAGTGAGTCTCCTGGGACGGGGGGGGGGGGGGGGGAAAGGCAGTAAATGAGCCACCTTCAGACTTGAAAGTCTCCACCTGGCAACTTCCAAGCAACATCTCTCACACCTCTTATTCTGCCCCAGACCTAACGTGCCGCCAGGGATCACCAGACATAACCCCCCAATGCCAGGATGACCTACTTATTGGTTCAGTGATGTGTACATTAAGTTCAGAAATTCTTGTTAAGCTCCAACTCATGGCTGAAGCATACACAGCCATATTCACAACATCCTCCATGACCAAACCCGTGACGTGCTAAAGACACACGTGTATGTTTCATGAAGTATTTGAAGTGCATGAAAAAGTACTGAGTACTAATGCAAACCTACCATGCAGAATTACCAAATCACAGCATTTTATTAGTTCTGTTTTTAAAGTTTATTTATTTATTTTAAAGGCAGAGCAATAGAGAGACAGAGCTCACTGATCTGTGGGCTCACTCCCCAAGTGCCTAGAACGGCCAGGGCTGGGCCAGGCCAAAGCCAAGAGCTCTATCCAGGTCTCCCAAGTGGGTGGCAAGGGCCCAAGTACTTGAGCCATCACCCACTGCTGCCCAGGGTATAAAAGAACAGGAATCTTCACTGGAGCAGAGTCTGGGCTCCATCCCAGGCACTCTGACATGGTGACATGGGATGCAGACGTCTCAGCTGGCAGTGTAACTCACTGTCTCTAACACTGGGCCCTAAAGAAAGAAAGTAGAGCATATCAACAGACACACACACACACACACACACCAGCTGTGTCCCTCCCTGGTCCCATGCTCTCCCCCCTCCCCTTTCAAAGGCAGCCACTAACCTGAAGGCATCTAAAGGGCACCTGGCATCTTGCTCCCCCGCCCCTTTCCTCTTCTTCCCCATCACCACCCCATTTCCTCCCTTTTGTTGAGACCCTTGGTGCTAGAACAGACCCCTCCAGACTCCTCGCAAAGCAACTGGCAAAACAGATGAGCTGCACAGGGCAGCTATGAAACAGATAAAAGTCCCCAGAGGCTTCTAAGAGCCCCCTACTCCTCTGCCAGCTGCCTTCTACCCACCCACCCACCCCACTGCACTCCCATAGTGGCAAATTTCCTCCTTAACCGGATAAAAATTCAGCTCTAAACACTACGACCACATACTAATTATTCCGGAACACATCCTTCTCAGTCGACGTCACCTTTTCAAATTCCACCGCTGCTGAGCCACCCGGCTCTCACTCACTCGCTGGTCCCTGCTGCACTGCGATCTAATAAGTGAACCTGTCACAGTTCCTCTCATATCCTACGTTTAAGTCGCACCCACCTCTTCAGTAAGACGAGGAGTGGTGCAAGAACAGCCCTGCACACGTACTGCAGCACGCTCCCGGGAGAGTGCCGAGGGGCGCGCTCGCTCCTAACCATGGCAGATGCCGGCAACGCTGGACTCCTTTCTATGCCTGAGTGTCTGAGCATGCGGCTTTCTTCACATCACACTTAACCAGAACTTCTTGGTGTCATCAGACTGTTTTACTCCCATAGGTCTAAGCTGTGGTCTGAACGCACGTGCTGAAAGCGTCCCTCCTAGGTAACGGCCTCCAGGGGGTGGCGGGTTATGATGGCAGAGCTCTCGTGAATGGGATGAGCACCCCGGGAGGAACGGTGCTTGACGGCTGCTTGCTGGCATCCCACACGGGAGTGCCTGCTCCGCTGCTCTGGCGTTCAGCCTTCTGTTAATACGCATCCTGAAAGGCACCAGGTGGGGGCTCCAGTCTTGCCCCACTGCCCTCCATGGGGGAGACTCAGATACGAGTCAGGGCTCCTGGCTTCAGCTGGGTCCAGTCTTAGCTAGTGCAGGCATTCAGGGAGTGAACCAGCAGACAGAAGATCTCTGTCTTTCTCAACTTTTCAAATAAAATGGAAGTTAAAAAATAAGAAAGACATGAGACCCCGAGAGAGCTCCTTCCACCTGTGAGGCTGCACGGAAGACGCCAGGTCTCTGAACCAGACACCAGGTCTGCAGCAGCCTCACCCTGGCCTCCCCAGCCTCCAGAACAGCCAGGGCGTCACCTCTGTGGCTTACAAGCCGCCCAGTCTACGGCACTTGCTGTAGCAGCCTGGATGGACTAAGGCCGTCTGCAAGCAACCAAGTACTGTCTCGCTGTGTTGAATTCCTTTTCTCTGATAACGAAGTCAGAGGAATGAAAATTAAATGAAGCTGAACATCATTTCTTTATCTTTTACAAATTGCCTAATTATGTCTTTTGCCTGCTTTTCTTCTGGGTGGTTGGCCCTTCCCCTATGATTGATGGTTTCATACTTCTGGATACTGAAACACGTTGCAAATATCCTCTCCCAGTCTATCATTTGTTTCATTTTTCCAAACGGGTGCTTTCAGAAATAGATGCTTTAGGATTTAGCGTAGTTAGATTTGTCAATCTTTGCTTTTTGGATCTTGGAAAACCGAGCCTTCCCCTCTCCTCTCCGCCTCAGCTCCCTTACCTCTTTGCAAAGTGACTTCACCAATCCCATCAGAAAGTGGGGTCTCTTCCCCAGCCCCCTGAATCTGAGGCAAGAGAGCTGCTTCAACCAAGAGAACTGATACTGGGGCCGGCGCTGTGGTGCAGCAGGTTAACACCTTGGCGTGAAGTGCTGGCATCCCATATGGGTGCCGGTTCGAGACCCGGCTGCTTCACTTCCCATCCAGCTCTCTGCTATGGCCTGGAAAAGCAGTAGAAGATGGCCCAAGTCCTTGGGACCCTGCACCCGCATGGGAGATCCAGAAGAAGCTCCTGGCTCCTGGCTCCTGGCTCCTGGTTTCGGATTAGCACAGCTCCAGCCGTTGTGGCCAAATGGGGAGTGAACCAGTGGATGGAAGACCTCTCTCTCTCTGCCTCTCCTCTCTCTGTGTAACTCTTTCAAATAAATAAATAAATCTTTAAAAAAAAAAAAAAAAAAAAAGAGAGAGAGAGAACTGATACTGTCAGCCTCACGAGGCCTTGCAGACTCCACTCCCGGTGTGTCAGCACCGGACACCACCATGCTGGACAAAGTCCACATGACACAAGAGGCTGGAGGTAGCCCAGGAGCACAGCCAGATTGTCAGCAGACCACCAGCCACATTAGTAAGGCCAGGTGAGGCCTGCAGAGCCACCAGGGCAATCCACATACCAGGAGAAATGATAAATTGTGGCAGTTTTACACCTCTGAGTTTGGGGCTGTTTATGTAGTAACAGCAACCTGAAGCCACATCCTTTCCAACTCCAAAGCCAGCAACAGACTCTAACTGCTAAAAATCTTAAAGCTTTTCACGTTTGGATCTCCAGCCCATCTGGAATTCATTTTTGCATATTCAGTAAATGGAGCATCTATATATATATATATATTTTGCCACATTATCAGTAATGCTGTCCCATCCTCGTGTTCTGAACATTCTACCCCTTTCACACTGGTTGCTCATGCAGTGCTACCTTTGTCACACTCCAAGTTCCCATGTATGTTTGGCCTGTTTGGGGCTCTGCTGTTTCGGTGGTCTAGGTCAGCCCTGTCCCATGAGAGTATGTGAGAACATAATTATACACACCTTGCATACAACTATATATATATATATGGTTTTAAATTTTCTAATGACTTTAAAAAGATGACATTGATTTTAATAATTTCTATTAATATATCCAAGTTATATTTCAGCCTGTGATCACCACTTCTAAATTACAGTTTACATTCTTGTTTATTCCTACCAAGTCTCCAAGGTTGGTATTTTACATTCACAGCACTTCTTTTTTCTTTTTTACTTATTTGTAAGGCAGAGAGAGACAGAGAGACAAACACAGAACTTCCATCCATGGTTCACTTGGATGCCCACAACAGCCAGTTCTTGAAGCTGGAAGCCAGGAATTTAATCCAGATCTCCCGTGTGGGTGGACGCAATCACTAGAGCTGTCACCACTGCCTCCCATGGCTGCGTCCAGGAAGGTGGAGTTGGGAGCCAGGGCCAGGAACTGAATCCAGGTACTGGGATATGAGACACAGACATCCTAACCATTAGGCTAAACTCGGCTCCAAAGCACTCCTCAATTCATTTTAATCTTTTAAAAAAATTGTCAGATTATTCCTAGTTCTTTACAATGAATTAGAATCAGATTGTCAACTCCAGAAAATATCTTGTTGGGATTTTCACTGGAATTGCACTGAATTTATGGACTGGAGTGTCAATATATCTGTAACAAGAAATCTTATTATCCATAAACATGATATGTTTCTTCAGGTATGTCTTCTTCCAGGTCCTGCAATTCAAGTTTCCCATACAGATCAATCCCATCTTTTATTTATGTATTCTGTATTAATTTTGCTTCTGTTGTGTATGAGGTTTTTTTAAAAAGATTTATTTATTTACTTATTTATTTGCGAGGTAGAGTTACAGATGGTGAGAGGGAGAGACAGAGAGAGAAAAGTCGGCCGGCACCGTGGATCAATAGGCTAATCCTCCGCCTTGTGGCGCCGGCACACCGGGTTCTAGTCCCGGTCGGGGCGCCGGATTCTGTCCTGGTTGCCCCTCTTCCAGGCCAGCTCTCTGCTGTGGCCAGGGAGTGCAGTGGAGGATGGCCCAAGTGCTTGGGCCCTGCACCCCATGGGAGACCAGGAGAAGTACCTGGCTCCTGCCATCGGATCAGCGCAGTGCGCCGGCCGCATTGGAGGGTGAACCAACGGCAAAGGAAGACCTTTCTCTCTCTCTCTCTCTCTCACTGTCCACTCTGCCTGTCAAAAAAAAAAAAAAAAAAAAAAAAAAAAGAGAGAGAGAGAGAGAGAAAAGTCTTCCATCCTCTGGTTCACTCCCCAAATGGCCACAATGGCTGGAGCTGCGCCGATCCGAAGCCAGAGCCAGGAGCTTCTTCCAGGTCTCCCACACAGAGGCAGGGGCCCAAGTACTTGGGCCATCTTCTACTGCTTTCCCAGACCATAGCAGAGAGCTGGATTGGAAGTGGAGCAGCCAGTAGAACTCATGCCCATATGGGATGCCAGCGCCACAGGTGGAGGATTAACCTACTATGCCACGGTGCTGGCCCCGTGTATGAGGTTTTAAAAATGGAATCAGTTTCTGTGGGTATTGCTTTGAAAGCAAAAGCAAAATGGAGTTATATCAGAGCTGCACTTTACAAATAAAGTAATCAGTGTGGAAGGCACCTACCACCACCATCAGAATGCCTTCTGAAGCCAGAGTTTGCCTCGATGTTGTCTGCAATTGAAAGGTCTGTGAATACCTGCGAGAGGACCACAAGTCAGAGTTCACCGCACCTGAGGAAACACGCGGTTTTCAGGATGCTGCTGGGGCCAACATTGTGGGCAGCAGGTGAGGACCCTGCTCACAACACCAGCATCTCATATGGGAGTGCCTGTCTGAGTCCTGGTTGCTCCATTTCTGATCCAGCTCCCGGCTAACAAGCCTGGGAAGGCAGTGGAAGACGGCTCAAGTCCTTGGGCCCTGGCTACTCACATGGGAGACCCAGGTGGAGTCCCAACCCCCTGGCTTCAGCCTGGCCCAGCCCCAGCCCCAGCCACTGTGGCCGTTTGGGGAGTGAACCAGTGGACGGAAGATACATATCTCTTTCTGTTATGCTGCCTTTCAAATAAATACATCTTTTAAAAAAAAGTTGCTCTCTGCAAATTATTACCTGTAGCTAATTAATGTGAACAGGTGTTTTGTACACTGTAAAAACATTCCACAACTGATCATCCACGGCCCCTGGTCTGCTCTCCTGACCACAGAGCAGTGTGGTTTTACCAGTCTATCAGAAAGTCTCCAAAACAGGCAGAGAAAAGATGACAGGGGCTGCTGCTGTGGCACAGCAGGTTAAACCGCTGCCTGCAGGGCCAGCATTCCATATGGGCACTGGGTCAATTCCTGGCTGCTCCCCTTCCTATCCAACTCCCTGCTAATGTGCCTGGGAAAGCAGTGGAAGATGACCCAAGTGATTGGGCCCCTGCATCCACGTGGGAGACCTGGAAGAAGCTCCTGGATCCTAGCTTCAGTCTGGCTCAGCTCCGGCTGTTGTGGCCATTAGGGGAGTGAACCAGCAGAAGACTGACACCTCTCTCTCTCTCTCTCTCTGTAAACTCTTTCAATAAAATAAATCTTTATAAAAGAAAGAAGACAACGATGACAGCCCTAACCATGGCACTGCACCCCTCTGGGCCTCCATCTCAGCCTGTGCAATGGAGAACACCAGTCCCAGTTATCAGGATTCCCTTGAGAGTCACTGCTTCTGCCATACTGCATAGCAATGCACCACCAATTACTGCTACCCACATGGTGCCTTCATGAGAATCAGAAAAAGGAAACCCATCTTCCCCGCGGATGCAGTCCCGTGCCAGGGCATAGAGCTTGGTAAGCAGTCCATAGGCTCTGTATTGGCCCTGCCTGCCAGCCCTGCTGGCCAGGCACCTCTGAGCAATGAATGACCTGTGCACTTTTTTTTTTTTTTTTTTTGACAGGCAGAATGGACAGTCAGAGAGAGAGAGACAGAGAGAAAGGTCTTCCTTTGCCATTGGTTCACCCTCCTATGGCTGCCGTGGCTGGCGCACCATGCTGATCTGATGGCAGGAGCCAGGTGCTTCTCCTGGTCTCCCATGGGGTGCAGGGCCCAAGCACTTGGGCCATCCTCCACTGCACTCCCAGGCCACAGCAAAGAGCTGGCCTGGAAGAGGGGCCACCGGGACAGAATCCGGCACCCTGACCAGGACTAGAACCCGGTGTGCCGGCGCCGCAAGGCGGAGGATTAGCCTAATGAGCCACAGCGCCGGCCGACCTGCGCACTTATACACAGAGGTTCTGTTGTTAGTCTCTGATCTTTTCCTTTAAATAGCCACTGTCTTTTTTTTTTTTTAATGTTAACAAAGAAACCTTATGACTACTTTAAACAGGGTAACAGTATGACTTCTGATAAAGAGAGGAAAATCTTAACATTTAAAATTGTAAAAACGGGCGGGTGTTGTGGTGCAGCAGGTTCGGCCACTGCGTGGGATGCCCATAACCCACATCACAGTGCCAGTCTGAGTCCCAGCCAGTCTGCTGCTAATCCAACTTCCTGCTAAAGCCTCCTGGGAGACTGCAGATGATGGTTCTAGTACACGGGCCCCTGCCACCCATGCGGGGCCCAGATGGAGTTCCAGCCTACAGGCTTCAGCCTGGCCCAGCTCTGCCTATCACAGACAGGAAGTGAGCCAGCAGGTGGGAGATATCTCCCCTATCCACACCCCCACCCTCATTGCTGTGCCTTTTAAGTAGAGGAAAATAAACATTTTTTAAATGAATAAAATTATAGAAACAATTGATGCTACTTAAACCCTAGTGAGATACTATTCCCTTCCAAAGGTTTTGAACTTGAGCCTGAGGCCTTCTTTCTTCATTAAAAAAGAGAAATTAGAAGGCGTTTGGCACAGCAACTTGGGTCACAGCTTGGGAAGTCCATATCCCACGTGGGAGTGCCTGATTAGGGTCCCAGCTCTCCCACTTCTGATCCAGTTTCCCATGAAGGTGTGTCCTGGGAGGCAGCAGGTGATGGCTCTAGTATGGGGACCCCTGCCACCCACACGGGAGACCTGGATAAAGCTCTGGGCTCCTTCAGCCTGGCCCAACCCTGGCTATTATGGGCACTTGGATAGGAAACCAGGGGATAGAGGATCTCTCTTTGTCTGTTTCTCTCTCTAATAAAAGAAAATTAGCATTAAAGAACACCAAGCAAATTGATCCCCAATACAGTAAATTGGAATAAAAATGGATGAAAACCTGAGTGACCGTCTCATACGTAATAAGTCCCATAATGTCTCCTTGAGAAAACACCAGGACATATGCAGTGTAAGTAACTGCATTACAAATTCTAACCCTCAGGAACAATGACAAAAACAGCCACCATCGAGGAGAACCCTTGTTCCGAGCTCCTGACAAGTGCTATACACCCTCATCCTACTCACAGTAACTCAGCCCCTTGTTGCAGACGAAGACACTGAGGGCCCGCTGTCTGCCTCAGGTTACACAGACACCACAATTCATTCTTAAACTCATCCCTTTACCCACTATGCCCGCCCGTCCTGTAGAACACACGCAAGAGACCCCCAAGCTTCCTACAAATCCTCTTGGGAGGAAGGACTGAGCGTGAAAAATGCTGCATAAAATCCCTCCCTCTGCGGGCGCCAAGGTCAGCTCTGCAATGGTTCAGGTATCTGAATTCAGTTGTTACCAGAAAGCAGAAGCTCTTTTTATGAGTCCCCAACAGAACAACTGGACAATGCAACTTTGCTCAGAGCCGCAAGAAAACAAAGTTCTTCTCGGTTCCCGACACAGTCGTTTCTTTGTGGCACAACACAGAAGCACAGATGCTTTGGTCAAAAACCACAGGAGAAACAGGATGTGCGGTGTGGTGAGGCTGTAGCTGGGAAAGGGCACCGCTGCCCCGCAGACAGGCGGCTGGCAGAGCGCCGACACCACCACCTCCCAGACGAGGGGCCAAGGGCAGGCTTTCACCGAGCAACTCACGAGCTCATCTGGAGGTGAAGATCAGAGACAGAGGGTGGCGGCACGGGGGGGAGGGGGGGCTGGGGGAGGCATGTCCGGCAGGGAAGGGGCACAGCTCACGGCTCAGGAGGCAGGAGCCCCTTCCATGTGGGCACAAAGGCCCCAGGGCAAACTCCCTGACTACAGGAGAAGATGAGTCCAGGGATACACTTTTTTTTTTTTTTTCCTTTTATTTGAACTACAGAGAGAGAGAGAGAGAGAGAGAGGGAGGGAGGGAGGGTGAGAGAATATCTTCCATCCACTGGTTCATTCCCCAGATGGCCACAATTGGGGCTGGGCTGGGCTAGGCTGAAGCCAGGAGCTTCACCCAGGTCTCCCACGTGGGTGCAGGGGTCCAAAGACCTGGGCCATCCTCCATTGCTTTCCCGTGTGCATCAGCAGGGAGCTAGTTCTTCAGTCTGGAGCAGCCAGGACTTGAACCAGTGCCCATATGGAATGCTGGCATTGCAGACAGTGGCTTAACCCACTGGGCCACAGCATCGGCCCCCCAGGGATGTACTAAGAATCCAAGCAGGGTGGGCACGCAGGTGTCGAACCAGACATGAAGGGCCCTGAACGCCACTTCCAACAGCCACATTCTCCAACCATGCAAACACCCAAGGCTCTCAGCAAGCACATAGCCTGCTGGGTCTAGTCCCGAGCCACCCGCTTGCTCGTGGATAGCAGGGCCTCTTGGTTGCCAACGACTGAACCCTTGTCCAGGAGGAGGGATTCAATGAGCTCTGTCCAGGACAGTTGTCAATCCTTCCTGTCTAGTGTTAACAGAATGTAACAGTCACACATGCTCTGGTGCACAGCACCAGAGCTGAATTCTTACAGGGGGGTAATACTTAAAAATAACTTAATTCCCTGATAAGTTTCCTTGTCAAAATCCTTGGGTTATAAAACCCAAGAGATAAGTGAATATGCTTACAAAACTCCTGGAAAGCCAGTGCCGCGGCTCACTAGGCTAATCCTCCGCCTTGCGGCGCCAGCACACCGGGTTCTAATCCAGGTCGGGGCGCCGGATTCTGTCCAGGTTGCCCCTCTTCCAGGCCAGCTCTCTGCTGTGGCCAGGGAGTGCAGTGGAGGATGGCCCAAATGCTTGGGCCCTGCACCCCATGGGAGACCAGGAGAAGCACCTGGCTCCTGCCTTCAGATCAGCGCGGTGCACCGGCTGCAGCGCGCTGGCTGCGGTGGCCATTGGAGGGTGAACCAACGGCAAAGGAAGACCTTTCTCTCTGTCTGTCTGTCTGTCTGTCTGTCTCTCTCTCTCTCTCACTGTCCACTCTGCCTGTCAAAAAAAAAAAAAAAAACTCCTGGAAAAAGAAAATCCCATCCCTGCCTGGGCTCAGATGACAGGGTAATAAAGAAAACCCTGTACACGCAGAGACCCCAGTCGCCCCTGAACGCGAGTAACTCTGTGAACGGGGAGCCACGAGCCCTCAAGTTACTACTGGGCATTTCAGGAGATGGTGTGCACACTTGTGGCTTTGCGGTCTCCAACTGTCCTGGGGGCCCACGGAGGCCTGAGTATCAGGAACTATGTGGTCATAGTGCATGGCCTGCCTCAGCAGAATCCATCATGGGGGACTGAGCCCACCAGAGACGCACTCCCTGCTCAATTCTCACCGCTGCGGCTGCTCCCACCCTTTTAGGCCCCGCCCAAGGATGGGCAATATTCTCCAAATGGTTTAATTTGTGATTCAGAAGGGGAGGGGGGAAAAATAAGGAAAACTTTACGTTCACTTCTCTTCGATGCCAGTGGGGAAGCACTTGGCGATGTAACATATGCTGTTAGTCCTTCTAGCCTGTCACATCTGTGGATCTTGGCCATATTTTTCTCAAAAAACCCAGCCCTACATTTGGATTTGGGCCCACAGTAGCTGCTCACCCACTTGTACAAAATGACAGTGGGGTGTTAAGAGGAAGCTCAGTCTCCTAGACAGAGATGCTATCTCGCCGAGGCAGGAAATCCACTGCTGCTCGTGTCTAGCATAATTAAGAGACTAGCCCAAGACGGTAGCCAAGCAGGCACAAACCCAAAAAGCACAAAACAAATAGGGTGTTCAGATCTGGCCCAACACAGTGAAAGCTGGAATATGCAGGGTCGAGGGAGCCCCAGTATGGGAAGCAGTGTGGCCACAGATGGAACAGGGCAGTGTGGAGGAACACAACTCTCCCACAGAATGCCATCCCATCACCCATCCCTCCGACATGTATCTCACACACAAGGCAGGAGCTCCAAGCTCAGTTCTCAGCCATCTCTTGGATTTAGAATCAGCCCCAGGACAAATCCGGTCTGGATTCTTCTGGATTGCATCCTTGTTAGGTCTGGTATGTGTCATTACGTGGTCACATTCCTTTGCTTCTCTGTGAGAGGCCAGAGCTGCTGGACACCAGCCTAATGCTGGCGACCGATAAAACAGGGACAGCTCCAACAGAGCAGAGGTCACAGAAACATCAAGAACAAGACCCAGCAGCTGCCTTCGCTGGGGCAGTGCAGTCCAACTGAGACCTTGAACACAGGGCCCAGGCAGACAGGGCTGCCTGCTCTCCCAGGAATGCTGCCAGACAGGACTATTTAGGGTGACAAGTCAGGGCTGCAAGTGCATAGCAAGTGTCCCTTGGGGATATACATCTACGCAACTTCCGAGCCCCAAATGCTTCCCTGCCACTAGCGCCACTCAGAAGCACCTGCTCCTGCTCTCCCCTCCTTCTCCTCCTCCAAGGCTGTAGGGCTCTGTGTCCTCTCGCTCAGATGGCACCTGCCCAGCCAGCCACACAACAAAGTGATCTTCCCAACACTGATGTCTCCAAAGGGTTCCCCAACCCCGCACTCCCCCACGGCCAAACCCTTTGGCATTGTGGCTCTCACGTCTCGCCTCCATCCACTCCACAGCCTTACCTCCCGCTGCCCCCCAAACCCCAAAGCTCCCCTTCAAAGTGCCCTGTGGGCAACCTGGGCGTGGCTGAGACCCTCCCTCCCAAAGAATGGCCTCACACCACCGGATAAACTGGTTAAGGCACAAACCACTAAGGGAGAGCGAGCCCTAGGGTCCTCTCCCCTGTAAAACCCATAAACTTATAAAGTCCCAGTCTGCGTGCATCCTCACAGCGCAGCCCCCTCCCAGGGCTGCCACTCCCCGCTCCCCAGGCGTCCTGAACCCTCACTGGGGTCGGACCACCAGGGGCCTCGCCCAGTGCCATCTGAGGGCAGCCCAGAGGGGCGCTGCCTGGCTTGAGAGTTCCTTGTCAACGAGAAAACCGAACAGACCGAGTCCAGGGCACCTCTGGGTGCATAGGAGCATCCCTGCATTACTCTCTGCCGCTGGGCACCGGGGGGACCATCCCCACCCGCCGCCGCCGCCGCAGGCAAGCAGAGAGCCCCCCCCCCCCCCGCCGGCACCTTCCTCACCTCAGCGACCACCACAGCCCCGCGCCAGGGTCCGCAACGCACCCCAGGAAACCCCGGCGGCTTCGAGCGCGAGCCACGCCCACAGACCCCACGCCGGAGCACCGGGGCTCCGCACCCGCTCCTCCGCCAGCCAGTCCCAGAGCCGCGGGGGTCAGAGGGCGCATTCACGACGCCGGCCCCCATCCTGCTGCACACGAGGGGCAGGGTGAGCAGAGCGCGCTCCACGGCGGCCGGGACCGGCAGAGGGGAACACAGGGCGGGTGGGGCGGCCCACACTGCGAGGGGCCTGGGGCGCCGGCCGCGCGGAAAGGCGAGAACCCCTCCCCCTCCGCGCTCCGGGGCCCCGCCCGGCCTCCAGGCCCCGAGCGCGGCAGTCCCAAGAGAAGGGAGGCACGGGGAGGACACTTACTTAAAAGCTACATAGTTTCACTGCCAGCCCATCTCGGGACTGCGGGCGGCAGCTCCTGGGTACCCGGCCCGCACCTCTGCGCCCACCACCCTGGCGCGGCCGCTCAGCTCCACAGCCCACCCCCTTACTCCACCGTCGGGCGGAGCCTCGCCCCCAGGGGCCCAGGCCAGCCCAATGAGCGGCCGACTCTGTCCAGAGTGACGTGAGCGCAGAGCAATCACTGAGCCCGGCCCCCCGGGGGCGGGGCTCAAGCCGTTCGCCGCGCTTCCTACTCCGGCTGGCCCCTCCCAGCGCCACCAACTGCGCGTGTCCAGACCCGGAGGGGCGGGGCCGAGAGCCAGGTTGGCCCTAGAGATGGGGTCCGAGCTCGGTCGCCTAAAGGGAGTTGGACGGCTACCGACAGGGGAGCCCGGCTGGGAAGGGGCGGGACTGCAGGGCGCCCCTCTCTGCTCCCCCCTGGACAACGGAGGAGCCCAGTCCTACTGAGCACACTTCTCCCAGTTGCCCGCGGGGTCCAGGAGTCAGTGTTCCCGTGTTCGGATACCCTCGTTGGCTGGGACTGCGCGCGAGGGCCTCGGCTTCCTCATCCCTAGAATGGGGCCAGGTCGGATGTGCCGATCGTTCCCTTGGCAGGACTCCAATGCATGCGGCGGAGAGACAGATGGGCGGCCCCACGTGACCGCCCCCGCGAGGCCCCGCCCGCCCTGGGTTCGAGGGTGGAGGTGCCCGGCGGGGTGGGCGGGTCCTTGGCCACGGCTCCGGAGAGGCGCGCGGCTCAGCGGCCCGCTAGCCTCGGGGCTGGGGCCGACGAACATGGGGGCTGCAGCCCTGGCGTCGCGGGCGGCCACGGTGCAGGCGAAAGCCCTGCGGAGACCCCGCGCGTGACCCTGTGCGCGTCTGGAGAGGATGCCCGAGACGGCGCGCGGCAGCTGACGGGGCGCACGTCGCGGGTCCGAGTGGGTGACGACAATAGCGCGCGGGGAACGGGCCATGAGGAGCGCTCTGGCCGCCCGGCCCAAGGCTGGCATCGGGGCTGGCGGCGTCCTGCGGCGCTGAGGGTGTGAGGCAGCGAGGGGCGTGCGCGGCGCCATGGCGCGGGAGGAGTGCAAGGCGCTGCTGGATGCGCTCAACAGGACGACCGCGTGCTACCACCACCTGGTACTGACCGTCGGCGGCTCGGCGGACTCGCAGAACCTGCGCGAGGAATTGCAGAAGACGCGGCAGAAGGCGCACGAGCTGGCCGTGGCCACCGGCGCGCGGCTGACGGGCGCGCTGCGCGACAAGAGCCTGGCCGCCGAGGAGCGCGCCGAGTTCGAGCGCCTCTGGGTGGCCTTCTCCGGCTGCCTGGACCTGCTGGAAGCCGACATGCAGCGCGCGCTGGCGCTGGGCTCCGCCTTCCCGCTGAACGCGCCGCGACGACCGCTGGTGCGCACCGGGGTGGCGGGCGCCGCGTCGGCTGTGGCGGCGCGCGCCCTGAGCGCCCGCAGCCTGCGGCACGAGGCGGAGCACGACTTCGACGTCGCCGACCTGCAGGAGCTGGAGCGCGAGGTCCTTCAGGTGGGCGAGATGATCCAAGACATGGAGATGAAAGTCAACGTGCCCCGCTGGACAGTGCAGGCCCGGCAGGCGGCGGGCGCTGAGCTCCTGTCCGGCGCCAGCGCCGGCGCTTCTTCGGCCGGCGGCATGTCAGTGGAGGAGCGCTCCGGACCCTGCGACCCGAGCAAGGCCCTGGCTGCCACCCTATTCAGCGCAGTGCTGCTAGCAGCCGTCGCCCTGGCCGTGTGCGTGGCGAAGCTGAGCTGACCCACACCAGTCTGCTGCCCCGCGTTCTCCCTGGAGACACGACTACGGAAGGGCCGGGGGTCCCGCCTGATCAAGGGGAGAGGTTGTGAGACCCGAGTGTGCGTGTGTACACGCGCGTTTCAAGCACGCGTCTGCCTGGGTGCGACATGGCCTGGGAGGAGTTAACTTGGCGCGGGCCGCCAGAGCATTAAAGTCTGCGGGAGATTTAGACCCTATTAATAGAAACGGTCGCCAGTCGCCGTCCCAGATCCTTCCGAGTTAATGGGTTAATACGAGTGCCGCTGGGCGTCTTTACGCGGTGCCCAGGTTCGGTGCCCCCCGCCCTGCCAGCGTGTCCCACGCTCCGCGAGGGACAGTTTGGGGAAGGCGCTGAGATGGAGGGAAGCTTGGCGGGGGAGGGAGCTGTTTTGCTCCGTGAGAGTGGTGGCTGTGTTGCCCGGACAAGAAACAAATCGCCATGAGATTTTGTTGTTGTTATTATTACCTTAATCCTTTGGGGCCTAAACTTCGGAGAGTGCAAGCAGTAGGAGTTTGCGCAAAGTGCTTCCTCTAACCGCGCGCTATTGCGCTTCTTGGCAAGAGCTTATCCGTTATGCACTCAAAGCAGGTGGAAGATGTTTGTTCCTGGAAACCAAGCAGCCCAAGACCCACTGCGTTACACGTGCGTGCAGGAGCGAGCTCGCCCCCCCCCCCCCACCAGCCAGCCCGGGATCAGAGGCTTTGGCAAAGCCCACGCGTGTTTAAAACGCACTTTCTCCTTCGCAGGGGCTTGGTTTTTTTTGTTCCACGGCTCGCCCCGTGTGTTTGATCCTCCTTCGGAGGGGCCCTGGGGAATCCTCTTTGAAGCACTTAATCCTGTCTATCTCCCGGAATTTGCTTGCTGGCCAGCAGGAGAGCCAGCTTTGCAGGGAGCTGCTCAGCTCCCTGCCCACCCCCCACCCCCGCAGGGGGTCATGTGGCATTACTGGCCCACAGAGGTTTTGAGCCACTCAGCTCTGGGACTGAGAATGTAGCAGCTTTACTGGGAATTTAAGAAGCTTTTTATGAATAGTCATATCAAGACAAGGGCAGAGCCATCTCACTTACTGTCAAAGGTGTTTTTAATAAAAGACATTGGGCCACGCATTAATCGTGCCAATGAGTCAAACACAGCACCTTTACAAATACCAGTGTACTCGTGTTATTAAATATATGAATGCCCTGTTTACAATCTACCTTCTGGAAGTCAGAAGTGAGAGCATACACTGGGACCACAGGCACAGACGACAGAATAGTTAAGTGTCCCTACTTCTTTGGATTAATGAATGAGGCAACGTGGAAAGCCTCAGGTGGGGAGTAGCCAGAGCAGCACTGCCATTTTACAGCTGGGGGGAAGTGGGACAGAGAACACGGATGCCCGTGATTTGGAATAAAACCCAGAGACTTTGGTTTGGCTGAAAACTGATAAGGATTATTATTATTTTATTATTTAACCCAGGTGTGAGGAAAGGGATTAAAAGGGGGAACTGGCAGTTTTTCACAAGGGTGGCAGGGCCAAGGCCAGTGGCAGCAGGGGTGCTGTCTGGGTGCCCCAGCCTGAGCACCTCTCCCCACCGCCACCCCATCCCACCCCACGCCTGCTCAGCTTACAGACTCCAGGACTTCAAACAAGAAAAGCTCGGGTTGTTTTCATGCATCTCTGATCAGGCTTTTAAAAGACTCATGAGGTCTTAAGCAGACTAAATATTTTATAGCAATAACTAAAATAAGAAGCTCTTCCTGCCTCGCCCAGTTTGAGGGTGGGGGATCTGAACAGGGGCCACACTGCCAGGTCCTAGGCACCTGCAAGCCCCGAATGCCTTTGGAGAGACACAGAAACCTCCTGAACTCCTGTTCCCACGCACAACACAACCAGCAGTCTGTTCATCCTTCCCCAGGGTCTCTCTTAGGTAACAGGTTGGGATATTCTGTGACCCAGTATTGGGAAATAGGCCCAAAGGCATAGCCCGAAAGGTGTTCTGTTGTTCCTAAGACTGTAACCCGTTCTTGTCAGGTGTTTTGGTTCATGAAGAAAAATTGTCCCACAGAATTTATTAAGGACTCAGTCCATCAGTGTTGCATAATCCACCTGGGACAGACGGGTTTCTCTCCTGTCGCTCTTGGCACCCCCTTGGCAGATCTGTAGGTATTTACCTACAATCAGATGTGGACCTGACTCTGAGGGTCCTCCTTTCCTGAAATTAGTGATGAAAAGTTAACAACATAGCTGGATTACAATAAACATTCATACTGCGGCCCTGCTGACCCAAACGACTCTTTGACTTTGAAAATAGTAAGCACTAGGAATATCAGGCAGTGTCTGGAGTCATGCTGTTGCCTGATAGAACTTCTGCTATGTAACACAAGAAAAATCACTTTCTGCCTTGTGTAGTAGACTGCTTTCCACCTAGTGTCTCTGTTCTGGTTTCTACATAGAACTCTAGAGATTGCTTCCTGATAGACGACTGATTCAACTGGGATGTTTGACCGCAAAGTTGTTAATCTTCTGTAAAGATTTGGCATGGTCTTATGCCGTGATACAAGGGATAGGGCAAAGCATTCCATATGCAAAGACAAGAATTGGAATATCAAGGCACTGATTATCATGGGAAGATAATAGTTTACAAGAATGAGTTATGAATATTGGTAACATAGTATTTGTAGGAGGGGAAAAAAGGCTAGCAAATTTGTTCGTGTGTTTTTACAATTTATGTTTTGAAATGCCACAAGGGAACAATGTCTTTGGTAAATAATATCAGAGCATAAATATCATGATTTAACCTAAGGTTTACAGTAAGCTACATAAAGATGTGTGATGGTGAATGACGAGAAAGAGATGTGTGATGCTGAGTGACTTACAGGTGTTTTTGGCTGTGGTGGTGTGAGGACCCAATAATGTTGCATTTCCTTTCCAGTGTGCTCAATTGGTACATCTTTAGCTATTCCGTTCCTTTCCTCTGTTTTGTGATGAATGCTTTGTAAGGATGAGAACCCCAAACTGTGGGCCTGTGTGTGTGGGCCCGAGAAGTAAAGTGTTGTAGGACTCCCCTCCGTTCCTTTGGGGGTGCTCCTCCCACGAGGCCTGGCCGGCAGTGATGTGCAGGGGCCTCCGCCTCTCTCTCCAAGTACCTCAGCAGGTCATGGACCTCCCTGTGCCTCGAACCCCCCATCTGTGCAATGGGGGTCCTGACTGGTGAACTCAAAGATCCCTTTTGGAGCTGAAAACATTAACTAGAATATAGTTCAACAACAGCAACAACAACAAAAGAGTTATTCTGTTTGTTGGCTTGGTTCCAGATTCTTTTTGCAAGTTTGTTCATTGGTTTTGGTGCATATTGGAATCCAGTTTTACAGTTTAGCCATGATCATCATTTTGGTCAAAAATTAGTGCAAAATTCTTTAACATTATGTAATTTTAAAAATCGGCATTGACTACGCTTACTTGATTTTAGTGCACACCAGAATTAGCGAACAGATTTCTAAAAATTCAACTGTGTGTAAATGCTGCTTATTTATAGGACTTAGATTAGGAATTTAAATTCAGAATGTGAAGTCGGAGTTCTGTTTTGCTTAGCAGTCAGGCCACCTGAATGGATTCTGAGAAGGTACAGATATAAAATCCATGGGCAGGCATTGTGGTTTAGTGGGCCAGGCTGCCTCCTGGGGTGCTGGCATTCCCTGTGAGTCCCAGCTACTTCACTTCCTATCCAGCTCCCACTGATGGGCCTGGGAAAGCAGAAGAAGATGGCCCAAGGACTTGGGCCCCAGGACCCATGTGGGAGACCCAGATGAAGCTCCTGGCTCCTGGCTTCAGCCTGGCCCAGCCCTGGCCATTGCAGCCATTTGGATGGAAACTATCTCTCTCTCTCTCTCTCTCTCTCTCTCTCTATCTGTCTCTCTCCCCCTCCCCCTCTTTCTCCCCCCTCCTCTCCCTCTCCCTTTCCCTCCCTCTCCCCTTGTGTGTGTTTCTTTCCCTCTCTATATATAACTCTGCCTTTCAAATAAATAATAAAATTATTTTGAAAGATACAACACCCCATCGTTAGTCCTGGAGGTGACTAATGGGTGAGCCGAAATCTGCCTCACGACGGCCAACAGGAACACAGCCTGAGTTCTTATGTGCGTGTGGCCTCAGATTTAAGGTGGCATTACAGGCTTCATGTCTATCTTTTGAGTGAATGATTTCTCTGGGATGATTATTAATAAGTAAAAATTAAAGATAATATGTAGCATTTATAACTTAGGGGAAAAGTACCCTCAAACAATTTCAACTATCAACTTGTGATTTATAAAAAATATTCATTTTCTCTATGCACATTGGATTGGAAGTGACCCTCGTGAGCCACATATTCACCCCTCACAGGCTTCATTACATACACACATGTTCAGAGATAACCAGGATTCTAAGACTCTGGGTTTTAGACTCAGCTTTTTAATGCAGGTGCGACCCGGGAAGAACAGGTCTCCACATGAAAGCTCGTTGTGCGTGGCCAACACAAATCAAAGCTGTGTTTCA
This sequence comes from Oryctolagus cuniculus, assembly GCF_964237555.1. Taxonomy (NCBI): domain Eukaryota; kingdom Metazoa; phylum Chordata; class Mammalia; order Lagomorpha; family Leporidae; genus Oryctolagus; species Oryctolagus cuniculus. The sequence continues at coordinate 23,699,899 of NC_091449.1, read as the reverse complement.
AGCGCCGCTTCCTCTGGCTTGTGGAAAGTGACCCACAGCTGACGCCGCAGCCCCGTGTCCCTGAGGTCAGGAAGTTTCTGAGAAAAGCTTCCCATCCCTGGCTGATTTTCCATCTCATTCCACAGGATTCTGGGTGTTTTCACTGCAGTACTACGAAATCTTGGATATCCTCCTTCATTAGTGTTTTAAGTTGAAAATGTTAAGACCTGAAGGCTTATATGACCTATTTAAATAAGTTAAACGATACCTCCTGTTGTTGGAATGGTTTTTTAAGGTGTCCTTTTAATATGCTGGACCCCTGTGTGTATGTATAGATTAGCATACGGAGAAGAGCAATAAGGAAATGTGCAGAAATGAAAATATTTGTGAAGTTGCTGGGATTATGAATGGTGTTTTTTCCAATATTTTATGTAATATTGTCACATCATTTTTACAATAAAATTTTGAATGCTCTTATCATCTAAATGATGCTACTCTGTTATTAGAAAGGTAAACTCTTACAGTGAAGGTCTCAAATGCAATGACAAATAGTTTTAAAACCTTAACCCCAGAAGCGAAGCAAACACTTTAGAATCTTACCCTACAGAAGCACGGATTGAAATGCAGTCTAGGCCGGCGCCGCGGCTCACTAGGCTAATCCTCCGCCTTGCAGCGCTGGCACACCGGGTTCTAGTCCCGGTCAGGGCGCCGGATTCTGTCCCAGTTGCCCCTCTTCCAGGCCAGCTCTCTGCTGTGGCCAGGGAGTGCAGTGGAGGATGGCCCAAGTGCTTGGGCCCTGCACCCCATGGGAGACCAGGAGAAGCACCTGGCTCCTGGCTTTGGATCAGTGCGGTGCGCCAGCTGTAGCGCGCTGGCCGCGGTGGCCATTGGAGGGTGAACCAATGGCAAAGGAAGACCTTTCTCTCTCTCTCTCTCTCTCACTGTCCACTCTGCCTGTCAAAAAAACAAACAAACAAATAAAAACAAATACAAAAAATAAAGAAATGCAGTCTCAAGACCAAAAAGGTTAAGCATCCACCTGCCAAGCCAGCATCCCATATGAGCGCAGTTTGGAGTCCTCACTGCTCCACTTGGGATCCAGCTCCCTGCTAATGGATCTGGGAAAGCAGCAAAAGATAGCTCAACTCCTTGGGCCCCTACTACCCTCGTGGGAAACCTGGATGGAGTTCCAGGCTCCTAGCTTCAGCCTGGCCCAGCCCTAGCGGTTGCAGCCATTTAAGGAGTGAACCAGTGAATGGAAGATCTCGGTCTTGTCTCCCTCTCTCTCTCTCTGTAACTCTGCACTTCAAATAATAAATAAATAAATCTTAAGGGAAAAAAGACTGAAGAGGAAAGACTCAGCTTAAGAGGACTGACTATGGAATAGGATACATCAAAGGGGGCTGGCACGGTGGCATAGCAGGTAAAGCCGCCACCTGCAGTGCTGGCATCCCATATGGGTGCTGGTTCAAGTCCTGGTTGCTCCAGCTCTCTGCTATGGCCTGGGAAAGCAGTAGAAGATGGCCCAAGTCCTTGGGTCCCTGCACCCGTGTGGGAGATCCAGAAGAAGCTCCTGGCTCCTGGCTTTGGATTGGCACAGCTCCGGCTGTTGTCATTTGGGGAGTGAACCAGCAGATAGAAGACTCTTCTCTCTCTCTCTCTCTGCCTCTGCCACTCTGCCTTTCAAATAAATAAATAAATCTTAGGTTCAGATCAATCTCATGAATGCTCTCCTTCACACCTGATCCCAATTTCCGTATCTTTACAACAGGATATGCTTCCTTCTGCAGGCACTGTGCTTTCCCCAATGACTATCCTCCATGCTCCCTCCTGCTTCCCTGGGACTCCTCCAGGGACCGAGCCCAGCTCCAGTACCGATCGCAAACACACAGCTTCTTAGGAAGACAGAAAGGCAGAGGAGAAGACTGGCTCCTCTCAGCTCTCAGCTCCTCTCAGCTCTCCTTCTGTTAGGACTCCTTGGGTATAGCCAGGGCTCCTTGCTTCCATCTGTCATTTCTACCTGCACCACCCTCTGCCCCAATCCCACTGCTGTCTCTTCTCAGAGCTTGGCAGCGAGGGGCTGGGCTGGTGCCCGAAATTCACAGTGAGGGATCTTGTGGTGGCTGGAGCTGCTGCCATTTCGACAACAGCTTCCTGCAGCTAGCACTTCCCATCAGCTAGCTCCTGGGGGGTCCCAGGGAATGTCCTCTGACATCTGTCTCGCTGTTTATATAAAATGTCCTTATTTTTCTTGTCTTGAAAGCCGTGCCCTAGTTTCCCTAATGCATGGAAACCAATTCTCACCCTCCCAACACTCATCATGTCTTTGCCTTAGAATTAAAAAAAAAAAAAAAAAAACACAAACTTCTTAAATTGTTTATTTTACCATTCCCCTGCCCCCAACAGGCTTGCTTGCTTGCTTGCTTTCTTCCTTCCTTCCTTTCTTTCTTTCTTTTTTAAGACAGGTACTTTTAAAACTCTTTATTTTTTTTTTCCTTTTGTTTGAAAGACAGAGAGAGATCTTCCATCCACTGGTTCACTCCCCAGATGCCTACAACATCCAGGGCTGGACCAGGCAGAGCCAGGAACAGCATCCAGTTCTCCTACGTAGGTGGGTGACAGAGATGCAATAACTTGAGCCATCAACTGCTGCAGGATCCAGGATCAGAAGCAGAGCTGGGTCTCAAACCAGGAGCTCTGATGTCTTATCCCCAGTGCCAAATGCCCGCCCCACCACTCAGGTAGGCACTGGCCTACCACAGAGAAGCACATTTCATTAAGCTCATGTGTGCTTTGGGCATTAACTCATGTGTCACAACCAACCCTGGTAATAATTCTGGGTTTCCTGCAGGTCCATTTTCAAGTAAGCAAATAAGAGGGTACCCTTCATTGGGATATTGAGCTAATATTTTTCCTGAGCTCAGGGCTCAGTAAAGGTCAGCTACCACTGCTATTATTACTTATGACAATATGTTAAAGTCCTAAAAATTGGATGGTTGAGTGAAAGAACCATTGTACAAGAAAAGATTCAATTTTCCATAAATCTGCTAAAAATCCAATTGAAGGTTAAAGTTTGATATAGTTGGTAAAAATGAGAAAGAATCTACGTGTGTAGGAAAAAACAATTTCTACTCATGAAACAGAACATTTCTGTTACCAGATGTGGAGGGTCTTTTCCCTACATGTCAGCAGACACCAGCTCCAGGAAGACACTGTCAGATCCCACAGATTAGGAGCTCGGTCCCTCAAGACCACCCTCGTCCACCCTACTTCAAATGCCAGTCGGCTGGCGTGACCTGTGCCACCCCAGTTGGTTATAAATTGGAGTTCCCATGATCCTTCCTCCTGGGGCTTACGGAAGTTGTCAGTATCAAAATGGAGTCACTTACATCAAAATGGAGCCAGTGGTGGGATCCATTCAAGAATCCCTCAGGGGCCTGAGGTGTGGTACAGTGGGTTACGCCACGGCCTGCAGCACCACCATCCCATATAGATGCCAGTTCAAATCCCAGCTGCTCCACTTCTGATCCAGCTCCCTGCTAATGCACCTGGAAAAGCAGTGGAATATGGTCCCAAGTGCTTGGGCCCCTGCACTCACATGGGAGACCTGCAAGAAGCTCCTGGCTCCTTGTTTTGTCATGGCCTAGCTTTGATCATTGCACCCATTTGGGGAGTGAATCAGCAGATCTCTCTCTCTCTCTCTCCTTCTCTGTCTATAATTCTGTCTTTCAAATAAATAAATCTTAAAAAAAAAATTCCTAAAACTGTAATATTCCAGATGAGCCACTTGCACAAGGACACTTACCTAATAATGTTAATTCATGAGTTAATGCCAACTCTTACAACAATCCCCAGTAACCAGGGGTCTTTGTTGCAGGACAGAGTTTCCTCGTTGCCCCAACCCTCTTGTATACACCACTCATGGTCCATCATAGCAGGTGTATCCTGAACTGCAAGCCTGAGTCTCTGTGTCAGCAGTTTCAATAATTTGCTAGAGTGGCTGTCAGAACTCAAGGAAAACCCTTACTTACCTTTGCCAGTTCATTTGAGCAGCAGAAGAAGAGATGCATGGGGTAAGAGACAGGACGTATTGAGAGGGGTGCAGAGTCTCCACGCCTGCCCTCCCAGCACCTTCTGGGTGTTCAACAACCCAGAAGCTTGTCAAATCTCTTGTTCAGGAGTTTTCGTAGAGCTTAATTTCCAGCTTTCCTGGAGGTGGGTGGGTGGGGCTGAAAGTCCCAACCCTTTAATCTTTCACTTGGTTCTTCAGGTGAGAGAACCCATCCTGAGACCATAGGAGTATCCCCCAAAGCTACTGTATTAGTGTAAACTCTGGTGTTATCAAAGGCACTGATGACCATGGCAGAAGTCACTCTTTGCTGTAGGGGTTAAGACAGTGAGGACTTCGCTTGGGATGCCTACATCTCCTCTCAGTGTCTGGGCTGCAGTATCTGCTCTGCTTCCTACCCCAGCTCCCTGCCAGCGCACCTCTGGGGAGGCAGCAGGTGACAGCTCAAGAAGCTGGGTGCCCGGCATCCACACAGGAGACTCAGACTGAGTTCCCTCACTAGCTTCCTCCTGGCCTGTCATGGCTGCTGTGGGCTTTTGAGGAGTGAATCAATGCATGGGAGATCACCCCTACCCACTCCCCCTCTTTGTATGTGTGTGTCTTTCATACAAATTTAATAAGTAAACAAGTATTTTTTTTTAAAGAAAGGACTCATTATAAATAACAAAAGACACTCTTATCACACAGGAAAGCCCAAGGATTTTAAAAGCTCTATGACAGGAACCAGGAACAAAGACAAACATATTTCATACTATACCACAGTATATGCATCAAGGTCTGAGTTACAAAGGGAAATTCAAGTTGACCTACACATTTTTAAGGTCAAATTTATTGAAGTATAATTTAAATACAGTAAAATTCACTCTTTTTAGCTGTGTAGTTATAAGTTTTAACAAATGTATAAAGGGGCCGGTGCTGTGGCATAGCTGTAAAGCCGCCGCCTGCAGTGCCTGCATCCCATATGGGCACTGGTTCGAGTCCCGGCTGCTCCACTTCCAATCCAGCTCTCTGGTATGGCCTGGTAATGCAGTAGAAGAGGGCCCAAGCCCTTGGGCCACTGCACCCACTTGGGAGACCCGGAAGACTCTCCTGGCTCCTGGCTTCAGATCAGCACAGCTCCGGCTGTTGCAGGATTGGGGAGTGGACCAGCAGATGGAAGACCTCTCTCTCTCTCTGCCTCTCTGTGTAACTCTTTCAAATAAATAAATAAATCTTAAAAAAAAATGTATACAAGGCCGGTGCCATGGCTCACTAGGCTAATCCTCCGCTTTGCGGCGCCGGCACACTGGGTTCTAGTCCCGGTCGGGGCGCCGGATTCTGTCCCGGTTGCCCCTCTTCCAGGCCAGCTGTGTGCAGTGGAGGATGGCCCAAGTCCTTGGGCCCTGCACCCCAGGGAGACCAGGATAAGTACCTGGCTCCTGCCATCGGATCAGTGCAGTGCACCAGCCGCAGCGCACCAGCCGCGGCGGCCATTGGAGGGTGAACCAACGGCAAAGGAAGACCTTTCTCTCTCTGTCTCTCTCTCTCACTGTCCACTCTGCCTGTCAGAAAAAAAAATGTATACAATAGTCTCCGCTTATCAATGGATACAAGCTTCAAGACCTGTACTCGATGCCTGAAAGTGCTTAACTCTTTATGTACTATATTTTTTCTATACTTACATATCCATGATAAAGTTTGATGTATAAATCAAACAGTAAGAGATTAGCAATTATAAAATAGACCAATTATAATATAGTATAATAAAGTTACGTGAATGTGGCCTGTCTCAAACTATAATACTGTATTCACCCTTCTCTTTGTGACAAGGTGAATGATGTAGGTACTAGGTAGTGTTTACTTGAACAAAAATACTGTAATACTAGGACAGATCATTTGATACCCCGGATGGCTACCAAGCAAATAATGGGCAGGTAGCCTAATGGATGAGTCATATCCTGGGCAAGATGGAACATGCTGGCAAGTGATTGCATACTGCTTCTTTAAAAGATGTTCAATTTAAAATTTATTTGAGAGACAGAGAGAGTACCTATTGACAGGCTCACTTTTCAAATGCCTGAGATGGCAGCCAGTATTGGACAGAGTCCCAAGTCAGGAGCTCAGAACTCAATTCAGATCTCCCATATGGGCACCAGAACTCAATTACTTGAGCCATCCCCACTGCCTCCCAGGGTCTCAGTACTGAGTCCAGACGTTCCAATAAGGAATACAGGTATTTCAATTGGTGTCCTAACAATTCAACTAAATGCTCACCCCTCTAATTGATTTTTTATTTGTGAAGCATAATTTAGATAGCCTCCATTCTATTTTTTAAAAAGATTTATTTTATTTATTTAAAAGACAGAGTTACAGACAGAGGGAGGCCTTCCATCTGCTGGCTCACTCCCCCAAATGACTGCAATGGCTGGAGCTGAGCTGGTCCGAAGCCAGGAGCTTCTTCCCGGTCTCCCACATGGGTGCAGGGACCCAAAGACTTGAATCATCCTCCACTGCTTTCCCAGGCACAGCTGGGACTGGAACCAGCCCCCATATAGGATGCCAGCACTGCAGACGGAGCTTTAACCTGCTGCACCACAGCACCGGGCCCCTACAGCCTCTATTCTACAAGTAGAGAGCTCCTATTGGGAATCACAGAACAGTGGGTTTTGTCAGACAGGAACAAGGAAACAAAGAGAGAAAACTAATTGGTTAACAATAGGTTACTTTTTTGTAAGAGTTAAAAGAACCTCTTTATAACTTTGACTCAGGCAGGTTAGAATCTTCTACTTTCAGGAAAAACTGATGTGTTTGGAGATCTCTCTGCTTCCTTAAATCTTCAGTTTGATTTTGTGTCATTTAGCCCAAGGGACTCCATCTTGGATTGATTTGGTCTGTTGGAGCCTAATGTAGGAACGCAATCCAAAACAATGACCTGCCAAAGTTTTTGTTTCACATAATTCAAATGGCACCTATACATTCTGAGAAAACAAAGCTGGGAGCCTGTATTTGGTCCATTTTCCTTTGTTAAAGTATCTGATGATGGGTACTTTATAACGAGATTTGTTTAGCTCACGGTTTTGGACTCTGAAAGTCCAAGATCAGGTGGCCCCATCAATTTAGCCAAAGGGGCCTCTTTGGCTGCATCACATTGTGGTGGGTTGGCACAACGACAGGAGCTCAGGTGAGAGGGAGAGATCTCCTGGCATGACAGGAAGCCAGAGAGCAGGGAAGGGTCAGGCTTACTCTAAGAATTCACGCTTGGGGAATTAACCCTAACCAGGGCCCCACAAGAACTACTTTAATCTCTTCCAAAGACAGTGCCCCCAGTGACCTAACCAACTCTCACTAGGCCCTACCTCCTAAAAGTAGCGCCCCCTCTGCCTTGACACATTGGGGACCAAGCTTCTGACACATGAAACCTTAGGGGGCACAATCCAACCACATCTAAATCATGGCAGAACCTTTGTAAAAACCTTCTTAAAAGGTTTTTATGGGAAATAATTTTGATGTGGTGATTCCTGGAGTATAGTATGTTACTGGTCACTCACAGGTGAATTTTGTTTAAATTTTTATTCATTTATTTTGTTTATTTTAAGGGGGGAGAGAGAGAGAGAGAGAGAGAGAGATCTCCCATCTGCTGGTTCACTCCCCAAACACCCACAACAGCCAGGGCTGGGCCAGGCTGAAGTCCAAAACTCAATTAAGGTCTCCCATATGGGTGTCACGGACCCAAATACCTGAGCCATCACCTGCTACCTCCCAGGGTGTGCATTCACAGGACACTAGATTGGAAGCAGAGCTGAGACCTGAACCAGGTACAAGTCTGCAGGCATCCCAAATGGTATCTTTTTTTTTTTTTTTGACAGGCAGAGTGGACAGTGAGAGAGAGAGACAGAGAGAAAGGTCTTCCTTTGCCGTTGGTTCACTCTCCAATGGCCGCCGCGGCTGGCGCGCTGCGGCCGGCGCACCGCGCTGATCCGATGGCAGGAGCCAGGAGCCAGGTGCTTTTCCTGGTCTCCCATGGGGTGCAGGGCCCAAGCACCTGGGCCATCCTCCACTGCACTCCCTGGCCACAGCAGAGAGCTGGCCTGGAAGAGGGGCAACCGGGACAGAATCCGGCGCCCCGACCGGGACTAGAACCCGGTGTGCCGGCGCCGCTAGGCGGAGGATTAGCCTAGTGAGCCGCGGCGCCGGCCCCCCAAATGGTATCTTAACTGCTGTGCCCAACACCTGTCACCCACCCCTCCAGCTGGTTTTTAGAAAGGTTAAGCCAACTCACCTGTGACGGGTGAGTCTCAAAGCTGAAGTCATCACTCCATGGCTGGCTCCGTAGATCATAGTCTCTTTTCTTTCTTTTTTTAACCAAACAACTTAATGAATAACAGAAATGAGTTTGGACATGCTGTACTAGAGATTGAACTAAAACCTGTTTGGAGCTAGGAATACAGCAGTATGACCTTTTTTGTTTGTTTGTTTTTTGGGGTAGGGGTGGAGGGAGCACAGTTTTTTTCCTTTCAGGGTTACACATGTTCTAATCAAGCACATAAGGAGATTTCTTATTATAAAGAGAGCTGGGAAGGACTGAAGAGTGGAAGAGTAAAGAGTTAAGTGTTTGGGTTGTGAAGTGAGCAACTGGAGACCGAGTGGCACATGATAATTGCTAGGATCACAGGGGACAGCCGTGTGTGCTTCTGTCAAGCCGGGGCAGTGGCACTGTGCCAGGCCACTGGAAAAACAGGACAGGGCACTCCGGGAACTCACTGGTAAATCTGGAGCCGCATTTCAAGCCTTGCTGGCTGGGTGACCTTGAGTAAATCATTACGAACTGTCTGTGTACCTCTTGCCCATTCTTCTGCACATAGTTTTTTTCCCTTTTCCACTTTTTCTAACCTCCAATCCTTTGTGATATTATTCCACATAATTTTCCCAGATTACTATTTGTCCTACACTTTGCTAATGATTTTTTTTTTGTTTTGACAAATCTATATATATGGGGGGGGGAGAGTCAAATTTCCTTTATTGAGTCTTGATTTTGAGTCAAAAGTTACAGAGGAATTTAATTGTTTTCTTCTAATGCTTAGATGGTTTCTTTATTTTCTTTTTTCTTTTTTTAATGCACTGTAGTAGCCAGCCTTCAGCAGGACGACAACCAATGACTCTCATCTCCTGGTGTTTTCTGCCTCTCATGTTTATCTAGCTGAGCAGGAGATGATGGACCATGAGTTGGAGGCCAAGTCACAAAAGGCATCATGGCTTCTTTCTTCCTCTCTCATGGATCACTCTCTCTAGGGAAAGGTAACCACCAAGTGCTAAAGACGTTCAAGTAGCCCTATGGGGAGATCCATGTTGCAAGGAACGGAGCCCTCCTGCCAACAGCCATGTGAGTGAGCCACTGAGCAAATGGATCTGGCAGCCCTAGCCACACTCCAACTGACCTTTTGACCTCACTGGAGGCACTGGGTCAGAACTGAGATGCTATGATTCCTGATCCACAGGAACTGTGCGATGACACCTGTTTGTTGCGTTAAGCCACTGCCTCATTTGGGAGTAATTTGTTAGGAGCAGAAGGTAAGTACTAATGTGTTCTGGAGGCCGGGCATATTAGACTTGAACACGATCGTTGTGCCTTTTTGTTTTTTCATACTCACAGACTGTACTTTGCTTCTGTTCTTGTTCTTGGCTACCATGCAGATAACTGAGGTTATAGGAGGTCATCACTAGATCTGTACAGAAAGGTACACCACATTATCACAGAGCCTCCTGAGTCCTGCAGACATGCAGTGTGCTGGCTTTGGGCACTGTTAAGTGTCGGTTATGATCCAGTTTCTGTCACTTTGGTATATACTTCAGGAATCGGTCATCTCACTCAAGGGTGACCAGCCCCCTGGAAAGTGAGCTAATACAAACATTCACATGGTGCTACTTTACAATGAACAGTGTGTCCTTTGTTAAGATATTTAATCTCTCCATAAGTGGTTAGTTGTCTGTAAAGTAGTGTTAGCTGTTCATTTAACTCAAAGACCCAAGAGGAGCTACTTAGAAGAAAGAGAGTTTACTTTGGATTACAGTTTTGGAGGTTCTCAGTCCAACACTGGGCAGCCCATTAGTCTGGTGTCTGATGAGGATGGTGGGTTGCAGAATGTATACAGAGCATCACATGGTGAGCCAGAAAGCAGGGGGAAGCCAGGCTGAACTTGGCTTAAATAATCGCCTTTCTTGGGGGCCAGCGCTGTGGCGTAGTGGGTTAAAGCTCTGGACTGAAGTGCCAGCATCCCATATGGGCACTGGTTCTAGTCCCAGCTGCTCCTCTTCTGACCCAGCTCTCTGCCATGGTCTGGGAAAGCAGTAGAAAATGGCCCAAGTCCTTGGGTCCCTGCACTCGCATGGGAGACCCGGAAGATGCTCCTGGCTCCCAGCTTCAGTTCAGCACAGTTCCGGCTGTTGCAGCCATCTGGGGAGTGAACCAGCAGATAGAAGACCTCTCTCCCTGTCTCTACCTCTCCCTGTAACTCTGTCTTTCAAATAAATAAAATAAATTTCTCAAAAAAATAAAAATCGCCTTTCTCATGAGACTTAACTTCCGAGGGCACACATCAATGACCTAAACACCTCTTTACCAGCCCAGATTAGATGGTAGAATTCTATCATGTCTCCAAACTTAATCTATTAGCATAATTCTGAATGAATGAAGGATAACATAATTGTAGCACATCTCCACCCTTGATCAGTTAACATAGTCAACATAATTAACATAATAAGCTTTGCATAATAAATCAACTACCACATTGCATCAAGTTGACTTCCAAAACACTCTCTGAATCATCCCTTTCTCCCTACTCCTTACTCCTCTCCACTTTCAGGCCCTCATTGTTCCTTGCTGATCACACTCCATTGTCTTCCCATGCAGGCCCCTACAACTGAGTCATTACATTGATGATCACATCAGCACTGGAATCACCTGCATGGTAGGGGGTCATTGACAATGCAGGCTCCACAGTGCCACCTGGACCCAGCAGATTTGGAAACAACTGTCTCAGAACCACGAGCAACACTTCAGAGAGGTGTCCCCAACTACAGAGTCTGCAAAGACTCAAGGTATGTGGAAGTTGGCGGAGTCTTCAACAGGGCATGGGTCCACTCTTGGCCTCTACATGTGCTTTTCTCAACACCTGGTCCCATATTCTATGTCTGGGGGATGTAATCAATATGCAGGCATTTGCCCCTTTTAGAAAACGAGGGGACTTTAGATACAGGGAGGGGGCTGGCACTGGGCTGCAGCAGGTTAAGCCACTGCTTGGGACATTGGCATCCCACATAGGAATGTACTTCCAGTACCACCTGCACTGCTCCCTACTGCTGAACCTGGGAAAGCAGTAGAAGATGGCCCAAGTGCTTCTCATACACAAAGCTATCCAGAGACTGAGCGGCACCTGACAATAGCTAGGATCACAGGGGATGGCCGTGAGAGCGTTCTGTCAGGCCAGGACTAGCGGCACAGTGCAATGCCACCAGCAGAACAGGGACGGGCACTCTGAGAACTCACTGGTACAAATCTGGAGCCAGATTTCAACTCCTGCACGTGGAAGACCCAGATAGAGTTCTGGGGTCCTGGCTTTGGCCTGGCCCAGTCCCAGCTGTTGAAGCCATTTGGGGAGTAAACCAGCAGATGGAAGACTTTTCTCCCTCTTTCTCTGTGGCACTCTGCCTTCAACTTATATATATATATATATATATATATATATATATATATATATATTTTTTTTTTTTTTTTTTTAAGAAAATGAGACTAGCAAAAAGCAACGCAAATATTGGCAGTGACATTTGTGAGTTCTACCCAAGAAATGGCATATTAAAATGCTCACCTAGGGGTGGACCTTCAGCCTAGCAGTTAAGATTGAGAGACCATGGGGCTGGTGCCGTGGTGCAGTAGGTTAATCCTCCGCCTGCAGCGCCAGCATCCCATATGGGCCCGGTCCTAGTCCCAGCTGCTTCTTTTCCAATCCAGCTCTCTGCTGTGGCCTGGGAAAGCAGTAGAAGATGGCCCAAGTCCTTGGGCCCCTGCACCCGCATGGGAGACCAGGAAGAGGCACCTGGCTCCTGGGGAGTGAACAAATGGACGGAAAACCTTTCTCTCTGTCTCTCCCTCTCACTGTCTGTAATTCTACCTCTCAAATAAATAAATAAAATCTTAAAAAAAAAAGATTGAGAGACCTAGGCCCCACAGAGTTGTACGTGGGTTCAATAGCCAGCTCCTGACTCCACTGTCCTGCTCGTGTACTACCCAGGAGGTAGTGGTGATGGCTCAGGTAATCCGGTTCCCATGACCAATGTGGGTGACCTGCAGATCCCAGCTCCAGGCTTCAGCCATTACAGGCATTTATGGAGTGAAGCTGAGGGTGGGAACACTCTCCTTCTGCCTCTCTAATAAGCCAAATAAAATAATAATAATAATAATAATAATAAAATACAATGGTTTATAAAGGAAACTCAAAGAGTGGTAGTCTAACTCACCCCAAACCATAATGAATGTATGATCACTTATATTAGCAATTGTGGCAGAACTGCTGGTAACTCAGAAGGAGCTGCTAAGAGCTCAAATCTAAGCAGGCTCCTTCCGGAAGACAGGAACACTTGTCTGGGAGGTGGTAGTCCTCTAGCCACTGCAAAGAGGGAGCGGAGACAAATCCTTCTCTCTAGGTCTGGACTAAATATCTCCCATAAAAGTGGAAGCCATCCAATAATGGAAGACAGCTAGGGCGGTTCCAGGATGTCCTGACAATAGAGGGTCTCCAGGAGCCAGGAGACCAATGTGCCCTAGTGGGCACGGGGCCAGGAAGTAGCTTTCACATTCGGGCTGAGCTGAAGCTTACAATCTGGCATCTGGTTCATCCATTCGTTTCACACTGGCAGGGCTAACTCCAGATTGCAAAACTCGGGCATCTGCCCCTTGAACTTGTTTGTCTAAAGGAGAAAGTCCTAGCCCTCGGGTTTGAGCGGGGTAGGCGGCATCGCACCGGGGTTTGCACCTCATTTCGACTCGCCCTTGGGGTCTCCAGCTCTGTGTCCAAGCTTCCAGAACGGGGATCGTGCGGCCCTCCTTTCCAGCAGCGGGGAATGACAATCGCCGGCTGGTAGCGGCGACAGCCCCTTGTCCCGCGAGAGTGACCAGGCTGGGCCCGATGACAGTCGAGGAGGCCTCGCCCCTCCCACAGGCCGGCGCCGAAGGCGACCCAGCCCAGGTCTCCTCAGCGCCTTGCACTCAAGTCCAAGAAGAGCACCGGGTGGCGCTGAGGTGGGTGCGGAGCCCAGCAACCGGCCTGGGCGCTCTCGCCGCGCCAGATCCCGAACCCGGAAGCCGCACGCCGCAGCCGCCAAAGCCCGCCATGAGCGGCCCTCTACGGCCCGGCCCAAGCAGCTGGCGGCGGGCGGCCTCCCTGATACTGGCGGCCGGAGGGACGCGCCCGGGCGCCGCCGCCTCGTCGCTGCCGCCGCCGCCGCCGCCGCCCGCCGAGGGCTTCCGGCTGCTGCTGCTGCAGCGCTCCGCCAAGCAAGGCTTCATGCCCAACGCGCACGTCTTCCCGGGCGGCGCGCTGGACGCGGCCGACCGCTCGGCCGACTGGCTGCGCCTCTTCGCGCCGCACCAAGGGCCGCCGCGCTTCGGCCTGGGCCCGGAGCCGCCCCGGTGCGGCACTCCCTCTCCGGTGCCGCCCGACGGCGACGCCGGGGCGCTGCCGGATGACGTGGCCTTGCGCATCTGCGCCATCCGCGAGACCTTCGAGGAAGCGGGGGTGCTGCTGCTGCGGCCCCGGGGCCCCCGGCCGGCCGGCGTCCCCGGGGAGCCGGCTCCGGAGCCGGGCCGCGCCCTCGAGCCGCCGCCGGGCCTGGCCGACTGGCGCGCCAGCGTCCGCCGCGACGCGCGCGACTTCCTGCGCCTGTGCGCGCACCTGGACTGCACGCCCGACATCTGGGCGCTGCACGACTGGAGCGTGTGGCTCACGCCGTTCTTCAGCCACGGCCACGGCTACAACCGCGGCCGCCGCTTTGACACCGCCTTTTACCTGTGTTGCCTGCGGGAGCCGCCGCTCGTCTGCCCCGACTCGGCGGAGGTGGTGGGATCCCAGGTACGGCTTCCTCGCGGCGGGCAGTGGGCAGCCACCAGGACTTGGGAACCGAAGAGAGTGGAGAGCTGGATCAGAGGAAGAGCAGCCAGGACTCGATCCCGCGTCTGTATGGGGTGCTGGCGCTGCGGGCGGAGGCTTAGCCTTCTACGCCACAGCACTAGCTCCTGTTCTTTTTCTAGAGGATTTATTTATTTATTTGAAAATCAGGGGGCCAGCGCTGTGGCGTAGCGGGTAAAGCCTTTGCCTGCAGTGCCTGCATCCCATATTTGGTGCTGGTCCGAGTCCCGGCTGCTCCACTTCCGATCCAGCTCTCTGCTATGGCCTGGGAAAGCAGTAGAAGATGGCCCAAGTGCTTGGGCCCCTAGGGCAGTGCGTGAAAGACCTGGAAGAAGCTCCTGGCTCCTGGATTCAGATCAGCACAGCTCTGGCTGTTGCGGCCATTTGGGGAATGAATGAGCAGAATGAAAGATATCTCTCTCTCTCTCTCTCTCTCTCTGCCCCTCCTTCTCTCTCTGTGAAACTCTTTCAAAATGAATAAATAAATCTTTTTTAAAAATCAGAGCTACAGAGAGAGAATCTTCTATCCGCTGGTTCACTCCCCAGACAGCTGCGCCGAGCCAGGTGGAGGCCAGGAGTCAGGAGCTTCTTCTGCCTCCTCCATCTGTGCCAGGGGCCCAAGTAGTTGGGCCATCGTCCACTGCTTTCCCAGGCCACCAGCAAGGAGCCAGATCAGAAGTGAAGCAGGCCCGTGCCGCGGCTCACTAGGCTAATCCTCCGCCTTGCAGCGCCGGCACACCGGGTTCTAGTCCCGGTCGGGGCGCCGGATTCTGACCCGGTTGCCCCTCTTCCAGGCCAGCTCTCTGCTGTGGCCAGGGAGTGCAGTGGAGGATGGCCCAAGTGCTTGGGCCCTGCACCCCATGGGAGACCAGGATAAGTACCTGGCTCCTGTCATTGGATCAGCACGGTGCGCTGGCCGCGGCGGCCATTGGAGGGTGAACCAACAGCAAAAAGGAAGACCTTTCTCTCTGTCTCTCTCTCTCTCTCACTGTCCACTCTGCCTGTCCAAAAAAAAAAAAAAAAAGATTTATAAAAAAAAAGAAGTGAAGCAGCTGGAGCCCCAACATGGTGCCTACATGGAATGCCAGCATTGCGGGCAGTGACTTTCACGGCTGTGGCACACTGGTCCCGCCTTTGTTGTTGTTGTTGGTTTTGTTTTTAAAGATTTATTTATTTATTTCAAAGGCAGAGTTACAGAGAGACAGAGGCAGAGAGAGTAGTCTTCCATCCACTGGTTCACTCCCCAATTGGCCGCAACGGCCAGAGCTGGGCTGATCTGAAGCCAGGAGCCAGGAGCTTCTTCTGGGTCTCCCACGCAGGTGCCGGGGCCCAAGGACTTGGTCCATCCTCTGCTGCTTTCCCAGGCACATTAGCAGGGAGCTGGATCGGAAGTAGAGCAGCTGGGACTCAACTGGGATGCCAGCACAGCTAGTGGTGGCTTTACCAGCTAAGCCACAGCGTCACCCCTCCCCTTGTTTTTGAAAAATAATTTGGTTGGATATGGAATTAGAAGTTGATTGATTATTTTCTTTTGAGAGAGAAAGATCTTCCAGCTGGTGGTTTATTGCCCCAGACAACTGGGGCGGCCAGGACTAGGCCAGGCTGAAGCCAGGAGCCTGGAGCTCCAGCTGGATATTCCCATGGGTCGCAGGCCTGAAGTGCTTGAGTCATCTGCTTCCTCCCAGGATGCACACTATCAGGAACCTGGACTGGAAGCAGAGTAGCCAGGATGTGAACCAGACAGTCTTAATATGGCCTGCTGTCAGCCCAAGTAACAGCTTAATCTGCTGGGCCACAGCAGCCCTCCCCCTCCCCTTTTGCTAATGAAATGTTGAATGAGAAATCTGCTATCAATTTGATCTTTTTTTCTGTGTACTTAATATATGTGCATTTTTTTGGTGTATGTGACTTTTTAATACTTTCTCTTAATGATTGTGTTTAGCAACTTGATTATGGTGTACACTGATTTGTTCGTTTTATTATTTCCTTAACTATTTCATCTCTTTCCCTATCCCAATTGTGTGGGATTCCAGTCACACGTGTGTTAGACTACTTCATAATGTCTTACAGTACATTGATGCCTGATTCAGTTTTTCTCGATCTTTTTCTTTTCCTCTGTTTTACTTTGTTCTATTTGCTGTTTTCAAGTTGGCGCTCTGCTTATAAAGCACCTAACCTGCTGTAAATGGCAGCCAGAGTGTTTTTCACTTCAGTTATTTTTCCTCTCTGGAAGAAAAAATAAAAAAAAAGAAAACAAAATTTATTCTATGTATTTGAAAGGCAGAGTTACAGAGAGAGAAAAGGAAAGTTAGAGAGGTCTTCCATCCGCTGGTTCATTCCCCAGATAGCTGCAATGGCCGGAGCTAGGCCAGGCCAAAGCCAGGAGCCACAGGCTTCATCTGGGTCTCCCGTGCAGTTGCAGGGCCGAAGCACTTGGGCCATCCTCTGCTGCCTTCCCAGGCACATAAACAGGGAGCTGGATTGGAAGTGGAGCAGCCAAGGCTAGAACCAGCACCGATATGGGATGCTGGCATTGGAAGTGGTGACTGAATTCATTATATCACAACGCTTTCCCCTGGAAGTTCCTTTTAATTCATAAATACTGTTTTCTCTCATCATGATGATACTTGCCTTTACATCTCTGAACTAATGGCACAACCTTATTTTAATTTAGTTTAACCCTTTATTTGTTTAAAGATTTATTTGAAAAGCAGAGTGATAAAGAGAAGGGGAGAGATGATCTCTTTGCTGGTTCACTCCCCAAATGGCTGCAATGGCCAAGACTGGGCCAGGCCAAAGCCAGGAGCCTGTAACTCTGCCTGGTCTCCCACGTGAGTGGTAGGGGCCCAAGTCATTTGGGCCATCTTCCGCTGCTTTCCCAGGCACATTATTGGAGAGCTAGATCAGAAATGGGGAACTGGCACTCTGATATGCAGTGTTGGCAGCAGCTTAACCTGCTGTGCTACAATGCTGGCCCCTAATCATTTAAAAAATGTATATAAATAAATATATATTAGGGGCCGGCGCCACGGCTCACTAGGCTAATCCTCTGCCTGCGGCGCTGGCACCCCGGGTTCTAGTCCTGGTTGGGGCTCCGGATTCTGTCCCAGTTGCTCTTCTTCCAGTCCAGCTCTCTGCTGTGGCCCGGGAGTGCAGTGGAGGATGGCCCAGGTCCTTGGGCCCTGTGCCCTGGCTCCTGGCTTCGGATCGGCACAGCACGCCAGCCGCGCAGCCACCTGGGGGGGGGGGGTGAACCAAAGGAAAAAGGAAGACCTTTCTCTCTGTCTCTGTCTCTCTCTCTCTCTCTCTCTCTCTCACTGTCTAACTCTGCCTATGAAAAAATAAAACAAAATAAGTAAATAAAAATAATAAGGGCCATCACTGTGGCATAGTGGGTAAAGCCACTGCCTGCAGTGCTGGCATCCCATGTGGGCGCTGCTTCAAGACCCGAGTGCTCCACTTCCGATGCAGCTCTGTGCTATGGCCTGGGAAAGCAGTGGAAGATGGCCGAAGTCCCTGGGCCCCTGGACCCGTGTGGGAGATCCAGAAGAAGCTCCTGGCTCCTGGCTTCGGATCAGCACAGCGCAACCATTTAGGGAATGAACCAGCAGATAGAAGACCCCTCTCTCTCTCTCTCTCTGCCTCTGCCTCTCTGTAACTCCACATTTCAAATACATAAATAAATCTTTAAGAATAAAATAAATAAATGTATAATTCATTTAACCTTAAAGTTGTGAAATGCACAACATATCATAAAAGAAAAAGAAAAGTGAACTTCCTACAGACGCTAATACATGAGATCTGTGCAGCACTGCAATTAACCTTCACATCCTGGAGTCTTGTTCAAAGACCCCCGGAAACTCGGATTACTGAAAATCACAAATATCACCCACGAAAGGACTGTTGGTTAGGTTCAAGAGACTTCTCAAAGGGCTACCTTCTTTGAAGGAATTGCAGAATGTTGCTAGCATAGATTGGCTGTGCTAAATGTCATTGATGGATGGCCCCCTGAGAGAATGAGAATGCCCCGGTCAGCCCTGTTTTCAAGGTGTGTTGGGTGGCTGCCACTTAGCACAGTCCTTACGTCTCTTCTTGGGATGCCTACACACCATTTTGAAGTGCCTAGGTTCAAGTCCCAGCTCTGCTTCCCCTCCCAGCTTTTTGCCAATCTGCATTCTGGGAGGCAGCAGGTGACAGCTCAAATACCTGGGCCCATGCCATCCATGGGGGAGTTGTAGGTTGAGTTCCAAGCTCATGGCTCTGACCTGCCCCAACCCTGGCTAATGCAAGTGTCTGGGGAGTGGACCAGCAGGTGGAAAATCTGTCTGCCTATCTCTGTCTGTCTGTCTGTCTCTCTCTCTGCCTTCCAATTGAATAAAAATACATAACTAAGAAAAGTCTTTTTAATGATCTGGGAGGGAAATTAAAAACAAAACAAGCTGGGCCGGCGCCGCGGCTCACTAGGCTAATCCTCCGCCTAGCGGCGCCGGCACACCGGGTTCTAGTCCCGGTCGGGGCGCCGGATTCTGTCCCGGTTGCCCCTCTTCCAGGCCAGCCCTCTGCTGTGGCCAGGGAGTGCAGTGGAGGATGGCCCAGGTGCTTGGGCCCTGCACCCCATGGGAGACCAGGAAAAGCACCTGGCTCCTGGCTCCTGCCATCGGATCAGCGCGGTGCGCCGGCCGCAGCGCGCCGGCCGCGGCGGCCATTGGAGGGTGAACCAACGGCAAAGGAAGACCTTTCTCTCTGTCTCTCTCTCTCACTGTCCACTCTGCCTGTCAAAAAAAAAAAAAAAAAAAAAAACAAGCTGGTCTTCTCTAACTTACATAGTTTAGCACACGAAGAAAACCTCTGTCCCCAAAAGATAGGATTAAGCTTCCTACATAGGATTACGCTTCATTAAACCAGGGATAGCCTTTCATTTTCACGGTATGTGTTTTCTTGCACGGTCCTTAGAGGCAACAGTTCCTAATACACCTCCTGATGAGCTCAGCTTCCTGGAAACACACACCTGCTGGGTTCTGGGTTCTCCCTCTCCAGTGACTTATTCGCTGCCTCACAGCTGCCAGCATTGCACATCCACCACTAACGTGATGAAACAGACAGCTAACTACTGCTGCAAATTGGCATTAGTGAAACCCATGGTCGAGTGCTGTCATCCTGGCGGTGTTTCTTGGACAGACTGGACAGACTGTTAGTATGGAAGCCCCATGCTGAGAGTGTGCGTCCCCAAGGAAGCTTCCGTATTGGCCGCAGTGATGCATTTGCTGGAGCCCGGGTTCCTCTGAGCGTGACTGTACATGCAGACCTTCTTGATTCTCTTAACGCAAGTTTCAGATTCAATATAGGAGCAAGGTCTAGACAGAGTGGGCACCTTCTTCCTGTGCAAAGTGGCTTAGCTCACCTCTGGTGCCGTTGTGGGTCCTGCCCATACTGTCTGTCCTACTGGAGCGAGGCAGCCAGTGGAGCCCATCCGCCCTTTGGGCAGCCAGTGTAAGCAATACCGTCTTCACAGGCTGCAGGAACCCAGCACTGCCCAGAGGGCTGTAGCTGGAGTCCTGGCTTGCTCCAGTGTTACAATGCTACACCTCTGCTCCTACCTTGATGCTTTTGATGTGCGAGTGTAGCTGGCTTAGGGAGGGTGTACAGTAGCCTTTATTCTAGTGCTGATGTGGCCGCACTTCTCACTGTGACCTTTGTGGTGTCTGCTAGAATACTCCTTATATTCTACAGGGCCCCTACACGGTAGGTAGAGGGTGACTGTTACTTTCTCGGGAATCGTCTTCCTGGCTCGTGTGGTTTCGTGTTATGCATCTACAGATAAGTGCCCAGCAAAGATTCTAGGACACAGATCTGAGTTCTATTAGCCGTGGGTCCCTCCTCGCAGGGCCTCCCCACTGCACATTCTGCCCCCTGGGGTCAGTGAGAGTCCTAGATACTGACCAGACTCTGCCTCCTTGTGGTGCAGCCCTGGAATGACTTCAGGCGAAACCACAGGCAATGTTAGGGCTCGCCTTGTTTGTCCTTTCTCAGAGATCACAGCTCTGCAGTGTTCAGTGTCTGGAAATGGCTGTTTCAGAGCTTTTATCCAGTTCTCTGTTTCTTACATTGCAGCGGGGAGGGGAGGGAGTGGGCATTCTCTCCCGACTGGGAGAGGAGGTTCCAGTGAACAGTTCTTCACCCGGTTTAGACCAGTGGTTCTCCGCAGGAGGCCCACCCGGTCCCCAGGTACATTTGGCAACGTCTGGAGATGGTTTTGGTTGTCACTGCTGGGGAATTGCTATTGGCATCTGCTGGGTAGAGCCAAGGAATGCTTCTCAACACCCCTGTTTCGGTGCATAATACAACGAGGAATTATGCGGCTAGAATCCTTAGTGCTGAGGTTCAAAAGCTTAGCGGAAAGAGTAGAATTTGGGGGGCTGGTATTGTGGGATAAGCCCCTGCCTCCCGTATGAGCACAGTTCAATTCCTGGCTACTGCTCCACTTCCAATCTGGCTCCCTGCTGATGCACCTGGGAAAGCAGCAGGAGATGGCCAAAGGACTAGAGCCCCTGTCACCCATGTGGGAGACCTGGATGGAGCTTCAGGACCAGCGAGTGGAAAATCTCTTTCTGTCTCTCTCTCTCTCTCTCTCTCTCTCTCTCTCTAACTCTGCATTTCAAATAAATAAATACTTAAAAAAAAAGTAGACTTTGGAGCCAGGCACCTCCAGAGTTTTATGCCGAGACTAGTCAGAGGAGCTGCCTGAATTTCCCTGTCTATAAAATGAGAATATGCAGCATGACCCTGAGAAGTGGAAACATCTGACGTGAAACATTTTAGGTTTGGTGCAGCAGTTAAACCACCACATGGGATGTCCGCATCTCAGAGTGCCAGGGTTCACGTCCCAGCTCCACTCCTATTCCAGCTTCTTGCTGGTGTGCACCCTGGCAGTGGGGATGATGGCTTGAGTACTTGGATCCCTGCCACCCACATGGGAGACCTGGGTGGGTTACTGGGTCCCAGCTTTGGCCTGCTCCAGCCCTGGCCGTTGTAGACATCCAGAAAGTAAATCAGTGGAGAGCTCCGTGTGTGTGTGTGTGTGTGCATGCACGTGTGTGCATGCCTGCCTCTCTGCTGTTCAAAAACGTTTTTAAAAAATTTAAAAAGCAGGGGCCAGCACTGTGGTATAGTGGGTGAAGCTGCCGCCTGTGGTGCTGGCATCTCACATGGGCGCTGGTTCGAGTCCCAGCTGCTCCACTTCCAATCCAGCTCTCTGCTATGGCCTGGGAAAGCAATAGAGGATGGTCCAGGTCCTTGGGCCCCTGCACCCACATGGGAGACCTGGAAGAAGCTCCTGGCTCCTGGCTTCGGATCTGTTCAGCTCCGGCCATTGTGGTCATTTGGGGAGTGAACCAGCAGATGGAAGGCCTCTCTCTGCTTCTGCCTCTGCCTCTCTGTAACTCTGCCTTTCAAATAAATAAATAAATCTTTTTAAAAAATTTAAAAAGCAAAGAAACAAGTATCTAATAACTGATAACTTATTGAGACCTGTGGGTTGGACTTGGTGGTTCGATGCCTGTCATTTGCCATTTGTCTTGATTATCACTGAACTCAAACAAAACCGTAAAAACAGACTGACTTGGAAACAAGTTAGAGAGGTGGGGGCAGTCCTTTGAAACCCAGAGCTTTGTTTCTCAAGATGTAGTCTTGGCCAACTTAAGAGTGATCTAGGGTGCTTGTTAAACTTGTAGTTTGCTGGGCCCTCTGCCAGGGCCCTGCGTGTGTAAAGGTGTAACAGGTTTCCCATGTTGAAGCTGGCAAACCTTTGACCCATCTTGTGCAAGGTCCAAAACATTTTCAACTGCAGGGCCTTAGGCGTGAGAATCGGTTTGCCCTGGTGTAAGGGAAGATTCAGTAAGCTTATTAAAGAATTCTGTGCTCATTGAAATAGCTCTTTTTCATCATGTCTGTGTCCCTCTCCCCACCCCACAATTCTTGGGAAGGAGGGCAGGTTGCAGCAGTGAGGCCGCTTAATGTTAATGGGCTGAAGGGCTGGTTGACACCCTATAGGGTTACTGCCCAGCGCCTCTTGACCTCGCTGGAAGTAACTGTTGTTCCCGATTCCTCACCCTCATGGTAACGTGTGGCCCGCATCACGCCCCATTTCTGTGGCTGAAGGCACCATACGGCTCAAGAAAGCTTTGTGTTGTCCATCGTGACATCCTCAGGGACGCACAGGCACTGCCTTGTCAGTCTAATCTTCCTGTCCTCCTCCGGACCAGAAGGCTCGCTCTCTCAGCATCTCCTGCTCTCAGGCTGAACAGCTCTCCCAGGTCAGCTTTGATCCTCTCTCCTGGCTTATGACGATATTTCAGAAAGTTCACAGAAAATGGAATTAAAAGATCAGTTTCTTTTGATGAAAAAAATAGCTGAATCCATGTGTAGTTCTTTGTCATACGTAATTTTTGTGAACTTTTTCCAAAGACCTTTCATATGCATCGATTTAAACATTTGAAAAATCTTTTAATTCCATTTTCTTTTTTTTTTTTTTAAGTTTTGTTTTATCGGGGCTGGCGCTGTGGTATAATAGGCTAAGCCTCTGCTTGTGGCACCGGCATCCCTATGGATGCTGCTTCTCTTCCGATCCAGCTCTCTGCTATGGCCTGGGAAAGCGGTGGAAGATGGCCCAAGTGCTTGGGCCCCTGCACCAGCGTGGGAGACCCGGAGGAAGCTCCTGGCTTCTGGCTTCAGATAAGCTAGCTCCAGCCATTGTGGCCATTTGGGAAGTGAACCAGCAGATGGAAGACCACTCTGTGTCTCTCCCTCTCTCTCTGTAACTCTGCCTCTCAAATAAATAAATAAATAAATAAAATCTTTTTAAAAAACTTTTATTTATTTGAAAGGCAGACTGACAGAAAGAGGGAAATACAGAGAGATTTTCCCATATGCTGGTTTACTCCCAAGTAACAAGGGCTGGGGCTGCGCCAGCCGTAAGCCAGGATCCTGGAACTCCATCATAGGTGGCAAAGGCCCGAGTACCTGGGCCATCATCTGCTGCCTTCCCCGGGCCCATTAGCAAGGAACTGAATCGGAAGCAGAGCAGCTGGGACTCCAGCTGTTGCCCCAATATGGGAAGCTGGCATCACAGGCAGCGGCTCCACCTGCTGTGCAACCACGCTGGCCTCTTCCTTCCATCCCCCATGGCCCTTGTGGAACACCCTCATATTTGCGAGCTCTCAGGGTCAGTGGCCCAGCAAGCAGCCTCTGAAGAGGACCAAGTCAGCTCTCTTCACAGATCTCGTGTAGTCTCAGAGGGATCTGGAAGAACGCATGCGGGCATCAAGTTTAAATCTCAATGAGATCTTGGGCACTGACCCAACAACCTCAGATCTCACAGTATATATGGAATGAACCTTAGGAAACCCTCCCTTTGTCTTCCACAGTGGTCCTCTCCTTCAGAGGCAACCAGAAGTTTAATCTCAAAGGAGATTTGGCTGCCCCCACCACAGTTCTACGAAATCAGAAGACTTGAGAACTTTGCCTCCCTGTCTGACTTGCACATCTTTTGTTTGGATCGTGCGTTGGAAGGAGTGGAAAGATGGCTGCCCATCACCTTGTTAACTGCTGATGGGGTGGTCCAGCTTTTACCTGGTAAGTCGTGATGCCCCGGTGCTTTTGTTAGGACTCACGTTCGGTACGCTGGGCTGTGCAGCACAGGAATGCCCAACACAGAGACATGAATTTCAGTCTGGGTTTTAGAGGCTACAAGGTATGTATCCAATAAGGTCAATGCCTATAAAATAGCCCTAGTACTTGTTATAATGAGAATTCTGGATAATATGTTATACACATATATTGTGCTCATTTGCTTTTTCTTTTCTTTTTTTAAAGGATTTATTTCATTTATTTGAGAGAGAGAGAGAGAGAGAGAGAGAGATCTTCCATCTGTTGGTTCACTCCCTAGATGGCTACAATGGCTGGGGCTGGGCCAGACCAAAACCAGGAGCCAGGAGCTTCTTCCAGGTCTCCTGTGTGGGTGCAGTGGCCCAAGTGCTTAGACCATCCTCTGCTGCTTTCCCGGGCTCATTAGCAGGAAGCTGGATAAGAAGCAAAGCAGCCAGGACTCAAACCCCCACTCTGATATGGGATGCCACTGTTGCAGGCAGCAGCTTAACCCACTGAGCCACAACTACATACATAGCCCCATACACATTTACTTTTACATAAAAACATTCCCTAGACATTGAAAAAGTTCTTTTTCATCTGTATCACTTTAATTCTGAATTGTGAGCACTGGGAAGCTGGCAGCGTGTTTGAGCTGGGGCAGTTGTTAGTGGCTGGTTGCTGCTGGCCTGGTGCACATCAGGAGAGCTGCTGGTACTCCACACTGGGGCCTTGTGGCCTGTCTCCCTTCATGGCGGCCGGCTCGATTCCTGAGAATAGTGGTAACGTTTGTATTGCAACCTGCAGGGCCACGATTCAGCAACCTTTCTATCAGTGGTAGTTTTTGTCTTTTTCGAAGGTTTATTTATTTTTTTGTAAGGCAGAGTTACCTCTCAGAGAGGCACAGGCAGAGAGAGAGAGGTCTTCCATCTGCTGGTTCACTCCCCAAATGGCCACAACGGCTGGAGCTGAGCCAATCCGAAGCCAGGAGCCAGGAGCTTCTTCTGAGTCTCCCACACAGGTACAGGGGCCCAAGGATTTGGGCCATCTTCCACTCCTTTCCCAGGCCATAGCAGAGAGCTAGATTGGAAGCGAAGCAGCCGGGACCCAAACCAGTGCCCATATGGGATGCCGGCACTGCAAGTGGTGGCTTTACCCACTAAGCCACAGCACCGGTTCCAATGGTAATTCCTTTAGTTTATCAGAATACAATGAAATAGCAAAATATACAAAGAGTCATGAACTAATATACAAGTTAGATGCACGAACAGTGTACCAGTCATAAATGCTTATGCATGCAGAGAAAATCTTCACTGGGGGATGAAGGTGGTGAGGTATTCAAAATTAAGAAGGGAGGCAGGCTTTGGAGATAGTGGTTAAAGCGTTCATGTCCCATATCAGAGTGCTCTGGCTCTTGATTCCAGCTTCCCACTGGGGGTCCGGGGGCCCATGGTGCAGGCTCCAATGATTAGGTTCCTGCCACCTGCCTGGGACACTGGGACAGAGTTCCTGGCTCACAGCTTTGCCCCGTGAGTGAGACCATTGCAGGCATCTGGGGAATGAGCCAGCCGCTGGGAGAGCCAGATGTGTACTTCCTCTTTCTCTCTCTGCCTTCTGCCTCTCAGACTGACAAAGGGAAATACAAGAAAGAAATTGAGAGAAGCTCATACGGTTAGGACCATTTAGCAACTATCTTAGTCCCAAACAAACAATGATTTATGTGTGAGCAACGTATTGGAATTACTTGTAAAATAATACTCAATGGAATGAAAATTTTATTGTTTTTCAGGGGATGAGCTATACTTGAAAGATTCAGACTTTTTAGAAAAAGTTTTGTCTACTGAAAAAAGTATAGAAGAAGTCATGAGGGAAGGCAAGAAGTTTCACCGAATAGTGATCCACAGCCGCCATCACTGTAGCCTTCACGTGACCGTTCAGCCGCAGTACAAGCACATTTATCCCAAGACCTATGTGGCGAGTAAGAGCCACTTGTAGGGCGCCGCTCGATGGCACGCTGGCCTGCTCGAGGTGGTGCTCATAACAGTGAGAGTTGATTAAACTTACTTGAAATGTAAGAAACCTGTAAAAGTTCTGATGCAGTGATTCTTAGCTCTCTTGCTTATTTTTTTTTCTGTAAACTTTACAGTATGCCACCACAAGTATAAAGTTTATAAAGTATTAATGATCTTGCTACCAAGAATTCCATGGGCGATTTCTCATCTCAGAAGTTTAAATAAGATGTTCGACTGCTGTTGTTCTGCTGGTCCACTATATTTGCACTTTCTTTCCCAAGGTGCTGTACAGAGTAACCCGTGGGTTTCTCACACTTGCTGCTAGAAATTAACTAAAAGGATGTGTGATTGGACGGTGAGCAGTTGACTGCGACAACCTCCAAATGACGATGTCACTGTTTTCTCCCTGCATTTTATCTTGTCGATTAACATGCAATAATACAGTTGTACAAGGAAATCTATTGTAGTTAGTATTTTAAAGAAATATGAAGCCATAACAAAAGCCATCACTGTTTTTACTCTAGAGTGGTAGTTAATGAATGCAAAGAAGTTAGAGAGATGTGGTATTTAATGCGTTTTATTTTTGGTACATTTAATATAAGTATTTTTTCACCTCCTTTGGAGAGGAATGTTTACTGATTAAAGGTGAGAAATGATCATTCTTTTTCAAGATCTTGACTGTATCATACAATTGATTTCATTTTTCATGAAATGTCTCCATTCCCTACCAGTAAAATAAAAACAATGATAAATACAAATGAAGTGTGTGTTATTTAATCCTGATTATAGGAAGTGGTTTTCAACCCCAGGCATTTCACTCTCAGAGGACATTTGCTGATGACCGGAAGCCGTTTTGGTGGTCACCACTCCAGGGGACAGGGGTCTGCTGCTGCCGTCTAGTTGGGAGAGGTGCCCAACACAGATAGCGTTACCTGGCCAGGAGTGAGTGCTCCGAGCTGAAGTCCATCAGCGTACACTGTGGCTTTGCCAGTGAGGACACCGGGAAACAGACCCACGCCACTCGTCAGTGCCACAGCCAAGAGCAGAACCTGC
Source organism: Oryctolagus cuniculus (assembly GCF_964237555.1). NCBI lineage: Eukaryota > Metazoa > Chordata > Mammalia > Lagomorpha > Leporidae > Oryctolagus > Oryctolagus cuniculus. Next base: position 23,672,987 of record NC_091449.1, on the reverse strand, counting down.
CTCCTGGCCCTGCACCCTCTGCTGTCATCACGCACCCCTCTGCGTCTGTCCTCCCACCAGCAATGTCTTCTCTTCCTTCTCTTCTCAAAGCTCCTTCCCGCTTCAGAACCCTTTACACTGACTGCTGCCTGGAGACAAAACTCGACCTCGGAATAACTTTAGTTCCTGGTTCTCTGTCACTGCAGCCTGAGAAAAACAGGTGAAAGATGGAGGATGCCACCTAATATGTGGATTAGTGGCATAACTGAAAGAAAAGTTCAGGACAAATGGAAGAGACACATTATTCAAAGAGAGTTTTCCTTTTTTTTTTTTTTTTTTTTTTGACAGGCAGAGTGGACAGTGAGAGAGAGAGACAGAGAGAAAGGTCTTCCTTTGCCGTTGGTTCACCCTCCAATGGCCGCCGTGGTACTCTGCTTCCAATCCAGCTGCCTGCTAATGTGATCCTGGGATGCAGTAGGTTATGGCTCAAGTAGTTAAGTCTCTGCCTGGGGCCGGCGCCGTGGCTCACTTGGTTAATCCTCCGCCTGCAGTGCCGGCATCCCATATGGCTGCCGGGTTCTAGTCCTGGTTGCTCCTCATCTGGTCAAGCTCTCTGCTGTGGCCCGGGAGTGCAGTGGAGGATGGCCCAGCTCCTTGGGCCCCTGCATCCGCATGGGAGACCAGGAGGAAGCACCTGGCTTCGGATTGGCGCAGCGCCAGCCGTGGCGGCCATTTGGGGAGTGAACCAACAGAAGGAAGACCTTTCTCTCTCTTTCTCTCACTATCTAACTCTGTCAAATTAAAAAGAAAAATAAATAAATTTAAGATGATCCGTAAGATTCGAAAAAACCTGACAATTTTTCCAAAGTCCACCAAAGCGGGCACTCGATCCCACCCCATCCCATCTTCTGGGAGTAGGGGGGTACCCTTCCGCTCCTGTGGCCGGGAAACTCATTCCTTCACACTAAAGCAGCAATCAAACCCTGCCGGTCTCCTGAGTGCTGCATGGGAATGGCTTTCCTGCTGGGAGAAAACAGAGCAGGGTGCCAGGACTGGGTCGACAGGGAAGTAGACCTCTTGGAGGCGGCCATGTCTGCAAAGACCGAACGAGGAGCGTGGAGGCGAACAGCCCTAGGGTGCCTGGGGAGCGGGTGGACAGCCCACTTCCTCCTACTGCAGTCATTCGCACACCTGGGGCTTGGGTGCCCGGCAATGCCCCAAGCTCCAGCACAGCGCTTCCGCCCTCACCGAGGATGCCCTCAGAAGGCCCCGGGTCTGTGCAGCCGTCGGCCACTCCGCGCCCTTCCCGCCAAACCCACACTCAATCAGAAGGCGCCCCAGATCCGCTGGCTGAGCATCAGCCAATAGGAAGCAGGATCCGGAGTCTTGGCCCGCCTTGAGGGACTCCGGACCAATGACTGCCCCCCAGCGAATCTGGGGCAGCGCGAGGCAGCTACTGGCTGTTGGGCGCGCGTGCGCCCTGGTGGCTGCTGGCTCCGGCGGCAGTTGAAGTCCAGTAGCGGCGTCAGGCGGCAGCGGTGAAGTTCACCGTGGTAGGGTCCCGGGGACGGGCCCAGGCCGGCGGGCGGAACAGCCCGCCACTTGGGGCAGCCAGAGAGGAGGGTGGGAGAGGAGGCCGGGGCGGGACGCGGGCGGCCCAGGGCGTCCATGGTTCTCTCGGGTCTGAGGGCAGCGGTGACCAGATGAAGGCGGATTGCCCTGGGAGTCGGTGGCTGAGCGCCCGGCGCAGCTGGGTGGGGAGAGGGAGGGAATTTTTTATTTTTTAAAAGTGGTGCCCAGCCGGCGCCGCGGCTCACTAGGCTAATCCTCAGCCTAGCGGCGCCAGCACACCGGGTTCTAGTCCCGGTCGGGGCGCCGGATTCTGTCCCGGTCGCCCCTCTTCCAGGCCAGCTCTCTGCTGTGGCCAGGGAGTGCAGTGGAGGATGGCCCAAGTGCTCGGGCCCTGCACCCCATGGGAGACCAGGAGAAGTACCTGGCTCCTGCCATCGGATCAGCGCGGAGCGCCGGCCGCGGCGGCCATTGGAGGGTGAACCAACGGCAAAGGAAGACCTTTCTCTCTGTCTCTCTCTCTCACTGTCCACTCTGCCTGTCAAAAAAAAAAGTGATGCCCGTGGCGCTGATGGAGTTAGGCAGGATCAGGGTTGTCAGTCTCTGGAAGTAGCGGTGGGCTCTGGAGCCTGGAGGGCGCTTATCCCTGCTCCTAGAGGAGGGAGCTAATCAACAGTGGAGCATCTGGGACTCGAACCAGTGCCCAGATGGGATGCTGGAATTTCAGGCGGTAGCTTACGCATTATGCCACAATCCTGGCCCCTTCAGTAAATTCTTTTTAAAGGTTTATTTATTTATTTGAAAGAGAGGCAGAGAGAGAGAGAGGGAGAGGTCTTCCATCCGCTGGTTCACTCTCCAGATGGCCACAATGGCTGGAGCTGCACCAATCCAGAGCCAGGAGCCTCCTCCGGGTCTCCCACACAAGTGCAGGGGCCAAAGCACTTGGGCCATCTTTCACCGCCCTCCCAGGCCGCAGCAGAGAGCCGGATTGGAAGTGGAGCAGCTGGGACTCAAACTGGCGCCCCCCTGGGAAGGCAGCAGAGGATGGCCCAAGTATTCCAGCTACCCATGTGGGATACCTGGAATAAAGTTCCTGGCTCCTGGCTTTGGCTTAGCTCAGTCTTAGATGTGGCAGCCATTTGGGGTGTGAACCAAATCCTTCTCTCTAACTGCCTTTCAAATAAATACCTATATCTTTCTGTCTGCCTTTTCAAATAAATACTTTTTTTAAAAATAAAGAAGCCAACACTGGCACCATCTAGTTCCGGCTGCTCCACTTCTGATCCACCTCCCTGGTAATGGCCTGGGAAAGCAGTAGAAGATGGCCCAAGTGCTTGGCCCCTGCACCCACGTGGGGCACCTGGATGAAGCTCCTGGCTTTAGTCTGACCCACCCCTGGCCATTGCAGGCATTTTGGGGAGTACGCCAGCAGATGGAAGCTCACTTTCTTTTTCTCCCTCTCTCTCTCGACTGTGCCTTTCAAATACATAAATAAATCTCTAACAAATAAAAACTATAAAGTAAAATCTAAAATTAACCCAGGTGAGGGTCACAATGGTAATTTATAGTGACTGTCTTGAAAGCAAAGAATAATTTTCTCGGATGCTCTGATTAGAGATGGAAATGGCTGTTCTCCATCCCCATTTTATAAATGAAGAAATTGGGGATTTATGGATGTCACAGATCTTACTTGGATGTTACTGGGGCAAGCTGAGTAGAATGCCAAATAAGGCACTTTGTGAAATACATGGTACCTGGATTTAAGTGTAAGGCAAAATAATCTGTCTTTTCCTCTCTCTCTTAACTCTGCCTTAGAGATAAATGAGTAAGTTATTTAAAAAGTAATATGGATTCAAAATGGTGTCGTTAAGTAGACTCAAAAGGGTTTTTCCCTGAATGTTGGTGGATTCCTCCCTTGGAGGAGTGAGTTCCTTTGTATTGGAGAGCTTTCTGTGGGCTGGCATGGCACAGTGGGTTCAGTTTCCACTAATAACCCCAGCACCCCATACTGGAGCCACTAGTTCAAGTTCTGGCTGCTCAGCTGTCTGCTAATCAGCCTGGGAAACCAGTGGAAGATGGTCCAAGTACTTGGGCCGCTGCCACCCATGTGGGAGACCAGCATGCAGTTCCTGGCTCCTGGCTTTGGCCTGGCCCTGCCCTGGCTGTTGCAGCCATTTGGGGAGTGAACAAGTGAATGGAAGATCTCTCTTTGTTCTCCGTGTCTTTCAGGTAGATAGACATTGTTTTTTAAAAAAATTCTTTCTACTTTAAAAAAATGCTTCCTTCTGAGATTATTGCATTATGTTTATGTTTGAATGCCTCTGCAGACTCTGATATTTGTTGCAAATACAGTAGGAAATAGGACTTCAAGTTCTTAGGATTGTAGATTAGAATTGAATGGGTGAGCACCTCAAATTTGATGTGATCTCTATGAGTATTTGTGGTTTACAATATCCACAAGTCGGGGTGGATATTTGATCCAGCAATTAAGATGTTACTTGGGACACCCACATTCCATATTAGTGTCTGGGTTTGAGTCCTGCCTGAGCTTCCAATTCCAGCTTCGTGCTAATGCACTCCCTGGAGGCAGCAGATGTCTCAAGTTCTTCCGTCAGTGCCTTGCACAAGGGAGATGTGAATTGAGTTCCGGGCTCCTGGCTTTGCCTGCCTCCCAGCCCTGGCTGTTGCAGGCATTTGGAGAGTGAACAAGTGGATGGAAGATCTACCTCTGTTCTCTGTTTCTGTCCCTCTTCTGCCTTCCAAATAAAGATTTTTTAAAATGGGGCCGGCACTGTGGTATGGCAGGTAACCAGCCACTCTCTTCAGTGCCAACATCCTGAATGGGCGCTAGTTCGAGACCTGGCTGCTCTACTTCTGATCCAGCTCTCTGCAATGGCCTAGGAAAACAGCAGAAGATGGCCCAAATCCGTGGGCCCCTGTACCTGTGTAGGTCTGAGACCCAGAAGAAGCTCCTGGCTTCGGATCAGCCTAGCTCTGGCCGCTGCAGCCATCTGGGGGGTGAACCAGTGGATGGAAGACCTCTCTTTATCTCTGCCTCTCCTCTCTCTGTGTAACTTTCTCTCTTTCAAATAAATAAAAGCATTTTAAAAATAAAATAAAATTGAATAAATCGCTAGTGTATGTCCAGTCAGGCTCCTGGCAGGAAACAGATGGTCCATTCAAAATGGGTGCCTTGAGGAGAAGCTAAGCAGCATAGATATGGATAGGGTTAAACCATGAGGGCAGGCGTTTATTCTTGGGCTGAAGATACCAGTTAGGACATTCATGTCCCACACTGGAGTGCCTGGCTTGAGTCCAAGCTGGTCTGTGCTTCTGATCCAGCTTCCTGCTACTACACCTGGGAAGCTGTAGGTGATGCCCAGATGCTTGGGTTTCTGGCCAGCATGAGGAGATCCAAATGGAGGTCCTGGATCCTGGATTCCACCTGGCCCAGCCCTGGCTATTAGAGGCTTTCGGGGGATGAACCAGTGGATGGAAGATGTTTCTCATCTCTGCCTTTCAAATAAATAAAAATAAGTTAATTAAGAGTCATAAAAAAGCATCAAAGGACAGTTCTGGGTCCCAGCATGCCTCATGCCTGGGAGCCGTTGCACTCCTGGGCTTGAAGAGGTCGGAGGAGGAAGTAGTTACTAGCAGTTGAGAAGGCAGCTGTATGAAGAGTGCCAAATGCTAAAGACTGGGGCTTTGATAAAGGTTCTCAGTGAGTCCCAGCCAGTATGTAGGGAGGGAGCCAGGGACCAGGCTCCTGACCACACTGTCTAGTCGGCTGCTGCTGCCTGTATGAGGCCAGAGGCCAGGGACTCCCTCTGATGCTGACCACATATGTCAGCCTCCCGAAGCACACAATGGGATTGAAACGGCAGACTGGATGTGGGAGGGCAGGTGGCAGACACATAGTGACCACGTGGGACCTTGCCCATTCTTTCTCTCCCAATTCACATTATCTTTTGATCAGGCACAGTTCACAAATGCTGTGTATTCAGAGAATTACTGTGGCTGGCCATAAGAATGAGTTCATCTATTTTTTTTGAAAGATCATTTATTTGAGAGAAAGAGAGAGAGGGAGGGAGATTTTCCATCTGTTGGTTCATTCCCCAGATGGCTGCAACAGCCAAGGCTGAAGCCAGGACAGTAGCTTCATCCAGGTCTCCTATGAGGGAGACAGGAGCCCAAACTTGGGTCATCTTCCACTGCTTTTCCCAGGCTGTTAGCAAGGAGCAGAATCGGAAATGGAGCAGCTGGGATGGGAGATGATGTTGCAGGCAGCGGCTTTACCTGCTATGCCACAGTGCTGGCCCCGGGAATTCATTGGCCACCAACTTTTAAAATAATGTAATTTTTGTGTGATGGCAAACATTTAGGTTCTAGGGCTAACTGTGGCACTTAATAGCTAGAGTGAGCAAGGATACAAGGGTGACCTAACCATTGTAGAAAATGAAAGTTGAAAAAGCCGTAGAAACTGAAGCGTTATACACTGTGAAAGTGTTTCACATGCCCTGTAGCTGCAGCTTGCCTGACAATGAGCGAGTTTCACGTTTATGTTCTGGTTCCCAGCACGAGTGTATCTCTATCCACGTGGCGCAGGCGGGCGTCCAGATCGGCAACGCCTGCTGGGAGTTGTACTGCCTTGAACATGGCATTCAGCCCGACGGTCAGATGCCAAGTGACAAAACCATCGGTGGCGGTGGCGGTGATGACTCGTTCAACACGTTCTTCAGTGAGACGGGGGTGGGCAAGCATGTGCCCAGAGCCGTGTTTGTTGACCTGGAGCCCACGGTGGTTGGTAGGTGCTCGGGTACCAGAGGGTGGGATGCCCAGTGTGGGCTCCCCTGCAGAGAGAACAGCTGTAGGAGCCCATGCTGTTGTCGAGTGAGAACTGAAAGGTTCACGATGCACAGTCTGACTGTGCGACTCGGCAACCCCTGACCCACAGCTGCTCTGCCGGCACACGGTGGGCTGCGGAGAGATGTGCCGGGGGCTGCCTCGGCCTTGGTCAGGTGGCTTCTGCAGACCCCGTGTGTGCTGGTTCCCTCCCTGCCGCCGTGCTCTGTGTGCTGGTGCATCTCCCACATGACAAGGTCAGCGTAGAGCATTCGTGTGGTTCTCCCAGCTTAGAGCCCAAGGTCGTGTGAAGGAGAGCTGCAGAGAGATGGGTGTGCCAGGGGACAACAGTGTCACAGCCTGGGAGGCCCAGAGCACCTGGGCAACCCCGACAGGACTGCCCAGCCAAAGCCACACTGACCTAGGCACTGCCCAGTTTTAAATTATTCCTTGAAACAAATCGGTCCCCGTGTGAGGGGTGAGAGCTGCTCTCCCTTCACCGCAGCAGGGAACTCTGGGATTCCTTCGGTGAGTTGACCTCACCCGCTGAGATCCACGAATTGCATGGGTGGTTTTGCATCACAGACGTTTTCTGAGACACGCCCGTGGGGGCTACAGGGCACAGCGTGTGCTTTGTGGAACTGAGCAGGGCCGGCCGCGCCGTCTCAGTGAGTACAGCAGGCCCCGCCTCCCTGGTCTCTCTGCAGACAAAGTGCGCACGGGCACGTACAGGCAGCTGTTCCACCCGGAGCAGCTGATCACCGGGAAGGAAGACGCGGCCAACAATTACGCCAGGGGCCATTACACCATCGGCAAGGAGATCGTGGACCTCGTGCTGGACCACATCCGCAAACTGGTAAGGGGCGCCCTCGTCCCGCATAGCCTTGGGTTGGCAGGGGAGGTGGCTCCCCAACACTCAGGCCAGGATCAGGAGCCCGACCTGGTCTGCAGAGGCCTCTGCGGAGGGTGCGTGTGCGACTCACTGTGGGTCTTATTGTGTGCTTCTTTGCTTCTGCTCTAACACGTGTTCACCGCAGACGGTCTGAGTCTGTGTTAACTTGCAGAGGCCGAGAGAAGTGAGCCTGGTAGGGGGCAGGTGGGCGGCACGGCCTGCCCGGACCCGGCTCACGCTGTGTGGTTTCTCGCAGGCGGACCTGTGTACGGGGCTGCAGGGCTTCTTCATCTTCCACAGCTTTGGGGGTGGCACCGGCTCCGGGTTCGCATCTCTGCTCATGGAGCAGCTGTCGGTGCACTATGGCAAGAAGTCCAAGCTGGAGTTTGCCATCCATCCAGCGCCGCAGGTTTCCACGGCCGTGGTGGAGCCGTACAACTCCATCCTGACCACCCACACGACCCTGGAATATTCCGACTGTGCCTTCATGGTGGACAATGAAGCTATCTATGACATCTGTCGGCGCAACCTGGACATCGAGCGTCCCACGTACACCAACCTCAACCGCCTGATCAGGCAGATCGTGTCATCCATCACGGCCTCCCTGCGATTCGATGGGGCCCTGAACGTGGACTTGATGGAGTTCCAGACCAGCCTGGTGCTGTACCCCCGCATCCACTTCACGCTGGCCACCTACGCCCCGGTCATCTCGCCGGAGAAGGCCTACCACGAGCAGCTGTCCGTGGCCAAGATCACCAATGCCTGCTTTGAGCTGGCCAATCAGATGGTGAAGTGTGACCCTTGCCATGGCAAGTACATGGCCTGCTGCATGCTGTACAGGGGTGACGTAGTCCCGAAGGATGTCAACGCGGCCATCGCCACCATCAAGACCAAGCTCACCATCCAGTTTGTGGACTGATGCCCGACCAGCTTTAAGGTAGGCCTGGGCGTTGGGAGGTGTCACCCCATCAGCGGGCAGCAGACCTCCGGGAGAAGGCATACTGTGATTAGCAGGCTGCGTGCCCTGACACACCTGGTTTGCGTCTTCATGCCCTTTGGTTTTTAACCTTGTCCACAATGATTTTCCCCATAGGCAAAACTATGGATTCCACATTTGTAAGCTCTGATGAGTTCCCATGTATTGGGGGAGTTTCGAGTTCCAGATCATTCAGATGGAAAATGACATGAGAAACCCAGAGCAGTGTGTCTGCCGTTTCCCACGTGGATGGCTGTGCTTCCTCTGATCACCCACCACTTGTTAGACGCTCTCAGCCCCTTGATGACAGCTTGACACAGATGACCTATTTTTTTCTTTCAAGATGTATTTTATTTATTTGAAAGGCAGAGTTACAGAGAGGCAGAGGTAGAGAGAGAGAGCGGTCTTCCATCTGCTGGTTCACTCCCCAAATGGCCACAGCTGCCAGAGGTGGGCTCTTCCAGAGCCAGGAGCTTCTCCCAGGTCTCCCACATGGGTGCAGGGGCCCAAGGACTTGGGCCATCTGCTGCTTTCCCAGGCACATTAGCAGGAATCTGGATTAGAAGTGGAGCATGGGCTGACGCTGTGGTGTAGCGGCTAAAGCAGCTGTCTGCAGTGCCAGCATCTCATATGGAGATCATTTCAACTCCCAGCTGCTCCACTTCTGATCCAGCTCTCTGCTGTGGTCTGGGAAAGCTGTGGACGATGCCCCAAGCCCTTGGGCTCCTGCACCCGTGTGAGAGAAACGGATGAAGCTCCTGTCTCCTGGCTTCAGGTCAGCACAGCTCCGGCCACTGCAGCCATCTGTGGTGCCCCTTTGCCCCCGGGGTGCTGACGTGGGGCAACTTCTGCTCACTGGGAAGCAAGGGAGGTGGAGAGGTGAGGACAGGACCACAACAGGCACCGCGACCTCCCTAGTGGGCCAGGGAAGGACCAGCTTCATCCTCTCAGCCCAGGGAACTGGGACGGGAAGGGAGGGGCTGGTGACCATGAGCACAGGGAGCCTAGGGCCAGGCAGGGGCTCTTGCTGCCAGTGGGGGCTCCGGGCCTGTCAGAGGTCCACCTTCGTGGGTGTGGGGCAGCGCCCCCACAGCGGTTGTGGGGTGCCTGTCTTGAGCAGGGCCAGGCTGCCCAGGGCTGAGATACCTATATCCCCATATCAGCTCTGCCCAGGACGTCACCCTGGAACTAACGAGTCCGGGTGGCCTGCCTGAGAGATGCTCAGTGCTGTGAGTGTACACCTGGGGCTCAAGGCACCTGGGACCCCCACACCCCTCAGGGTCCCCCACCGCCCACCCTCCCCCCGTGCCCTGGCCTCCTGAGGTCATGCGCCCCACCTCACCCCTCCTCTGTCAGCCAGACCCAGGCCATCTCTCCACCACTCTGCTCCTACTTATTCTCCAGGTTCTAGCACAACATGGAGGCAGAAGCCCTTATCCCCATGCTAAGGTGGGCTGCTGAGTCATGCCAGAGACAGCCCAAGATGGCTCCATCCCTGCAAGTCACCGGAGCCCACCCTCCAGCCACGGGGCCTCTCTCCCTGCATCTGTGGGAACAGCCTCCAAGTCCGACTCCTGCCCCAGGCCCCACTCCTGCCAGCACAGACCCGGGGGCAGGGCCATAAGCTGAACCCTCCCTGTGGTCTGTACTGCGAGAGCCCACAAGCAGGTTCAGAGCCACAGAGACCACATCCCTGGCCACCCTTCAGACTAGGTCTTCGTAAGCCTTGAGCCTAGCCCTGAAGCCAGGCACCTGCTGGACAACTGCCCACATGCTAGGCTGGTGCCCCAACCCTGTGGACACAGCTCTGGAGTGGCGATGGCCAGGCTGTGTTGCCTGGGAGCATGGGGACCCGCAAGCCACCCCCTCTACTTAACAGAAACAGAGGCCTCAGAGTAAGAGTGCCCAGTGCTTGCCCCACGTCCAGCTCTGTCTCTGCCTGCAGTCCTGAGTCCCAGAGTCACTCGGCTCTGGCCAAATGCTGACCAGTGCCTGCCTGTGACCACAGCTGGGCTCAAGGTCGGGGCCCGGGGACAGGTGTGCCGCCTCATGTTGGGGTTTCTGACCCCAGTCCCGCCCTGGGGTGAGCTGGGGTGCGGAGGACTCACTGCAGGAACCCAAGCCTGTCAGGGACGAGGCAGCCGCCCTCATCGTCCTCTTCTTCAGTCTCCAAAAGTGCTACTCCTCGGAGTCCCTACAGCCGAGAGTGTACCCGGATAAGAAGTCACTGGGGGAGCTGTCTGCCCGTCCCCTCTCCCCGTGTCCCCAGGGAGGCGGGGTCTGGCTCTCACAGGCACAGTCCTTGAGGCAGGGCCCCACCTCCTCCCTCAGCAACCTGGCCCGTACCTGCTCATATTTCATGATGAGCGCTACTCTCTCCTGGGCCCTCCAGGACCTCAAGGCATTCACATCCAATCTGTAAGACACACACGCACATGGGAGCCAGCACTGGGGAGCCCACGGGAATGCTGACCTGAGGGCTGTCCCCCTGGTCAGAGGGGGGGCTGCCACACAGCCAGGCAGGCGGGAACCTGGTGTCTGGGTCCCTGGAGGATGACTTGTGCAGAGCTCAGGGACTAGGCACCGTGGGGAAGGACAGCCCCCACCTTGCCTCCCCTGCCCTCGGAAAGGATGCTCCTCCCCCAGCCTGGCAGCCACGAGTCTTCCAGGGAGCCCAAGTCTATGGGGCTCCCCGGCCTGCTCCCAGCTCCCGCATCTCTGGGGCTCTCAGAGCTGGCCTCCCTGCCCCACCTGATACCAGCTGACCCGACACCTATTCTTGAACCTGTGTCCAGACTCAGACTCACACCAAGGCCCATTCGACACTGGTGACCAGCAGAGCGGGACGAATGAGATGACTGTAATCACGCTCTACACACAGGGGCAGCACTCAGAGCTCCGCCACATTGCCCATGGAAACCGGTCTGGGAGACCAGGGCCACCCACCTAGGCGGGACCTTCCCCACGCCACAGCTCATGCAGAGAGCAAGTCCCACTCACCTCCATCGAGAATCCATGCGATTCTACCAAATGTGCCTCCTGCCTACACTACCAACTGGTCAGTTGGGCAGTAGACGCACTACTGGCCTCTGGTCGCCTCCCAGCCCAGAGTGCACATCTCAGTGACTGTGATATCACAGAAGCCTGCCAGCCAATCCCTAGTGGCTCTGCTGTGGCAGGGCTCAGGGTCCTCAGGCCTGGCTTCATTAAAGGTCACCAGAAGTGGGGCCTGTGTTCTCCCCAGGGCCCAGGTGAGAGGGCAGGGCTCTGGCAGAACTGCCCCGGAACCAGGGGTGCCAGGGCCCTCTGCTACCGGCCGTAACGGTCCCAAGTCCCAGGCAACCGGCACCTCCCGCCACTCCTTTCTGCCTCTGCAATTGTATTACAGCACAACTGTGAAGGCCTCTTTCTTAGAACACAAGGTCGCATAGGGAGTCCCACATAGACCTGTCCCCACACTCCGGGGCTGCCCCTGCCATGACCTGAACTGAGACTCCCGGGGGTGCAGCCTCCTGTCCTACCACAGGCCCCACCCCAGCACTGCCACCCTCTGCTGCCCCTCCTGCTCTGTTCCAGCCCTTCTTCCCTGGAGTTGTAGGAGGTGGACACAGGGGGTCCTCTGGGATGGAGGGCAGGGGAGCATGGCCCAGCCTGTCCAGAGTGGGAACCAGGGCCCTGTCCTGGACACGGGCCAGGGCTTCAGGCACAGAGCACTGAGAATTCCTGGGCACCAGCACCTGAGCCGCATGCTGGTAACACCGGGCTGCTGCTGACCATAAGGACAGGGACAGCATGCGTCAGGCTGCAGGCAGGATTAGCCACAGGCCCGTGGCTCCCCAGGGTGCTGATCACAAGGTTGCTCCCCCTGGGAAAGTGGCTCAGCCCTCCCCCAGCACCTCCTTGGTCCTGGGCCACACACTGCCCCTAGCCTGCCACCTTGGGGCCACAGTCAGTTCTTTTCCCTTCAAGGGCCCACTGCTCTGCCTCTCTGCCCTCTTCCTCTGCCCTGGCATGGAGACCAGAGGGTGCAGGGCCCTGGTCACCCACACACCTGCTGGCCTCCTCTGTGGAGTGTGAATGAGTGCACCGCTGTGTCGTGTCCAGAGATGCTGTCCAGCAACACTTGGGTTTTAACTGATTCTTTTATTCCCCCTCCCCACTCAGCGTCTCCGCTTTTAAATTGCATTGTAAACTCTTTTGGAGATTCACAAAGTGCTGTAAAATAACACAGTGAGTGCTGAATGCGGACCACTCAGCTTCAGCTGTCAAATGTTCCTAATTGGGTGGAGGATGCCCATTCGTTTTCCTTTCTCTGCCTGAGTTCAAACTCCAGATGCCTAGGCTTAGTGTTCTCCACATTGCGTTTTCCTTCACTGGGGGGGAGGTTTGTTCCCCAGAGTCCGTGTGCAGGGAGCATGGGTGCATGGGCCCCAACCCAGCTCCTGCATGGACGGGCGCTGGCCTCCTGGGGTGGCTTAGGGTGCACAGGGGTGAGTTCCCATTGTTGTTGCTACAAATGTTTCCTTATTATCAAGGTGTTGCTACAAATGTTTAATTCGTGGATCTGGGGGGATGGTTGCTTCCATCCACTGTTCCCCTCACCAGAGGCCTGCAGTGGCCAGTGGCTGAGGCCTTAAAATAAATAAATCTTTAAACAATAAAAATTAAAGTTCAAAATAAAAGCAAGTTCCTCTACTTTTCTCCCTCTTTCTCTCTACATCTTTGACTCTACCCGCCTCTCCCTGCACCCCCATGGGATGTTGGCCAACATGTTGGAGGAAGCACGAAGGCCCTCCAGAACTGTGAGCCAATCAGCTCGTGTGGCTTGCACATCGCCCCAGTCTGTGGGATTCTGTCACAGCAGCAGAGAGCGGACCAAGACACCTGGTGTCACCTGTGTCCTCACTGCACATAGATTTGCATCTGTCGGACGGAGTCTGGTGGGACACAGCCCCAGGGTCCCAGAGGTGGGGTAATGAGGGGGTCTCTAGTCCCCAAGCCCTCCCGTCCCCTGGGCTCCCTTTCACTCCTGCAGAGGCAGGGGTCCCCCATTGCTCCTCTGTGGAGGGAGCTCAGTGAGCACAAAGAGCAGGTCCTCCCTGGGGTAAGTGCTTTAGACAGAGTTTGTGGCACCAAGAGGGCTGTGGGACCTTTAAGAGGCGGGCAGAGTAGGAGGTTGCTAGGTGAGATGGGGTGGGGCCCTGGGAAGGGGTGAGTGCTGGGCTCCCAGAATCAGGGCTGGGCCAGCCAAAGGCAGGAAATGCATCTGGGTCTCCCTCCCTCCTGGGTGATGGAACCCCAGTGCTTGGACCACCACCTACAGGCACCACCTGAACCCCCGAGTGTGCATTAGTGGGGAGCTGGAATGGCAGCCAAGGAGCTGGGAATAGGACCAGGCCCTCTGATTGGGGATGTGGGCAACCCAATCCGGGATTTCACCTCTGCCTGGTGCGCCCATCCTGACGCATTCTCTCTGTGAAGGCAGCCCAGGTACAAGTGTGGGAGAAACAGGAAAAGGATCAGCCCACCCTGCCCCCACCCCAGCAAGCCCCTTGGGACAGGAGCAGCCACTCCACCCTGTCTGGGCCTCCCAGCAGCTCATTGGTCACCAGGATGTCACAGATGCTCCTCCCCAGACAGCCCTGTGCCGAGTGCCCTCAGTGAGTTGTGTCAAAGCAGGGGGCAGGTGGCAGATCCAGGCTCAGAGGGCACAGACAGGCGTGCGGGGGGCCTGAGACAGGCGGCAGCATCATGACCACAGGGCTGAGCCACCACAGACACCCAGATCCTGGGTCCACTGTGCGGGAGACCCCACGCGGGGTGTGTTTGCGGGGTCACAGCTGCATCCACAGTTGGGGGTTGGCACTGGGACCAGCTGAGGCAGGAGAGAGGATTTCTGGATCATGGCCAGGGGCGTTCATGCCCCCTGAGCTTTAGGTCTTCCTGTCCGGTCAGGGACCTCTTCCCACCCCTTATGTCCCTTGGGCCTGGAGGTGGGAGGTCTCATATCCATCTATAGGTGGGCACCACTGCCACCGTGCATGGCCTCACACTGAGCAGCCTAGCCGGTCTCCCTGCAGAGGGCGGGGCAGCAGAGTGGCAGCTGCTGTGCAGTGTTGGGCACGCGCCCCGGCTCTGAGCCGCAGTGTGCTCACGGTGACGCTGGGACTCTCACTGCCGCTCTGAAGGTGGCTGGCCGGCTACGCCTGGTCAGTGACGCATGTGCCCTGAGGATCTTGGCCACGGCGACGGAGATCACACTCCCACCCACCCCGCCCCACACTGCACCCCTGCAGGAACAACACGGACAGCCCTGGATCCAGCCACCACTGGCAGTTATGGCAGCCGGCCCCGCTGCACTGCCCGCCTCCCACACCCACGCCTGGTGTCCGGTCCAGCACTGAGCAGACTCTGTGCAATGCGAGCTTTTATTGTTGCCTCCTCCAATGAGAGGCCGGCAGGCAGCAGGTGGGCTGCACCTGCTGACCACGTAGGTGTGGGACGGCCCTGGGTCTTCTGGCCGGGAGGGCTCCCTTAACAAAGAGGATCTGAGAAGATTTTATTCTGGAAAGAGAAGTCGGGACACCTGGTGAGGCCGGGGCCAAGAGACACCTGCAGGGCGCAGGCACAGGGCACTTCCTGGGGAGGAGCTGCAGCCTGGCACTGGATCTGGGCAGCTAAAGGCAGATCCTCTCCTGCACCCAGGTGCCTGAGAAGCTCTCGTAAAAATCCCTCCCTTGATGAGGAATGAAGGGGAGGTTCTCTGTGGGGGGTGCAGGTGAGGCTGGGACAGGCAGGGGCTACACGGAAGGCCTGGCAAGGCGGAAGGGGCACCGGAGGCCTCCAGGAACACACAGACCCCAGTCCGCTGGCCCCTTCTGTCTCTGGCACACTTGCAGCCTAGCAGTGCCCGTCCCCGCCTGTGCTCACCTGCAGTCAGGGTTCGGTCTGCTTTTTCCCCAGCTGCTGCCAGGCCCGGGAGGACAGGAAGGGCTGTTGGAGGCCTGGTTCCATGCTCAGGAGCCCCAGATGGCCCATGGGGTACAGGGAGAAGGAAACATGAGGTCTGGGGTGGAGGAGGGCACCCGAGGGGTCAGGGTGAGTTAGTGAGATTTGAAGGCAGACAGCACCCAGCGCCCACGGCTTGAAGAAGTTTCAGGCTCTGGCGCTGGAGAGGCTCTGATCAGGGAGGCCAGAGCTGAGGTCTGACACAAGAGGCAGGGCTGCTGTGGGGACAGTGGCCCTGGAGGGTCTCAGGCCTGCCTGGGGGAGCTGAACGGCCATGGAGCCCAGGGATCCAGGTGCACGCAGTCTCCCTTCCTGTACTTGCCCGCACCGCGGGGGTGGCGGCCCGCAACTCTGTGTCCTCATCTGGAGGTTCTTCCCACAGATTCCCAGGCCGGGCTGTGGTGGGCACGAGGAGTGCCCCCTCCCCAGGGGCACAGAAGGAGCCGGTGTTGGGCCAGTCCCGGCTGGACTCACCACAGCACTGATCGCGTGCCCCTTATCCTCCATTGTCAGTTTCCCATCAACGCACTGCTTCAGCGCCAGGGCATTTTACAGCACTAGTGGGTCACTTTGGTAATTTTGCACATAGGAAATATACTCATCGGAGGGTCCTGACAGAAATTCATAAACAGCTGTCTGCACAGCCGGGCAGATGTCACAATCTGAAGAGAAATGGAAGGCATGGGTCACAGCAGGTGCGTCCCTTCACCCGCCCTGGGAGCCAGCACTACCCTGGAAAGCTGGCCCCCGCCCCCAGAACACCCCCAGCCCAGGCGCCCGTGGCTGGCACCTACTGGCAACAGAGATCAGGAGCCAGGCAGTGCTGAGCAGTGCCAGGCAAGCAGCAGGCTTCATGGTGCAGGGACAGCCGCTCCCATCGCGGGGCCCCTTTATACCTGCTCCGGGCCGCCAGTAGGGCAGGAGGGGCCTGTCCTCCCCCAGGGTGGGTGTGTTCCCTCCCCGCCCCTCCCAGGCCACAGCTTGCATGACCTGCAGTTGCAGAGGGTGCACGTGTGTGTGTGTTGATGTTGGCCAAGTCCAGCCCTGGGTTAACACAGGGGTTGGCTCCTTCTCCCTCTCTTTCCGGGGACCTGACCATGGGCCCATGCCTGGGTGCAGGGAAGGGGCAGAACCAGTAGAAACCCTGCCTGGGCAAGGGGAGAAAGCGCCACACAGGGCCTCTGGAGCCCTGGGCCAGCTCAGCCTCTTGCACCTTGCTGGGACCTTGACGACTGGCTGCTGTGACTATGGGAACTGCAGGACACCCAGTGCCAGTGTGGCGGGCAGGCCAGAACGCAGGTCCTCTGCTTCTCTCTTGCACTCATGGCCCTGAAGGCTAGGGGGCATGGGGTAGACCAGTTGTCTCTAAAGACCTAGTTGGCATTTGACCACATTCTGCTGTTTGGGTCTCCAGGGCCCTGGCTGGGCTGGGAGAGATGCCCAAGTCCTTGTCTTCCCATGGGGAGAACAGAACCGGGACCCACAGAGAAGTGCAGCCTTGTCAAAAGGCAGGGGTCATGCACGACTTCTCCATCTCTTCCAGCCCCTGCGCTCCACAGCAGACGCCCCAGGGAAGCCCAGCTCCCTTCTGTCCCTGGCTTCCCCGCACACACCCTCTCCCACCCTGCTGCCTCTGCCACCTCCTGCCCCAGTCTCCCTCCCTCGAGGGCCTCCTTCCATTTATTTTTTTAAATTTATTTGAAAACCAGAGTTACAGAGAAGCATTGACAGAGTCAGAGAGAGAGCAAGAGGTCTTCCACCCGCTGGTTCACTCCCCAGATGGCCACAAGAGCTGGAGCTGCGTTGATCCGAAGCCAGGAGCTTCTTCAGGGTCTCCCATGTGGGTGCAGGGGCCCAAGGACCTGGGCCATCTTCTACTGCTTTCCCAGGCCATAGCAGAGAGCTTGATCGAAAGAGGAGAAGCTGGGACTAGAACCAGCGCCCTTATGGGATGCCGGTGCCTCAGGCCAGGGCGTTAACCCACTGGGCCACTGCACAGGCCCCAATAAGTAAGCTGGGGCTGGTGCTGTGGCTGTGGCATAGTGAGTTAAAGCCTCTGCCTGCAGTGCTGGCATCCCAGCCGCACAGAGTGAGGTCTTCCATCTGCTGGTTCACTCCTCAACTGGCCCCAATAGCCAGAGTTGTGCCGATCCGAAGGCAGGAGCCAGGAGCTTCTTCCTGATCTCCCACACAGGTGCAGAGGCCCAAGGACTTGGGCCATCTTCTACTGCCTTCCCAGGCCACAGCAGAGAGCTGTATGGGAAGTGGAGCAGCCGGGACTCAAGCTGGCTCCCATATGGGTTAATGCCCTGGCCTTTGGCACCGGCTGTCCCCACGGCAGCCCTCTGTGTCAGACCTCAGCTCTGGCCTCCCTGACCACAGCCTCTCCAGCATCTGAGCCTGAATCTTTGACTTTTATATGACTTTTTCGTAAAATGCATCTTCCATTATGTTTTTGAAGGTCTTTTGTGAATGTGTAGATATTGCCTCACATTAGAGAGAAAAAGAGAGAGAGAAAGGTCTTCCATCCGCTGATTCATTCCCCAAATGACCAAAATGGCCGGAGCTGTGCTGATTAGAAGCCAGAAGCCAAGAGCTTCTTCTGGGTCTCCCACACAGGTACAGAGGCCCAAGGACTTGGGCCATCTTCTACTGCTTTCCCAGGCCATGGCAGGGAGCTGGATTGGAAGTGGAAGAGCCAGACTTGGCCAGCATCCATATGGGATGCCAGCACTGCAGGCCAGGGCTTTACAGCCACTGAGCCACAAGCCAGCCCCTCACATTAATTTTTAAAAGTGCAGGTTTTACATGTCACAATATGTCAAAATCAGGGTCCGTGTTGTGGCTTAACCGGTAAAGCTGCTGCCTGCTGTGCCGGTATCCCATGTGGGCTCCAGTTCCAGTCCCGACTGCTCCACTTCCCATCCAGCTCTCTGCTAATGGCCTGGGAAAGCAGTGGAAGATGACCCAAGTGCTTGGGCCCCTGCACCCAAATGGGAGACCCAGAGGAGGCCCAGCTGCCATTGCAGCCATTTGGGGAGTGAACCAACGGACTGAAATTCTCTCTCTCCTTCTCTTTCACTCTCTCTCTCTCTCTCTGCCTCTCTGTGACTCTGCCTTCCAAGTGAATTCAAGATTAAGCACTTTTGTTTTGTTTTGGCTGGAGGCACTCTATCACTAACAATGACAGAATACGGTTTGCTGGGCATCAGAGCAGAAAAGACACACAATTATTTCGAGCCCAGGGAGAACCCTGTGCCAAACAGGATTCACATCCGGCAACTGCTTTAGGCAAAGAAGCACCCAGAGCTGAGCGCCAGCTGCCCTTTGTCCACCTGTCCTCGGGGCTGGGAGCTTTCTCAGCCTGTCCTGGGTTTTCTGACCTTGCCACTCTAGGGGAGGCCTGGCCAGGGATGACCCAATGTCCCCTACACAGAGCTTGTCAGGGGCTCTTCTTGTAGCTTGGACTGGGGTTGGAGAGTTTGGGAAGAAAACCAAAGAAATCAGGTCCCTTCTTGTCACCTGGCATCCAGGTGTGCATGACAGCTGTGGCTGACCACGGGTTATCACCAGAGCACTGTTCACGTCTGCCAGGGAGGGGCAGTAGCTCCCCCTGCTGGAGTGGAGTCAGCCATTGACTACTTGGGTTCTCTCTCAGGAGTATTTGTCTCTTCTCCAACCGTCTGCTTATGCAGTTATCTGTTTGTATCAGGATGCACTCACATGTGGGGTTTTATTCATGGTTATAACCTGATATTAAGTTACTCGTCTTGCTGCTCACCGGGTTCCAGATAAGAGCACAGGCAGCTGTCTCGGGCTCGCTTCTGCTAGCGTTTCCATGGACACCCTCGTCTTGTTGGAGCCAACACACTGTACTCCTGCATCGGAGGCTGGGGGAGCTCTCTGGAGGGTCTAGGCAGAGCAGCACCGCCCCTGGCTGACCCTGCACGCGGGCCTGTAGGCTGCAGCCCTCGGGGGCCGGAAGGGCTCGGGACAACTCAGTCTGGGGAGATGCCTTTCTACCGCCACCGCCTGTGGGTGCTGATGAAGGCACGGGGCACTTCAAACCGCCCATGGGGCCCTGTTCACTGAGGAAGAAGAGGGTGCCAGGAGAAGGGGCAAGGCTGGAGCAATGGGAAGCAAGAAAGGCCCAGGACATCATGAGCTCCCATAGGGTGAGAAGGAGGCTGGAGGAAGGATCCAGCCAGTGAGAGCAAGAGGGTACCGCCAGCACCTGGGAAGCCGCCCGGCCACCAGTCCTGGGCCCCCAGGCCTGATCCAGGTTCTCTGCAGCTACGATGCTCCCACCCTCAGCCCCGGGCTGAAACACAGGCACACGTCAGTGTTCTGGACAGCATGTTGGCCCCCTCTGGCAGTGTAGACATGACCTTGATGCCTCCTGTGATTTTTCTCTGCCCATTTAGGGGGATTAGTGCATTGGGAGGCAGAAGAGGTGGGTGGAGGATGTGGCTGGAAAGCCTAGGTGACCTCTCATCTGGGGCTCCAGAGCCTTGAACCAGGCCTCGAACAGCCCCTCCTGTCCTCTCGGGCCTGGCGGCGGCTGGGAAAAAACCAGACCGAACCCTGACTGCAGGTGAAGCGCAGGTGGGGACGGGCACTGCTAGGCTGCAAGCTTGTGAGAGATAGACGGGGCCAGCAAACTGGGGTCTGTGTGTTCCTGGAGGCCCCCGGTGGCCCTGCCACCTTGCCAGGCCTACTGTGTAGCCCCTGCCTGTCCCAGCCTCACCTGCACCCCCCACAGAGAACCTCCTCCTCATTCCTCATCAAGGGAGGGATTTTTAGGAGAGATTCTCAGGCACCCGGGTGCAGGAGAGGATCTGCCTTTAGCTGCCCAGATCCAGTGCCAGGCTGCAGCTCCTCCCCAGGAAGTGCCCTGTGCCTGCGCCCTGCAGGTGTCTCTAGGCCCCGGCCTCACCAGGTGTCCCGACTTCTCTGCAGAATAAAATCTTCTCAGATCCTCTTTGTTAAGGGAGCCCTCCCGGCCAGAAGACCCTGGGCCGTCCCGCGCCTATGTGGTCAGCAGGTGCAGCCCCACCTGCTGCCTGCCGGCCTCACATTGGAGGAGGCAACAATAAAAGCCCGCATTGCACAGAGTCTGCTCAGTGCTGGAACGGACACAGGGCGTGGGTGTGGGAGGCGGGTGGTGCAGCGGGCCGGCTGCCATGACTGCCAGTGGTGGCTGGATCCAGGGCTGTCCGTGTTGTTCCTGCAGGGGTGCAGTGTGGGGCGGGGTGGGTGGGGGTTCGATCTCCGTCACCAGGGCCAAGATCCACAGGGCACACGCGTCACCAACCAGGCGTAGCCGGCCAGCCTCCTTTAGAGTGGCAGTGAGAGACCCAGCGTCACCGTGAGCACACTGCGGCTCAGAGCCGGGGCGCGTGCCCAAGACTGCACAGCAGCTGCCACTCTGCTGCCCCGCCCTCTGCAGAGAGACCTGCTGGGCTGCTCAGTGTGAGGCCGTGCACGGTGGCAGTGGTGCCCACCTGTAGATGGATATGAGACCTCCCACCTCCAGGCCCAAGGGACATAAGGGGTGGGAAGAGGTCCCTGACCGGACAGGAAGACCTAAAGCTCAGGGGGCATGAACGCCCCTGGCCATGATCCAGAAATCCTCTCTCCTGCCTCAGCTGGTCCCAGTGCCAACCCCCAACTGTGGATGCAGCTGTGACCCCGCAAACACACCCCGTGTGGGGTCTCCCGCACAGTGGGCCCAGGATCTGGGTGTCTGTGGTGGCTCAGCCCTGTGGTCATGATGCTGCCGCCTGTCTCAGGCCCCCCGCATGCCTGTCTGTGCCCTCTGGGCCTGAATCTGCCACCTGCCCCCTGCTCTGACACAACTCACTGAGGGCACTCGGCACAGGGCTGTCTGGGGAGGAGCATCTGTGACATCCTGGTGACCAAGGAACTGCTGGGAGGCCCAGACAGGGTGGAGCAGCTGCTCCTGTCCCAAGGGGCTTGTTGGGGGGGGCAGGGTGGTCTGGTCCTTTTTCTGTTTCTCCCACACTTGTACCTGGGCTGCCTTCACAGAAACAATGGGTCAGGGTGGGCGCACCAGGCAGCAGTGAAATCCTGGATTGGGGCGCCCACATCCCAAGTCAGAGGGCCTGGTCCTATTCCCAGCTCCTTGGCTGCCATTCTAGCTCCCTGCTAATGCACACGCAGGGGTTCAGGTGGCACCTGCAGGTGGTGGTCCAAGCACTGGGGTTCCATCACCCAGGAGGGAGGGAGACCCAGATGCATTTCCTACCTTTGGCTGGCCCAGCCCTGATTCTGGGAGCCCAGCACTCACCCCTTCCCAGGGCCCCACCCCATCTCACCTAGCAACCTCCTACTCTGCCCGCCTCTTAAAGGTCCCACAGCCCTCTTGGTGCCACAAACTCTGTCTAAAGCACTTACCCCAGGGAGGACCTGCTCTTTGTGCTCACTGAGCTCCCTCCACAGAGCAGCAATGGGGGACCCCTGCCTCTGCAGGAGTGAAAGGGAGCCCAGGGGACGGGAGGGCTTGGGGAGCAGAGACCCCCTCGTTACCCCACCTGTTTGACCCTGGGGCTGTGTCCCACCACACCCTGTCTGACAGATGCAATTCTATGCGCAGTGAGAACACAGGCAACACCAGGTGTCTCGGTCCACTCTGCTGCTGTGACAGAATCCCACAGACTGGGGCACTGTCCAAGCCACACGAGCTGATTGGCTCACAGCTCTGGAGGGCCTTCGTGCTGCATCCAACATGGTGGCCAACATCCCATGGGGTTACAGGGAGAGGCGGGTAGAGTCAAAGATGTAGAGAGAAAGAGGGAGAAAAGTAGAGGAACTTGCTTTTATTTTGAACTTTAATTTTTATTGTTTAAAGATTTATTTATTTTAAGGCCTCAGCCACTGGCCACTGCAGGCCTCTGGTGAGGGGAACAGTGGATGGAAGAAACCACCCCCCCAGATCCACGAATTA
Source organism: Oryctolagus cuniculus (assembly GCF_964237555.1). Classification (NCBI taxonomy): domain Eukaryota; kingdom Metazoa; phylum Chordata; class Mammalia; order Lagomorpha; family Leporidae; genus Oryctolagus; species Oryctolagus cuniculus. The sequence goes on along the minus strand of NC_091449.1, from coordinate 23,650,754 downwards.
AACATTTGTAGCAACACCTTGATAGTAAGGAAACATTTGTAGCAACAACTATGGGATCAGCACCCCGGGGAGCCGCGGGCCTGTGGCTACTCCTACCTGCGGCCTGACGTGTGCTGTCCCTGTCCTTATGGTCAGCAGCAGCCCGGTGTTACCAGCATGTGGCTCAGGTGCTGTGCCCAGGAGTTCTCAGTGCTCTGTGCCCTGTGCAGGACAGGGCCCTGGTTCCCGCTCTGGACAGGCTGGGCCACACTGGCTTGAGATCCTGTGCGGGTGGTGCTCAGCGGGACACTCCTCTGCCCTCCATCCCAGAGGACCCTTGTGTCCACCTCCTACAACTCCAGGGAAGAAGGGCTGGAACAGAGCAGGAGGGGCAGCAGAGGGTGGCAGTGCTGGGGTGGGGCCTGTGGTAGGACAGGAGGCTGCACCCCCGGGAGTCTCAGTTCAGGTCATGGCAGGGGCAGCCCCGAGTGTGGGGACAGGTCTATGTGGGGCTCCCTATGTGACCTTGTGTTCAAAGAAAGGCCTTCACAGTTGTGCTGTAATACAATTGCAGAGGCAGAAAGGAGTGGCGGGAGGTGCCGGTTGCCTGGGACTTGGGACCGTTACGACAGGTGGCAGAGGGCCCTGGCACCCCTGGTTCCGGGGCAGTTCTGCCAGAGCCCTGCCCTCTTCACCTGGGCCCTGGGGAGAACACAGGCCCCACTTCTGGTGACCTTTAATGAAGCCAGGCCTGAGGACCCTGAGCCCTGCCACAGCAGAGCCACTAGGGATTGGCTGGCAGGCTTCTGTGATGTCACAGTCACTGAGATGCGCACTCTGGGCTGGGAGGCGACCAGAGGCCAGTAGTGCGTCTACTGCCCAACTGACCAGTTGGTAGTGTAGGCAGCAGGCGCATTTCAGAGAATCACATGGATACTCAACGGAGGTGAGTGGGACTTGCTCTCTGCATGAGCTGTGGCGTGGGGAAGGTCCTGCCAGGGGGGTGGCCCTGGTCTCCCATGCCAGGTTCCATGAGTGATGTGGTGGAGCTCTGAGTGCTGCCCCTGTGTGCAGAACGTGTATACAGTTTTCTCATTCCTCCCGCTCTGCTGGTCACCAGTGTTGAATGGGCCTGGGTGTGAGTCCGTGTCTGGACATGGGTTCAAGACTAGGTGTCAGGTCAGCTGGTATCAGGTGGGCAGGGAGGCCGGCTCTGAGAGCCCCAGAGATGCGGGAGCTGGGAGCATGCCAGGGAGCCCCGTAGACTTGGGCTCCCTGGAGGACACGTGGCTGCCAGGCTGGGGGAGGAGCGCCCCTTTCCGAGGGCAGGGGAGGCAAGGTGGGGGCTGTCCTTCCCCAACCGTCCCTAGTCCCTGAGCTCTGCACAAGTCATCCTCCAGGGTCCCGGCCACCAGGTGCCCGCCTGCCTGGCTGTGTGGCAGTCCCCCCTCTGACCAGGGGGACAGCCCTCAGGGCAGCATTCCTGTGCGCTCCCCAGTGCTGACTCACATGTGCGTGTGTGTCTTACAGATTGGATATGAACGCCCTGAGGTCCCGGAGGGCCCAGGAGCGAGCAGCGCTCATCAGACAATATGAGCAGGTACAGGCCAGGGTGCTGGGGGAGGAGGTGGGGCCCTGCCTCAAGGACTGTGCCTGTGAGAGCCAGATCCTGCCTCCCTGGGGACACGGGGAGAGGGGGAGGACGAACAGCTCTCCTAGAACTTCTCATCCAGGTCCCCTCTCAGCTGCAGGGATGCCGAGGAGCGGCACTGTTGGTGCCCGAAGAAGAGGACGATGAGGGCGGCTGCCTCGTCCCTGACAGGCTTGGGTTCCTGCAGTGAGTCCTCCGCACCCCAGCTCACCCCAGGGCGGGACTGGGGTCAGAAACCCCAACATGAGGCGGCACACCTGTCCCCGGGCCCCGACCTTGAGCCCAGCTGTGGTCACAGGCAGGCACTGGTCAGCATTTGGCCAGAGCCGAGTGACCCTGGGACTCAGGACTGCAGGCAGGGACAGAGCTGGATGTGGGGCAAGCACTGGGCACTCTTACTCTGAGGCCTCTGTTTCTGTTAAGGAGAGGGGGTGGCTTGCAGGTCCCCATGCTCCCAGGCAACACAGCCTGGCCATCGCCACTCCAGAGCTGTGTCCACAGGGTTGGGGCACCAGCCTAGCATGTGGGCAGTTGTCCAGCAGGTGCCTGGCTTCAGGGCCAGGCTCAAGGCTTACGAAGACCTAGTCTGAAGGATGGCCAGGGATGTGGTCTCTGTGGCTCTGAACCTGCTTGTGGGCTCCCGCAGTACAGACCACAGGGAGGGTGCAGCTTATGGCCCTGCCCCCGGGTCTGTGCTGGCAAGAGTGGGGCCTGGGGCAGGAAGCACACTTGGAGGCTGTTCCCACAGATGTCAGGGAGAGAGGCCCCGTGGCTGGAGGGTGGGCTCCGGTGACCTGGAGTGATGGAGACATCTCGGGCCGTCTCTGGCATGACTCAGCAGCCCACCTTAGCATGGGGATAAGGGCTTCTGCCTCCATGTTGTGCCAGAACCTGGAGAATAAGTAGGAGCAGAGTGGTGGAGAGATGGCCAGGGTCCGGGCTGACAGAGGAGAGGTGAGGTGGGGCACATGACCTCAGGAGGCCAGGGCACGGGGGGAGGGTGGGCGGTGGGGGACCCTGAGTGGTGTGGGGGTCCCAGGTGCCTCGAGCCCCAGGTGCACACTCACAGCACTGAGCATCTCTCAGGAAGGCCACCCGGACTCGGTCAGTTCCAGGGTGACGTCCTGGGCAGAGCTGATGTGGGGATATAGAAGCCTCAACCCTGGGCAGCCTGGCTCTGCTCAGGACAGCCACCCCACAACTGCTGTGGGGGGCTGCCACACACCCATGAAGGTGGACCTCTGACAGGCCTGGAGCCCCCCATTGGCAGCAAGAGCCCCTGCCTGGCCCTAGGCTCCCTGTGCTCATGGTCACCAGCCCCTCCCTTCCCGTCTCAGTCCCCTGGGCTGAGAGGATGAAGCTGGTCCTTCCCTGCCCCACTAGGGAGGTCGCGGTGCCTGTTGTGGTCCTGTCCTCACCTCTCCGCCTCCCTTGCTTTCCAGTGAGCAGAAGTTGCCCCAAGACAGCACCCCGGGGGCAAAGGTAAGGACAAGTCCTTGGCCATGGGCCAGTCATCTGGAAGCAGAGCTGGGCGGAGGGGCACGTGGGGCTCGGCAGTGGTGAGTGGGAGCGCCATAAGGTCCCGCGATGTGGTACTTACACGGCACCTGCTGACATCTTACCACACTCACCTGTCCCAGAAGTGAGCCACAGCTCAGGGGCGTCTGCTGGCGGCCGCCCTGACTCATTGGCATGGTTGGGAGTGACCTGGCTGGAGCTCAGGGGCTCTTCCTTGAAGACGGGGCAGCTCGGGTCAGAGGCCAGGCCACCGATGCTCCCCCAGACAGAAGATCTGGGGCTCACGGTCTGTGCCTTTTCTGGCTCCTTCCATTTGAGCAGCCATAGAGCTCCTGAGCTGCATCCGAGGGCCCCTCTCAGAGCCCCAAGCTGGGCTCACGCCATCCTGTCTCGTTTTCCAGCGTAAACAGGAGGTAAGAAGGATCCAGAAGTGGATAAAGATGATCAAGAACCATAGTAAATACCGCGGCAGCGACAAGGTACCGTGGCGATGAGGGCCCCTCGGGAACACTGAGAGCTGAATTGGGGTTTGAGCAGTGCCCATTCCTGTGCCAGGCACCGCCTGCCTCTCAGATGCCCAGGGGCAACTGTCCAGCCCCTAGGGACACGGGTCATGGGCACACCTCCCAATACACACAGGACACTGTCCTGGTAGAAAATCTGAAGTCACTGCTGAAGACAATCCCGGATGCAGGGCAGGCGTGGTTCCAGGAGCCCTGTGGGGGCAGTCCGTACACGGCAGAGCCGGTGCCCCTGAGCCCTTGGCCCTCCAGTCACTGTGGGTCATAAGGCCCCCCTCTGGGCAGATCCTCCCTCTGCCAATACACAGGGAGCCCCTGCTTCTCCCTCTGCTGTCTCACCCTGCGCTGCCTCCACGAGTGGCCACGTTCACCACTCACCAGAGCCTCCTCTCTCCTGTAGTTTCAGCGCAGAATCTACAAAGGCATCCCTGCCCAGGTGCGTGGGAAGGTGTGGGCCGTGATGCTGGAGGTGGACAAGAGGAAGGCCCAGAACCCGGGCAAATACGCGGTACGGCTCTGCACTCAGCCCAAGGGGGCCCGGCCTGCTCGGGCCTGCTCAGGAGCCTGAGTCTCCGTGGAGGACCGTCCCTCACTGAGCCCTCGGGAGCCTCCTCCCCATCCTGCCTTCCTCTCCCTAGATCCTAGTCAGTGCCTCCTCCACATCTCCTCAGACCCAGCTGGGACTGGACAGGTGTGTTTTGTGCCAGAGGCTTTAACCTGCTCTCTGCTGAGCTCACCTGGGCAGCTTGGCATACGGCCAGAAGAGAGGACTTGCTGGTCCCTGATGGGCGGGGGTCTCCCAGGATGAGATCACAATGGTGTGAGGTAGGGAGCCCCACAGGCTCTGTGCTAACATGGCCTGCCCGCAGCTGGCCGGCCCTCACCTAGGCCTGCCCACAGCTGGTCCTGCCTTCACATGGACTTGCAGCCCCTGGCATTGCCCTTGCCTGGAGAGGCCGCTCCAATGGTCAGACAGCTCTCAATGCTTCTGGGAAAGGAGGGAGTGAGGACTGGTGTGAGCAGAGGGCAGTCAACTGCAGCTGGCTCTCATGGCCCCTGGCTGCCATCAGGGAGCAGGGCCCAGCTGTGTTTCCCACCCTGCCTCCCCCAAGTCTGCAGTCTGGGGCTGGCCCTGGGAGCTGGGCCTGGAGACAGTCATTGCCCAGGCTCAGCTCCAAGCCAAGGGTGGCTTGCAATGTCAAGATGGAGATGGGCCCCTCCAGCAGGGGGCAGCATGGGGCAGTGGTTAGGCTGTGGTTGACTCCTGGAGGGCAGGGCCTGAGATTTCAGCTAGGAGGCTCAGAAGCCTGGCTGGGGGCAGACCACGTCGTGCTGAGAGCTGAGGCAGGCAGGGGGAGTGCACAGGGACCTTTCAGAGCCCCTGTCTGCTGCTGACCATCAGGGTTACGTGGGCACTGAGGCAAGTAGGGAGCCCATGACCCTCCCTCAAGGCGGGACCCAGAAAGGAATGAGCGCTTGCAGGGAACTCCATGTCAGCCAAAAGAGCTGACGTGGACTTGAGGTCCTTGTGTTGCAATGGGGCTTGGGCAGTTCTTGAGGCTGCCCCTCCCCCTTGTCCCTGCCCTGCAGGAGATGAAAGAGCTGGCCAGGCTGGGCGCCACTCACTTCCATCACATCGACTCCGCCATCGCATGGACTTTCAGAAACCACCTCATGTTCCGGGAACGTTACGGAATGAAGTGAGGCCTCTGGGCTGGGGAGGACCCGCGGGTGGGAGGAGCAAGGGTCCTGGGGCACATGGGGTCCCTAGGGAAGATTGGGTGCAAGCCTAAAACAGTTCATTGAGCACAGAAAACAAACTTGCCTTTTCTATAGTACACAAACTTTCCCAAAGACACTGTGGAGAGAATGAAATGAAAAGAAACACCAGGGGAGACAATAGTAGCAATCTAACTAATAAAGGTGTTGTTTCCAGAATATTCAAGGAGCCCTTCAACTCAGTCACAAGGAAGCAGTGGGCAGCCCCCCAGTACCCCGGGAACACAGGCTCGGGGGGACCCTTCATGAAAGCACACACAATTCACCTCCTCAGCGCATGAACACACACTTATTCCCTACACCACAAAGGGGCACCAGCGCACAGCTGTGGGAGGGGGGAACTAAAACCACTGAGGACACCGGGTGCTGCTCCCTACAAGGCTAAACGTGCATGGGAGGCTGACTCTGCACAGCTTGGACACACGGGACTGCACTCCCACAGTGGGACGCTCACCTGTGCCCTGAACACCCACCTGGGGAAATGAAAGTGCACGTGACTGCGCCCTGGGAGGTGTGCGTGTCCATGCAGGCGGCACTCACCCACACGGTGGACAACACGCAGGTGCCCTGACGACGTCACTGCGCATGAGCAGAGTGTCACGGGCCCTGCGTGTGGCTGTCAGGCTCTGTTAGGCAGAGCTGCACTGAGAGCCTCGGCAGCACAAGACACACGGCCTCTGTCCTCTCTCTTCCAGCCAACAGGCCTTATTCCACATACTGATGGCCTATTCCGTCTACAATCCCGTGAGTATTCTGGGATCATAGCGCAGGTGCTATCCCGGCAGTCCCTGCAGGGCACCCCTGGTCACAAAGATCCCAGCCTGGGTTGAGGGGCCTCTCTCATCCACAGCTCCAAGGAAGAGCGGTAGAGGCCAGGCTCCGAGCCTCCTTGGACCCAACCTCAAGTTCTGGGAGGAGAAAGGCAGCCTTCTCCTGGGCTGGTCTCCAGACCCCAGGAGCTTGGCCGTGTTGGGATGCCCCTCCCAGGACTAGCATTCCACACAGTGGGGCGGGGGGTGAAGGCAGGGCAGATCAGGTGTACGACTTTGCTCTGGGTCCCACTGATGCCATTACACCCACCAGCCCTGTGGTTGGACCCATGGGCCTGAATCCCACTCTGTACAGCGCCACTGCCACAACCACCCACTCAGACTTTCCCATGCGTGGAGCAGGTACAGGGCTCCATGGGTGACCCAGCAAGGCCTGGACATCCCCACCCCCCTGACCTGCCACTGGCCAACCCTGCCTGGTGCCCTGGTTCCCAGGGGGCCTGGCACTCAGGAAGCCCAGGCCTGCACCCATGCCAGAGGCACCTCCTGTTCCGGTCCTGGTAGCACTTCCTGGCTTACTTCTTCATCGTGTGAGAAAGGGCCACCGGCTCACCTGCAGAGCTCAGGGGTCCAGAAGCTTCCATGGGCATGGATCTGGATTCCCACAGCAACCTGGCCCATGCTGACATCTTGGGGGTAACAGGTGTCCATACTTGAGCTCTCCCCCTGTGCTGCCTAAGCTCAGGCCCTGCAGGATTCCCTCCAGGAACTTGGAGAACTTCTCTGGGCTCCAATTCTTGGGCAGCTGACACCAAGTGGCAGGATTCAGGCACAGGGGCTCCCTGTGCCTAAATCTTCCTGGACCCTTCAGTGGGTGACCCTGATCTCCCTGAGAGGTGGGCCATCCTAGGATATCATTCTTGCCAGGGGAGGTCTCCTAAAGGTATTCTGGGATCTTGCAGGAGGTGGGCTACAGCCAGGGTCTGAGCCATGTGGTGGCGCTGTTGCTCATGTATATGCCCGAGGAGGACTCTTTCTGGGCCCTGGTGCAGCTCATGGAAAGCAGGAAGCACGCGATGCAGGGTAGGTGGATGGAGTATGGGGCCCAGTGCATGCAAGTCCGTGCACGGCCCTCACTGGCTCCTGAATGTGCAGGACAGTGTCACAGTGTGTGTGTGGGGGGGTGCTCCCTAGAAGCCAGGGCTGGCAGAGGCCTCCCAGACTGAGCCAGCCGCCTTCTTTCACCACCACCCAAAGGCCCTGCAGCTTGGCCATGGCCATCCTGGGTGTGGGAACCTTCAGAACAAGGGGTCCTGTCCTTGTCCAGTGACTCAGGTCGATTCTGGCTCTTCTGCCTCACACATCTGTACACAACTCTCAAGCACAGAGCCACACCTAGGGAACTTGTGGAAGGCAGTATCCCCTGTACGGTCACCCCTCCTCACTCCTGAGTCTTGGAATGGTCAGGAGTCACCCAGTCTGACTGCACCCACCCCAGCGGGCTCCAGGGGGCAGCCTGGCCTGGGCTGCACACAGTCACCCACCTGCACCCACCTCCCAAGCAGATCCTCTGCCCTGGCCACGTTCATCCCCACCTGCCCCTGGTCCAGCCTCCCCTGACCCTCAGTGCTCAGAAGCACCCCACCCAGGCCTGGGGCTCTCCAGCCTTCCTAGGAGGAGGCTCTCACATGAGGGTGTGGCTGATTCTACTCAGGTTTCTACAAACCAAACACCCCCAAACTGGAGCGATTCCAGCAACACCTGGGGCTCATTGTGCATCGCGTGCTCCCCTCCCTGGAGAAACACCTGGTAAGTTAAGCATCTCCTTTCTCCTCTTGGGGGCTCTGGGCTCATGGGACTGCTTCCTGAGCCAGGGGAGGCCACGTCCTCACCAAAACTTTCCTTGGTTATGGGGGTCCGCGGCAGCTTGGGTGTTGGTTTGTTGTCCAGCACTTGGTCCCCCAGAGTTGGCGTAGATTGAAGGGAGACGCTGTCCCCAGAGCAGAGTGGAAGGAGGGACCTGTGTCCCTTCAGGAACCTGCATGGCTGGGAGGGGGGATGCCCCTGCTGCTGGGCTTCCTGCACCCAGGGGCTCTGCCCCAGGGCTCAGATTAGAGGGAGTCAGGCCTGGGCCCTGGGCCCTGAGCCCCCTCTGCCTCTTCTTAGGAGAAGGAGGGTGTGTGCCTGGAGGACTCCACCGCCCACTGGTACATCCAGTGCTTCCTGGATGGGGTAAGTGCCCCGGGGACCCCTTGCCCAGGGAAGCTCCTGCCCCAGTGCCTGGTTCTCTGGTGCTGGTGGCCTGTGACTCTGAGCTCCCCCAGCACCAGAAGACACAGGAGGGAGCCTGCTGTGCAGACCAGGCAGGCCCTGTCCAGCCCTGCTAAGGGTGGTCCAAGCTGAGGCTGAGCCTCAGAGCCAGCAAGGAGGGGACAGGTCCCACCAGGACCCATCCTGAGAGCCTGGCAAAGGCCAGAGCCCTACAGTGAGAGGCAGGAGATCCATAGACCCCCCGAGGCAGAGGCTGGTGGCAGCACAGCCCAAGGGCTGAGCCCTCCCCCAGGTCCCTGGGGTGTCTGGCATCTCCAGTGTGGCTTCCAAAGTGTGCAGACCCCCAGGGTCCAGGACAGGACATGGTCATCCTCTGTGGGTCTGGTTCGCTGAGTGGGCAGGGATGTGGCCATGAGGCATGGCCTCCCCTCCCCTCCCAGGAGGAGCTCTGGCCTTCTTGTGTGATCAGCCTCCTGGAGTCTCCCTCTGTCCTAGGGGAGTGACACTGCACACCCACCCCTGTGGGCCCTGCTGAGGCCCTGACGGCGGGTCCTCCAATGCCTCTGTCCCCAGGTGCCATTCCACCTGGCTCTGAGAATATGGGATATATACATCCTGGAGGGCGAGCACGTGCTCCCAGCCATGGCATACACGGCCCTCAAGATCCATAACAGTGAGTCCTCAGGGCCCACAGAGGCCCGGGTGCTGGGACGGAGGAGCTGGGGGTCCCCCTGCCTGTCCCTCATGAGCAGGGCTTGAGGGAGGGATGAGGGGGTTGGGGAGGCCTGGGTTCCCTTCAGGAGGGCACTGAGAATCCCCCTGTTGCATCCCCAATCCCAGGCCCCCACAGACCACAAGGAGAAGTGGCCAGGGTCATCGCACTGTCAATTGGCCCCTGAGCAGTCCCTCCAGGGCTTGGCTTGACACCCAAGGGTGTCCAAGGGTGTCTGCAGCCCATGTCTGGTGCTGGGACAGGGCTTGGGGCAGCCATGGTGGCTGCGCCATCCCTAGGGCATCTCCCAGCCTGACACCCACCCGCATGTCTAGAGCGCCTGCTGAAGATGCCCCGGGACCACCTCCGGGAGTTCCTGCAGGTGACCCTGAAGCAGGCCTGGTCTCTGAGTGAGGATGCGGTCATCAGGCAGCTGCGGGCCTCCATGCGTGAGCTGGGGAAGCTCCAGTGCCTCCTGCCTCCCGAAGGTGAGTCCAGCACAAGGCCCCGTCCCATGCTCCCTTGGGGGAGTCAGTAGTGGGAGTGCCAGGCCCTGACATCCCCGCCCAGGGCCTCACCTCTTCCTGGTCCTCCTTGTCCTCCCCGGGCTCAGCAGTTCCGCTTTCTGAAGCTCTGACAGCATGGCCTGGCAGGGCCTCGGGCAGCTTCCCAGAATCCTCCTGTGGGTGCCGGCTCTCCCCCCACGACTCTGGGGCCAGGCCGTGGAGCTGTCCTCAGGGCATTTGTGGCTCTGGCTCCTCGGCTGACTCCCACTCTGGAGTGGATTAGAGGCCCTGCCTTGAGCTACCCTGCCCAGGTCTGGAGCAGGTGTCCTGGCTCAGTGCCCCCAGGAGCCTGGAGCACAGCTGGACCCCCAATCCAGCAAGATGAGAAGTGGCCCTGCCTGCCCAGGGGGCCTCTCCCCAACTGACCCCACACAGGCTCCTGGCCCGATGACCACAGCTGTCTGCACACAGGACCCTCCTAGGACAGGGGTGGGCGGGGCTTCCACCTGCATGTGGGTAGGGCTAGAGGGAGGTGGGGCTGTGGGAGACCCTGTGCAGTGATGTAAAGGCTGCCAGCACTGGATCCCCTTCAGCCATCTGAGAACCCCTGGAAGGCCCAGGTGCCCTGAGCCCAGTTGTGGGGGCCGAGTGCACTCCTGCGAGCAGGGCTGGGCACAGAGGCAGGCGCTGGGGGCCCCCGTGGCAGAACACAAGAGTGTGGGCTCTGCAGCCCTAGCCTCGGGCCAACAGAAGGCAGCGGGACCCGGAGCATCGCTGGCCTCTGGGCTCTGGTGGGGAGGGGTCCCTGTGCTTGTCCCCTGCTGCTGCTGCCATCATGGACCTGAGCGCCTGGGTCCCCATGCAGAGCAGAGATGGACTTGTCCCAGCTCTAGAGGCTCTAAGTGGGGGCCCAGGTGCAGGTTGTCCAGGCACTGGGGAGGCTCCACTGCACCTCCAGATGCTGCCTCCTTGGGTGCTCGTAGGACAGTAGTGGTGACAGCCCAGTCTCACCAGGAAAGAGACAGTGGCCCAGGGGCAGAGGACACAGGGCACCCCTGCCACCTCTTTAGAAACTGCATTCCCTGTCCCCAAGGGCCTGAACCGGACTCCATGTCTGCCCCACAGCCCCAGCTCTCACCCCATCATCTTAGGCTCAGTTCCTTTCCAGCCATGTAGGAGGGACTCAGATGCGGGAAATTCAGCCAATGCACTGTTAGGGCGCAGCAGGTCAGGTGGGGAAGGTGATGGGGTCCTGAGTTGGTGCTTTAGTCCCCAGAGATGAGAGTGAGGCAAGGAGTTCAGGGCCATCCACCCTGTGATGGCTGTGCAGGAGGAGCCGGTGGTGTCCCAGGGCTCCCCTGGCCCGGGCTGCACACACCCTCCCGTCTGGGGCCAGCAGCCTGGAAGAGTCCTCAGCGTCACACGTGGTGATGGGGACCCCAGGATGAGGTCGGGGCAGGCACCCTGCAGGCCAGACGGGGGCTGTGGAGAAGCAAACCGCGTCTCTTCTTCTTCCAGCCAAGGCCATCGAACAGTGCAGCAGGCCCCTGGGGCAGGCACGCGTCCCCCAGATGCACGTTCCTGCCCCCACTGCTCCGAAGGCCAAAATCACCATTCAGGACACAGTGGCAGTGTGGGAGCAGACCAGGGGTCCCGCTACCCGTGCAGTGATGATCCGTCCTCCAGGAAGCTTTGGCCTCCGCATCACCAAGAGGGAAGGCATGGAGGAGGAGGAGAGCTGGGAAGGCAGCCCAGAGCCCCTCGGCCTGGGCTCCCCTGTGGGGACCACAGAGTCTCCAGGTTCTGCCAGCCCCACGGAGTCTCCAAAGTGCTCGAGGTGGGGAGGCCTGTGCCAGTGCGCCAGTCTCCCTAACCTGAGCGGGCCAGAGCACAGGGAGGACGACTCCTCCGACGCTGGCAGCCGGGAGGGCCTGTGGATGTGGGCTTCTCCACGGGCCTCAGAGCCCCCGGAACCAGGGCCCATGCAGGCTGTCCCCGCCTGGGGGCCACGGCTGAAGACTCCCCACTACTGGCATGGCAGCCCCACGCACTCTGGGGAGAGTCACGGGCTGGAGCCGGCCAGAGCCAGCCCTGGGCTGGGAGACCAGGCCCGCGTGCCCTCCCTGGCCAGAGGCCTCCTTACCTCTTATTCTGTGGGGCACCTGGATGATGGGTGCCTCCTAGAAGAGAGGCCGAGTCCAGCATCTGTCCTGCCCAGGCTGGGCAGCAGCCTTCCGTGTGTCTTCACGGCATCCTATACACTTGGTTGAGCCCCCACCCCCCAGGCTCTTCCTGGGGCCAGGACACGCTGACACTGGAAGACAACAGCCGTGCCAGGAGCCACTGTACTCTCCTCCCCGCCCCCTCCCCCACCACCACCCTCAGGTGGTGCTGAGCCTGTATTAAATTGTTCCATGGAAAGGAGTTTGCTCCAGTTTGTGATCCCGGCGCCCAGCGGCAGCAAGCTTCCCCGTGTTCCTGGGGAGATGGGTGGTTCCACAGCCCCCAGCCCCAGGCAGAGACCCACTCAGGACCCTGCAGGCAATGCCTGAGATTCAGCTGTGCCCTGTGGGGACTGGGCCAGGGTGGGAGAGCAGCAGCCGTGAGTGCCCGTGACCTCTGGGACAGATCGGCACAATAGGAACAGCCGTGGTTGGAGGGCCTGTGTCACCTCTGTGCTCTCCCCTAGACCTGGGCGGCCGTGGCTGCAGCATCCCTGGCTTGACCCCACATGGCTCTCCCACATGGGAGAGGATGTGCACTGTGGGCTGGGAGGCGACCAGTGGCTAGAGTGCGTCTACTGCCCAACTGACCAGGTGTTGGTAGCGTAGGCAGGAGGCACATTTGATAGAATTGCATGGATTCTCGGTGGAGGTGAGAGGGACTTGCTCTCGGCTGTGCCTGTGTGTGAACACCACGGGAGTAGAGCCCTTTGCCCTGGGACTCAGAGAGGTTCTCCAGGAAGGGCTGCCGCAGCGCGCTGGAGGGGCCTGGTCTGTGTGCTGAGCTCATGTGCTGTGGGCAGGAAGGGCCCTAGCACGCAGGTCACCTTGCTCTCCCACAAGCACCACTGTCAGAGGTGATCTCTGTGGCCGTGTAGCCACAGCTCTCAGCCGGCCACGTGGGCCATGGCTCACCTGAAATTCAGGGGCGGCTCCAGAGCCCTGTAAGGACTGGCGGTGAATTCGCAGACTCAGCATTTCCCAGCTCCTACCCGGCTCCTGTCTCCCAGGACACAGATGAGGCCCCGCGATGGCTCTAGAGGTTGACCTGAGGGACTCGAAGTCCTGCCAGACTCCCAGGTGCCGTGAGCAGTGCTGCTGAGCTGGCCTCTGCCTGGACCCCCAGCCACCCCTAACAGAGGACTCAGACCTGGGGGTTTAGGGGGCACAGGAAGCCAGAGCAGGTTTAGGGAGACCTCAACTAAAATCCGCGATGGGGAACCCCTGATGCTTCGGGAAGAGGCTTTCTCAGAAACCCTTCAGGGACATTGGAGGGCATTTAGCTGCAGTTGGAGGGGAGTCCTGGCCACTCTGTGTGGCAATAGCAAAATACCTGAAGCCGCGTTGCTTAGAAAATGAAAGAAGTTCACTTTGCCTGTGGCTTGACCAGCCCGAGAGCGTGGCACGGCACCAGCTTCTGGTGAGGGTCTCATGGCAGACAGCATCCCCCAGCAGGAGCCCGAGTGAGATGGGGCTGGAGGAGGACTGGGCCCTGTCCCTGATGACAACCCCAGGGCAGGCAACGTGGGGAAGACACCACTGGGACACGTGCATCCCCTCCTGGACCACCCGGGGTCCATCCCCTGCCTCAGCCCCTGAGTCCAGCTTCTTCCACATGTGCACTGTTGCAGTTGATTTCTCAACAATGTTGCAGTGGAGTCGTTTCTGAGAGGAGGAGCCTGGTGGCGGCTAGAGGCAGGGAGTCACCACACAGACCCCCGGAGTCCGGTGAAAGTGGGCTTGAGGCAAGCAGCCCACAGACTCGTTTATTTCAGTTAGTACAACAGCTTATATAGCCAAGACAGCCAATCCGGTCATGGGGTGGTTTATACCCTAACCAATCACAGCCTGTTGTCAGGCAGTATTGGAAGCCATCCAATCACAGCCTGTTGCCAGGCAGGCTCCACTGCCAGATGGGATTCAAAGCCATTCCTGAGTAACTGACGCTCGCTTGCCAGCGGTCATCTTGACATGGCCTTCTCATTCCACCACATTTCCCCCTTTCATTTATTTTTGAGCAATGGGAGGCATGATTTTTGGCCATACCATTGTTGACCCTGTGTCCATGTGGTCTCTGTACGTGGCTGTGCCTGTCTTAGGTTGTCCCCCAGGGGATCTTACCCGTTGTTGACTAAACAGTGCTCAACACGGGAGACCACTGGTGTGCTTGCTCAGATGTGGTAGGAATGAGGAAGAATGGTAACCAGGAATTGTGTGACCACACACAGGCTGTGGGCTGTTTGAGTGGCTGACTAGAGCTAGTGGGGTATGAAGCATTAATGGATGTGGCTATGGGCAGTTTCCCAGGGTAGGATGATAGGGCAGGTGCGTCTGCTAACAAGGCTGACTCTCAGTCTTGTTCAGCTGGTGCTGGTTGGCTGTCAGTTGCAGGCTTGATGTTTCTGGCTGGTACCCAAATGGGCTGTGCCGCATTCTCTGGAAAGACACAAGCATATCCTCGACCTTTGGTTAGAGAGGGTGTGGCCCCTTCCATTCTCCTGTCAGGGGTATTTCCACCTAACCATAGGGGCCGGGGTCTGGGATGGAAAGGATCCCCAGTGTTTATAAACTGGGCTGACCCCTTGGAATCAAAAGGAAGAAACTTGATAGTGAAAAGGACCTCAGTCAAAGCAAGCTGTGGGTCTGGGGGCATACGGTTGTTTTTCTGTCCTTGTAAGAGATCTTTAATCGTCCTATGAGTTCTTTCAATGATTGCCTGCCCCTGTGGCTTGTATGGGATACCTGTGGCAGACTGTATGTTCCAGGACCTCAGGAAGGAATTAAATTCCTGTGGTGTATACGCTGGCCCGTTATCAGGCTTTATTGTCCAGGGGACACCGAGGACTAGCAGGGCTGACTTAACCGCCTTTATCACATTTCTAGCCTTTTCTCCGGATTGGGCTGCTGCAAATACAGCCTTTGAATACGTATCTCCCACCACATGGACAAACATAAGTTGACCAAAGGAGTTCATGTGGGTGAAGTCCACTTGCCAGAGCTTCTAAGGAGCAAGTCCTCACGGGTTCACTCCTGCTTGTAGCAGTGGGGCTGACGGGGCGAGGGGGCACAATTCTTGCAAGAGTGCACTAGGTGTTTGCATTGGCTCATTGTTAGCTCCGGGAAAAGTGATTTTGTGTCGCTTTCTGCCATATGAAGTTTTTGGTGTAGAATAGGGGCTTGTTCTAGGTGTCTGATGGCAGCCATGTTGCAGGAGATAAGATGATCGACCTTTTCGTTGCCTTGGGAAACTCACATAACAAGCAGCAAGTATGACCTGCAAACTGACATAAGCACAGCAATGGAGTGTTTTTGTTTTGTTTTGTTTTGTTTTGTTTTTCTGAACTTGAGCCTTGAAGGAACAAAATTGAAAGTATGCATCGGGAACTGAACCTCACCTGTGTTTAGATGGGGCCTGCTGAGTGGGAGAAGTCCTCATGAACTCATTATGTCAGAGTTCTCAGGGCTCCCTGGGTGATTTGAAGTGCCCCGTGCCTCCATCAGCACCGGCAAGCGGAAGCGGGAGAGAGACAGCTCCCCAGTCTGAGCTGTCCTGAGCCCTTCCGGCCCCCGAGGGCTGCAGCTCTACAGGCCCCTGCACGGGGTCAGCCAGGGGCGGTGCTGCTCTGCCTAGACCCTCCAGAGAGCTCCCCCAGCCTCCGATGCAGGAGCACAGTGTGTTGGCTCCAAGGACTTGGGCCATCTTCTACTGCCTTCCCAGGCCATAGCAGAGAGCTGGATGGGAAGTGGAGCAGCCAGGACTCAAGCTGGCTCCCATATGGGATGCCAGCACTGCAGGAGGAGGCTTTAACTCACTACGCCAGAGCCACAGTACCGGCCCCAGCTTCCTGTGTTTAAAAAGGAATTATTGGGGCCGGCGAAGTGGCCCATGGTTAACGCCCTGGCCCGAGGCACCGGCGTCCCATATGGGCACCGGTTCTAGTCCCAGCTGCTCCTCTTATGATCTAGCTCTCTGCTATGGCCTGGGAAAGCAGTAGAAGATGGCCCAAGTCCTTGGGCCCCTGCACCCATGTGGAAGGCACAGAAGCTCCTGGTTCCTTGCTTCAGATCGGCTCAGCTCTGCCTGTTGCGGCCATCTGGGGAGTGAATCAGTGGATGGAAGTGATCTCTCTCTCTGTCTCTTTCTCTCTCTGCCTCTCTGTAACTACGCCTTTCAAATAAATAAATAAATATGTAAAAAGCAAAACAAAAAAAAAAAACAATAAGTGACAGTCGCAGAAAGAATTCTCTTGATCATGGGCTCTGAAGATTGTCCTGCTCAAAATACTATAGCCGAAATAAAAAACAAAAAAGAAATACTATAGACTTCTAAAAATTAATCAGAATCAAAAATTTTGAATCAGCCGTGCATGGTAGAAGTCCTCATGATAAATGTCAAAGTCAATTAATTATAGGAAGTAAGTCTGGATAATTACCCTATTTTTTTTTCTTTGACAGGCAGAGTGGACAGTGAGAGAGAGAGAGAGAGAGAGAGAGAGGTCTTCCTTTGCTGTTGGTTCACCACCCAATGGCTGCTGTGGCTGGCACACCGCACTGATCCGAAGGCAGGAGCCAGGTGCTTCTCCTGGTCTCCCATGGGGTGCAGGGCCCAAGCACTTAGGCCATCCTCCACTGCACTCCCGGGCCACAGCAGAGAGCTGGCCTGGAAGAGGGGCAACCGGGACAGAATCCAGCGCCCCGACCAGGACTAGAACCCGGTGTGCAGGCACCGCAGGCAGAGGATTAGCCTAGTGAGCCTTGGCGCTGGCCTGGATAATTACTCTAGATAAAGACACTGTAGGGGCTGGCACTGTGGCGTATTGAGTAAAGCCGCTGCCTGCAGTGCCGGCCTCCCATATGGGCACTGGTTCCAATCTAGCTCTCTCTCTTTTTTTTTTTTTAAAGATTTATTTCTTTATTTGAAAGAGTTACATAGAAAGATAAGGAGAGAGAGAGAGAAAGAGAGAGAGGTCTTCCATCTGTTGGTTTACTCCCCAACTGGCCGCAACAGATGGAGCTATTCCAATCCGAAGCCAGGAGATAGGAGCTTCCTCCGGGTTTCCCACATGGAAACATGCAGAGAGCTGGATTGGAAGTGGAGCAGCCGGGACTGGAACCAGCACCTCTGCTGTGGCCTGGGAAAGCAGAAGATGGCCCAAGCCCTTGGGCCCCTGCACCCGCATGGGAGACTGGTAAGAAGCTCTTGGCTCCTGGCTTCAGATCGGCACAGCTCTGGCTGTTACGGCCAACTGGGGAGTGAACCAGCGGATGGAAGACCTCTCTCTCCCTGCCTCTGCTTCTTCTCTGTGTAACTCCGACTTTCAAATAAGTAAATAAATCTTTTTTAAAAAAGACATTGCAAATGTTAAACATTAAAATTTAACCTGTTTTGTTAAAAACAACCTTTTAAAGATAAAAATAACGTGGTTGTAGTTCAATTATTCCAGACTATATTCTCACATATAGGGGTAGTGCTAGAAAGAATAGGAAAAAACATGAGAGGACAGAGTAAATACCTGAGATAATAGAGAAATATCTGTTCAAGTGCTTTTCAGTGCAAGAGTAGCTGGTAGAATTAAAGACAGCGTGTGATGTTTCAAATCAGTCAGAAACAAGAGTGTAACTCCTCATGCAAAAGGGAGAGCACTGAAAGTAGCCATGAAACGTAAGCCAAAACCTTAGAAGAGAGTGACTGAAATTAGAAGACACCAACCACAACCACAAAAAATGGGTTAAATTTATTATTATTATTATTATTATTATTATTATTTGACATGCAGAGTGGACAGTGAGAGAGAGAGACAGAGAAAAACGTCTTCCTTTGCTGTTGGTTCACACTCCAATGGCTGCCACGGCCGGTGCATCGCGCTGATCCCAAGGCAGGAGCCAGGTACTTATCCTGGTCTCCCATGGGGTGCAGGGCCCAAGCACCTGGGCCATCCTCCACTGCACTCCCTGGCCACAGCAGAGAGCTGGCCTGGAAGAGGAGCAACCGGGACAGAATCCCGTGCCCCGATCGGGACTAGAACCCGGTGTGCTGGCGCCGCAAGGTGGAGGATTAGCCTAGTGAGCCGCAGCACGAGCCAGAGTAAATGTTTTAAAAGCCAATTATAAATTGTTAAAAGCAGCTTTTTCAGGAAGGCTAAAATTAAAACAAATGAAACACAAAGGAAGTAAAAAGAGATTAGAGAGTATTGATCAAATGAAGAAGTCATTGTTTATACAAAAAAGCAATAAATGAGGCAAGCTTAATTTTAGTTCAATAGTGTACAGCTCAAAATGCAAATAGAATGTTTGTAGTAAATAGCGTTGCATAAAGAAACTGTTAGAAACATCAGGATGACAAGTGTATACTGGGGGGACCATGAGCAAGGCTCACTCTAACAGAGGGAGGCTCTTAAAGGCGACCGGAGTGTTGGAGGAAGGCCCTGGGCAGGCTCCAGGTGTCCACCTCTGGTTGGTTCCGTAGCTGCGATGTCCCATCCCTCTCAATGGGACAGATACATGAGGAAACTAGAGCAGTTCTGCTCTGCTTCCCATTTTGCTCCCTGCTGGGATGCCTGGACGAGCAGGAGAGGACGGCCCAATTTGAAGTCCTTAATACAGAGAACTGATATTTAAGAAGAGAGAAATATGAATTAGCCTGATCATTACCTGTATCAAATTATAATACTGTACCCCATAAATAAGTACACATATGTCAGTTAAAAATTTTAAAATGAGTATGAATAGGATTCAACTCAATAGATAATTTATCTTTGTAAATCTGAATATAGATATAGTCAGTGTTTATTATTAAGTTCTTATTTTTGAAAAAAGATTTTCTTTATGTATTTGAAAGGCAGAGTTACAGACAGAGAGGGAGGGAGAGATCTTGCATCTGCTCCTTCATTTCCTAAATGGCAGCAAGAGCCAGGGCTGGCCAAAGCCCGGAGCCTGGGCCTCCATCCAGCTTTCCCACATGGATGGCAGTGGCCCAGTCACTTGGATCATCTTCCTCTGCTTTCCCAGAGGCATCAGTAAGGGAGCTGGGGCAGAAGTAGAGCAGCCTGGACTCGAACCAGCGTTGCCCATAGTGGATGTTGGCGTCACAGGCAGTAGCTTTACCTGCAGCGCCATAATACTGGCCCAAAATATAAAGTTCTTTAAAGGAGAAGGTAAAACGTTTTCTTAGTAAACTTATATTGGAAAGTTGCATGGTCACATTATGCCAACATCACATTATAAGATAATTTGAGTGAATTTTTATTTTTTGACAGGCAGAGTTAGACAGTGAGTGAGAGAGAGAGACAGAGAGAAAGGTCTTCCTTTTTCTGTTGGTTCACCCTCCCAAGTGGCCGCTAAGGCCGGTGTGTTGCGGCCAGTGCGCTGCGCCAATCCGAAGCCAGGAGCCAGGTGCTTCCGCCTGGTCTCCCATGCGGGTACAGGGCCCAAGGACCTGCGCCATCCTCCACTGCCCTCCCGGGCCACAGCAGAGAGCTGGACTGGAAGAGGAGCAACCAGGACAGAATCCGGCGTCCCAACCAGGACTACAACCTGGTGTGCCAGTGCCACAGGCGGAGGATTAGCCTAGTGAGCTGCGGCGCTGGGCAATTTGAGTGAATTATTATGAACTCTTGTTTACAGAAGTCAATGGCAGTGTTTATAGAAACAGTCAAGTGTATGCTGAAGTTTACTAGGCAGTGCAGAGTTCCAGCTTCAACTGTAATCACTGCCGGTGTCAACCATCTCATTATCATGGGCTTTACTGAAGGAGTAACTCACTGGAGAGAACAGAACTCTTTCCACCCTGGCCCCCTGAAGATTCAAAAGACCATTCCCACCACAGCAGAGCCTTTCAGTTCCTATGAGCAGGGCCAGCATCGTGGCCTAACAGGTAAAGCCGCCTCCTGCAACGCTGGCATCTCTCCCATACGGCCCTGAGTCTCAGCTGCTCCACTTCCGAGCCAGATCCCTGCTAATGTGCCTGGGAAAGCAGTGGAAGATGGCCAAATGCTTGGGTCCCTGCACTCACGTGGGAGACCTGGAAGAAGTTCCTGGTTCCTGGCTTCTGCCTGGCCCAGACCAGACCATTTGGGGAGTGAACAAGCGAATAGAAGATCTCTCTCTCTCTTTCTCTCTCTGTTTCTCCTTCTGCCTTTCAAATCAATCAATCAATCTTTAAAAATTTTCCAATATCTTCTGTTCATCCCATGATCCCTGGAAGAGCCAGCATGTTCGTGGCAGCTCCAGTAACTTCTTTTGGTTGCTTGCAGAGCTGTTTAACTGGCAATATTTGTGATTGGGCACTATTAAACCTTCCTGCATTCCTGAGTAAGCCTTACTGCCTTATTGGCCATGGCTTAACTTTTTTTTTTTTTAATTTGTCTTGGGTTTTACTTGGCAGCATTTTATTTGGAATTTCACCACCTGCAATAATAAGGGAAATTACTCTGTGTTATCTTTGTCACATTTTAGTACCGAAATTTAACTATCTTACAAAAATGAATTGAGAAAAAATTTTAAAGCATTCATCTCATGAGTTTATTTACAAACATATCCAGTATGAGTTCAACATATCCTACATGAGTTCAAGAGTTTGATCCACAATCAATAGATTATACCTCTTGAAATGTTCTTCATTTCTAGTGAGTAGATGACCGAAAGCATCCTCAGTTTTTAAATTTTTATTAAATTTTTTTAAACATTTCATGTTTTATTTGAAAGGCAGAGAGACAGAGACAGACACATAGAGATCTTACATCTGCTTGTTGACTAAGTCTGCAATAGCTGGGGCTGGACCAGGAGCGGGGAGCTCAATTCAGGTTTCGCATGTAGCGGCCAGGGCCCAGCCACTCGAGCCATCATCTGCTGTCTCCTAGGTGGGCATCAGCAGGAAGCTGGGATTGGAGGAGGAGCTGGAACCTGGACTCAGGTATTCTAATATAGGACGTGGCTGCAGCGGCTTTACCACTGCACCAAGGGCCTGCCCCCAGTGTGTTTCTTAAGCTTTAGGTGTCTTCGCATCAGGAAAGCAGTGGCAAATCCAGACACAAAATGCAAAGTCATTGTAATCAGTCATTGCTTTCTTTTTCCACTTACCGTGGCCAACTCTTCCCTGGGCTCTTCTGGGGGTTCCTACAGACCACAGAGCCTGAACCCCAGCTACTCTGCTCCAAAGTGGCCCAGACACCTAATGGGGACGATATGGCAGCACCACACTACGTCTTCCTTTTTTTCACAACCTTGTTCTCTTTCTACCTGTTTATGTTGTAAAGTTTTAGAATTTTTCTTTACATTTATTTATTTGAAAGGCAGAGAGACAGAGATCTCCTGGCCACTGATCCATTCCCCAAATGTCTGCAACAGCCAGGGCTGGGCCAGGCTGAAGCCAGGAGCCCCAAACTCAATTTGGGTCTCCTGTGTGGGTGACAGGGATCCAAATATTTGGGCTGTCACTTACTTCCTCCCATGATGTAGGCGAGCAGGAAGCTGGAATTCAAAGTGGAGCCAGGCCTCAAATCCAGGCACTCTGATCTGGGCTACCAGCATACCAAGCTGTGTCTTAACTGCTGCACCAAATGTCCAAAACAATGGTGCAAGGTCTTTTAAAAAACAAACAAAAAATCTGCCCATTAGCATCAGAGTTGGGGGAGGGGGGAGCAGGTTACAGGTACAGATTCTGAAACTCTGCAGTCTTAAGAGACTGGGTGGCTGCAGCCTCATTTTGAGTATCCATCCCAGTGCAACAGGAGAGAAACAGGACTCATTTAGAAAAATATCAAGCTCCTCACAACTGGACACGTGTCCATTTCTAGCTCCAAACCAGTCAGGAACGAGGAGTGTCAGATCCTAACCGGCAGTGACCCCTGCTGCCCTGGTAGGGACTCCTGAACGTTCAAGCATGCCCAAAATGGCCTCATGTGAACTTTCCGGGGTGATGGTATTGAGCACCATTGCTGTGGTGTGTCGTGTGCAAAAAGAGTGAAAGCCAAATCAGCGGTGCCTGTGCAGATCACCTAGCTGGGTGCCAAATGCTGTCCTGTGCCCAGGGGTTTGAGCCAGATTGAAGTGCCGTGTGCACTGGGGGAACGGGCACGCCTTCCCACCCCCATGAAAGCACCTGTTCGGCTCCCATAGGACAGCAAGTTGATGGAAGCTCACCCTGCTGTGCTGTCCCTGTGTTGGAGCATGAGCGCCCCATAAACCCTGTCTGGGTTGCATATTGGCCCCTTGTCAATTTCTATCTGCAAGTGAGCCAAAGACCCTGGGCTTGGTAAGGCCACTGTGATGTACAAATAGTTCCACTTTCTGGAAGCAGGTTTGTGACAATGTTTCAGGATCACCTTTTGCAGCATGAGAGTTAGTCAAAGAAAAAAAGACAAAGGTTGTCCCTTGCATTCTTCATTAAAAAAATTTTATATATTTGAAATGCAAAATGAGAGAGAGAGAGAGAGCAGGAGGGAGGGAGGGAGGGAGGCAGGGAGAGAGAGAGAGAGATCTTTCATCCACTGGTTCATTCCCCAAGTGCCCACAGTAGCAGGGCCGAGTCGGGCTGAAAGCAGGAAATACAGCTGCATCTCCCACGTGGGTGGCAGGAACCCAGCACCTGGGCCTTCCCCTGCTGCTTCTCCTGCACATAGCAGGAAACTGAACGCAAATGCAGACGGACACCCCATGCAGGGGCTCCAGCCACTGCGCTGGCACATCGCCTGCCCGTGTTCTCCACCTCCTTTCAGGCCTGGGACCTTCCACGTCTCACCTGTCGACAGCCGTGTTGGCCTGCCAGGTATGTAGCCTGCTTCCTCGCCACCCCCGCCCCCCCAGCACCAGGTGAACACCATGCTCCCCATCAGCAGCTTCCTGCCTGACTCGCAGGCGCACACCTGTCCTTTCCCAAGGTCCTCCTGGGGGGACGTCAAGCACACACCTGTGGGGCCTTGTAGAATCAAGCTTTTTTTTTTTCCTTGCATTTTTATTTTTTTAAAGGTTTACTTGAAAGTCAGTTACCGAGAGAGTCGAGCTTATTTTTTAAAACTAGAGGCTTACCTGAACATCTTGCTCCCCCAAGCACAGAACCTAACAATTCCCATGCTCTCTCTAATCTGGTCTTCTACTATTTTGTTGGTTGCCCCAATCAATTAACACATTTCCACATAGAGCTTAAGAAACCTTGTGCCCACCCCCACCCCCCATTGAAATATTAAGGAATTCAGCTGTAAAAGCTTCCTGGCCCAGGATTTGGGGGGGGGGTGTCGAGGTTTCTTTCATTTTTTAAAAAAATATTATTTATTTATTTATTTGAGTGCTAGTTAGAGAGAGAGGGAAAGACAGAGAGAAAGGTCTTCCATCAGCTGGTTCACTCCCCAGATGGCCAGAGCTGGGCCAATCAGAAGCCAGGAGCTTCTTCTGGGTGCAGGGACAGAGCCTTCCAAGTGAGAACTCTGGTGGCTGCTTCAGTCACAGGAGCTGCAGACCCCGGCCCACTCAGAGGACGGGGTCGTGCACACTTCCGCTAAGACAAGCAAGCCCCGCACAGAGACCTGGGGAGCGCGGCCCGCTGGACGCTGGGGGTGGACAGCCCAGCAGGCCCCGCGCGCTCCCGGCGGGGAGGCCAGCCCAGGTCCCCAAGCCCCCGGGCGCCCCGCGGCCCAGGAAGCGAGCCGCGCGCCAGGACCGCGGGACCCCACGCCCCTCCCCGCCGCACGGCGGCGCTGCGCAAGGCCGGCCGTTGTCCGGGGCCGTTGGGCGCCCACGTGGCTTCTGGACGCCTGGAGGCCGGCGCGGGGGCGGGCGCCATTACGAGAGGCCGGGGGCGCGGGGTGGAGCCGACGAGGAGCCCAGAGCGCGCCCGCGGCGGCGGCGTCGGGTGGGAAGACGAGGCGCGGCACTGGGGGGCGTGGCGGCCGGCCTGCAGGCGGGGGCGCGTCCAGGGCAGGAAGCTGGAGTCCCCGTCGAGCTGGTGGGCGCGGCCCCCGCAGAGGCCTGAGGCGTCCGGCGCGACGGCAGGGGCCGCCCCCGGGGCGGCGGGAGGGGCCGCGCGGCTCGCCACGCCCGCCACGCCCGCCACGCCCGCCACGCCCGCCACGCCCGCCACGCCCGCCACGCCCGCCACGCCCGCCGCCCGGCGCGTCGTCCAGGGCGAGCGGGCCAGAGGCGCGGCGAAGATGCTCCAGGTCCTGGTGCTCCAGGTGAGCGAGCGGCCCGCGCACGGACGGTCGGGCCCGGGTCGGTGCAGGCGGGAGGCTGGAGTGCGGGTGGGGGTCGCTTCAGAAGGGGGCGCGTGCGCTGTTCCGGACGACCCCGGAGGGCGGTTGCTGCGAGCTGTCTCGCACTAGGTGTGCGTTCCTGACTCACTCGGGCAGGTTGGCAGGTGTGTTGGTGCCCCGCACACCCCAGCCCACGTCCGCCCTAGGTCAGGGCCCCTCGCGGGGAGCCGTGGACCTGGCTCCCGCCCTTCCCCCGCCGCCCTCGGGGCTCGGCTTCCGGGACCCCCCCCCCCCACACGCCCTCTCCTCACGCGGGTGTCCTGGTCCCCGGGGCGGGCATGGGCCGCCACCTTGGAGACTTCAGGTGCTGGGAGGGCTCCCGAGGAAGCCGGAGGGGAGGCGCTGGAGGAGGGAGTTTACAAACCGGAGCCAGGGTGTGGGATGGGGAGGGGCGCCGCGAAGGAGGGGGATGGGTGGTGTCTGTGTTCTGTGGATTCACCCGACCAGAGCGTCACACCCCCCCGAAGCCGCTGACTCCTTGCAAGGAGGCCTGGCTCTCAGACTTTTCAATCTGTTTTATTTATTTCACAGAGTTAGAGACAGTGAGAGAGACAGACAGACGGACAGAAAGGTCTTCCTTCCTTTTGTTCACCCCACAAATGGCCGCCACGGCCAGCGTGCTGCGCCGATCAGAAACCAGGAGCCAGGTGCTTCCTCCTGGTCTCCCATGCGGGTGCAGGGCCCAAGCACTTGGGCCATCCTCCACTGCCCTCCCGGGCCACAGCAGAGAGCTAGACTAGAAGAGGAGCAACTGGGACTAGAACCCGGCGCCCATATGGTTCGCTGGCGCCCCAGGCAGAGGATGAACCAAGTGAGCCATGGGGTCGGCCTCGGCTCTCAGACTTTGAAGGGATTTCAGGTCTCCCTGGGAGGCTCCTCTGCACTAGTCAATGTTCTCCATCAGTCCTAAATATGTTAGTCCCAGTTCCTTCCTGTGAAAGGGCTCTCACCCATCCTGCCACGTGCACGCCCGTGGGTGCAGGACTTGGGCAAGAAGTGCTGGGCTCGTGCCCTCCTGCTTGGGAACCCGTGTGTGTGTTGGGCCCTGGAACCTGCTTATGTCTGCCCTCAGCTCTGCCCGGCCTCCACTTATGACTCCGACCTGGCTCACCCTTGGAGCAAATCTTCTGTCCCTTATAGGAGTATGTGCCCCAGTGAGGTCCAGGTTCCGGCTGTCCTGATCCAGATTGATGTGGCATTTCCATGGATACGGTGCCCCCTCCCACCCTGTGCCCATCAACAGGTGATGGGGTACCCTCAGGGTGGTGTGCATGGAGGATGGGAAATTATTTAGCTTTCACATTAGTTAGTTTTGAGGTGTCCTCTTACACATGAGGATGTCATATGAAGTGAGGTGAGCCAAGCAGAAAGGCCCACGTGCTGTATGATTCTGTGGGCGAGATGAATGGCAGCTGCCAGAGGTTGGGTTTGTGCGTACAGGGCAGATTCAGTTTTGCAAGGTGAGGAATTCTGGAGATGGCTAGTGCTCATGGTTGCACAACAGTGCCAGTCTACGTAATGCTACTGAACTGTACACTTAAAATTGCCCAAAAGGATGAATTTTATCTGGAGTTTGCCACGACTTTTTAAAAAGATTTACTTATTTGAAGAACAGAATGACAGAGACCAACAGAGAGGGAGGTCTTCCATCCACTGGTTCATTCCTCAAATGGCCGCAACAGCCAGATCTGGCAGAGTCTGAAGCCAGGAACCAGGAGCTCCATCCGGGCCTATCATGTGGGTGGCAGGGGACCAAGCACTGGGACCCCGAGGCACATTCCCAGGGAGCTGGATCAGAAGTGGAACAGGCGGGACTCGAACTGGTTCTTGGTGGTCATGAGACAGGAACCCGGCAGAGAAGAGAAGCAGCGACCCAGAAGACAGCGGCCTCCCTGAGTGACGCAGACAGAGGCGAGAGCTGTACCTGGAGAGCCGCATCACCAGGAGCCCTGTAGCAGGGCAGCTGTGCTGTTCCTGAAGAGTCCGGCCTGCAGGAGACTCTGCCACATCTGGCGGGGCCGAGACCTCTCCTGGCTAAGGAGGGCAGAGAAGAGCTGTTGGCTGCCAGGAATGGGAGGAGGGCTCGCACGCCCCAGCTGGTTAGGTGCCGCGTGTGATGTCTGCATCGCACCTCAGGGTGCCTGTTCAGATCTGACCGCTCAGCTTCTGGTCCAGCTTCCCGTGTGCTCACATGGGAAGGCAGCGTATGATGGCCCAAGTACTTTGACCCCTGCCCCTGTGTAGGAGGTCAGAGTGGAGTTCCTTCCCTCCTCCCAGACTTGGCTGTTGTGGGCATTTGGGGAGTGAACCAGCAGATGGAAGAGCTCTCTCCCCATCCCCCACCTTGCTCTTGCTGTCCATCTCTCTCTGTCACTCTGCTTTTCAAATACATAAGTACACACAGCATATATGAGGAAAGCAGCCCGGGCCACACACTTCTGTGTTTGAAATCTGGGAGGCCGTAGCACCCTGATGGCTGGGCACGTGGCCTTGGAGCAGTGGCAGAAAGCAGTAGTCCTGGGCCTTCCCTGGGAAGCTCCTGGAGGAACTGGCAACTAGAACTGTGTATGTTGCTGTCTGGAAAAACTGGGCCTGGCTTGCATTTTACAGGCTTTAGAAGCAGATTTTTTTTTTTAAATGAAACATTCTAGCAGCCTCAACATTTAACATTAAAAAAATTATTTATGTATCTTCATTGGGAAAACAGGTCAGCAGAGTTCTTCCATCTGCTGGTTTACTCCAGAATGCCCACAGCAGCCAGGGCTGGGCCAGGCCAAAGCTGGGAGCCTAGAGCTCAGTCCTGGTCTCCCACATGGGTGACAGCGGCACAGTGCTCGAGCCATCATCTGCTGCCTGACCAGTAGGCACATTGGCAGGAAGCTGGATTGGTGGTTGTGTGGCCTTGATGTGAACCAGGTACTCTGAGTGTGCCAAGCCGTGACCTGACTGCTGCCCCAAACGCCCACCCCTAAGAATGCTTTGTAAATGTCTTTCCTAAATTACTCTTTGGAAAATTTCCAAACACAAAAACAGCATCATGAATGCCTGTGTGTACTACACCCACACTAACTGGTTGGTAACACGTTGCTGCGTTTGCACTTTAGAAATATGTGTATGTAAAAATTACTTTTTCTTTTTTGGTTGAGCCATTTGAGAATGAGTCTAGAACTCAAAGTACTTAAGTGATTTTTCTAGGAACAAAGACTTCCTCTTATAGAACTATAATGTAATCATCACACTTGAGAAATTTAATGTTGGTGCAACACTGTTACCTGATACACAGTCTGTACTCCCTTTGTCCTGATAAGGTCTACTGTAGCTTGTTTTTTCTGATAAAGAGCCCAGAACTACACACTGCATTTAATTGTCATGGCCTTGTAGAGTTCATTCAGGCAGTACATTGGTCTATCTTTGATGATACTGAAATTTCTGAAGAATAAGGGCAGTCACTTTGCAAAATATTCCTCAGTAATTATAATTATAACTATATTAATATATTTAGGTTAGACACTTTTAGTAAAAATGCTACATAAGTTATGCCACGTCAGAGGACAAGATGTTTTAAAGAAAAATGATGCTGGGGCCAGCATTGTGGTATAGCAAGGTAAGCTACCACCTGTGATGTCAGGACCCCATATGGGCACCTGTTCAAATCTCATCTGCTCCACTTAAGATCTAGCTCCCTGCTAATGTGCCTGGGAAAGCAACAGAAGATGACACAAGTGCTTGGGCCTCTGCCACCCATGTGGGAGACCTAGATGAAGCTCTTGGCTTCAGCCTAGTCCAGCCCTGGTCATTGCAACCATTTGGGGAGTGAATTGGTGGGTGGAAGATCTCTCTCTGTCTCCCTCCCTGCCTCCCTCCCTCTCTAACTCTGCCTTTCAAATAAATAAGTAAATCTTTTTTAAAAATTCAGAATAACTTAAAATTTTTAACTTTTTATTAGAAAATACATTGGAGATGCAGAATAGTGTGGAAAATAGTATCAATATTGGGACACCCACCAAACTCTTAC
Organism: Oryctolagus cuniculus; assembly: GCF_964237555.1. Lineage (NCBI taxonomy): Eukaryota > Metazoa > Chordata > Mammalia > Lagomorpha > Leporidae > Oryctolagus > Oryctolagus cuniculus. The sequence continues at coordinate 23,622,565 of NC_091449.1, read as the reverse complement.
TTATTTGAAAGGTAGAGACACAAGGAGAGATAGAGCTTTCCCATCCCTTTGTTCACACCCCAGATGCCCACAGTAGCCAAGGCAGGGCCAGGCCAATGCTTGGAGCTGGGAACTCAACCTGAGTCCCCCACACTGAGGACAGGGACCCAGTCACTCAAGCCATGGTCAAGAGGCCTCCTAGAGTGTGCACTGATTAGCAGCAAGCTGGAATCTGCATCAGAACGTGGACGGAAACCTAAGCACTCCCATGTGGAATGCAGACCCGGCCTGAGGATTCACTGCTATGACAAAAGCCCACCCCTATTTTTTAATTGATGTATAATTTATTTACAGAAAAATTCATTCCTTTTTGTGTAGACTTCTGTATTTTGAAAAATGCATAGCATTACTTTTCCCTCTGTCTCTCTCTCACTGTCCACTCTGCCTGTCAAAAAAAAAAAAAATGCATAGCATCGTGTAATCACCCCCACAGTCAAAATGCAGAAGCGTTTCCTCACTTCCCCATATTCCCATGATGAAGCTCCTTTGTAGCTGTATCTTTCTCTACCTGTAATGCTTTATAAAGAAAAGATTGTTTTCTGCTGCTATTAGTTTTTCCTTTTCTAGAATGTCACAGAAATGGGTGCATGCAGAATCCCAGAGCAGTAGTGGCCTTTCACTGTGGCTTCTTCAAAGACGACACATTGGATACTGCTTTGTGTTGCTGCATAGGGTCAGTGGCAGAGTAGTATTCCGTTGTGTGCACACACAGCAGTTTATACTCACAGGCCACTTGAGTTGTTTCAGTTTAGGGAGATGATGAACAACATATAATCTTTGCCTACAGGTAGTTGTATGGACTCGAGTTCATTTCATTTGGGAGAATAACAAGGATGGAATTACTTGTGTTTTAACTTTATGAGAAATTGATGGACTGTGTTCCAGCATAACTGCCTTTTTGCATTTCTGTCAAAAATGTCTGAGTTCCCTTTTTCTCTCTCTGTCTGACTTTGCCTGTCTAATAAAAAATGGGGGGGGGGCGCTGTGGCTCACTTGGTTAATCCTCCGCCTGCGGCGCCGGCATCCCATGTGGGCTCTGGGTTCTAGTCCCGGTTGCTCCTCTCGCAGTCCAGCTCTCTGCTGTGGCCCAGGAAGGCAGTGGAGGATGGCCCAAGTGCTTAGGCCCTGCACCAGCATGGTAGACCAGGAGGAAGCCCCTGGCTCCTGGCTTCGGATCGGCGCAGTGCGACGGCCGTAGCAGCCATTTGGGGGGTGAACCAACGGAAGGAAAATCTTTCTGTTTCTCACTGTCTAACTCTGTCTAATAAAAAAATAATCTCAGTTCTATTTGCTCTTCATCCGTATATACAGTTAGTATTGTCAGGTTTTTGTTTGTTTTTTAAAGATTGATGATTTTGACAGGCAGAGTTAGAGATCTTCCATCTGCTGGTTCACTCTTTTTTTTTTTTTTTTTGACAGGCAGAGTGGACAGTGAGAGAGACAAAGAGAAAGGTCTTCCTTTGCCGTTGGTTCACCCTCCAATGGCCACCACGGCTGGCACGCTGCGGACTGTGCACCCTGCTGATCTGATGGCAGGAGCCAAGTGTTTCTCCTGGTCTCCCATAGGGTGCAGGGCCCAAGCACTTGGGCCATCCTCTGCTGTACTCCCGGGCCACAGCAGAGAGCTGGCCTGGAAGAGGGGCAACCGGGACAGAATCCGGCGCCCGGACCAGGACTAGAACCCGGTGTGCTGGCGCCACAAGGTGGAGGATTAGCCTATTGAGCCGCGGCACCTGCCTTGGTTCACTCTTGAATTGGCCACAAATGTGGGAGCTGGGCCAGGCCGAAGCCAGGAGCCCCGACTCCATCTGGGTCTCCTTTGTGGGTGCAGGGGCTCAAGCGCTTGGGCCATCCTCCACTGCTGTCCCAGGCACGTTACATTACAGGGAACTGGACTGGAAGTAGAGCAGCTGTGACTGGAACCCACACCCTTATGGGATGCAGGGGTTGCAGCAGGTCTACCGGGTAGGCCTTAGCGCCAGTTTATAAATTGTAGCCATTCTAGTAGGTGGGTAATGGTATCTCATTGTGGTACTAATTTGCATTTCTTTGTCACCAGCTTGTTTGCCATCTTTGGTGAGGTATATGTTAAGATTTGTACATTCTTCTAATAATTATGAACTCCTTAAAGTTCTTTATATATTACAAAGTTCTTTGTTAGATGTATGATGTGTGAATACTTCCTCCCAGTTTCCTTTCTCTTATGTTTTTCAAGGAGCAGAAGATTTTAATTTGGATGGACTTTAATTTATCAGTCTTTGCTTCTATGAATTATACTTTTGATAATGTTATCTTTGTCTAATTTAGCCACAAAGATTGCCTCCTATTCTTTTAGGAGTTTTACATTTAGCTATGTGATCCATCTGACTTAATTTTTTTGTTTGGGGTCAGGAATGGATGGAGGTTTTGTTTTATTTGCATGTGGGTATCTAATTGCTGCAGGACCATTTGTTGAAAAGAGTATACTGTGTACATTGCATTCCTGTGTGCCTTTATCAAACAGGAGCTGACCATGTTCACGTGTGTCCCTTTGTGTGTGTGTGTCCTATGGAGCTCAGCACCTGTGCTTTGTCCAGTGCCACCCTCGCCTGATGGCTGTAGTCTCACAGCTGAGACTGGGACTTGAGGTCGGATAGTGAGTCCTCCAGTTGTGTTCTTCTTTCTCATGATTATTTAGGCTGTTCTAATTCCTTTGTCTTTTTTTTAATAAAAGATTTATTTTTATTTATTTGAAAGTGAGAGTTACAGAGAGAGGTAGAGCCAGAGAGAGAGGTCTTCCCTCTGCTGGTTCACTCCCCAAATGGCTGCAACACCTAGAGCTTATCTGATCTGAAGCCAGGAGCTTCTTCCAGGACTCCCTCGCAGGTGCAGGGCCCAAGGACTTGGATCATCATCTTCTGCTTTTCAGGCCATAGCAGAGAGCTGGATAAATAAAATAGCCGGGACTCCAACCGACACCTATGTGGTTTGCCAGCGCTGCAGGCTGTGGCTTTAACCCGCTGTGCCACAGCGCCAGCCCCTAATTCCTTTGTCTTTCCAAGGAGGATCTCATTATTAGCATGTTGATTTGTAACCACCCCTTCCCTGCAAAAATCCATCAGTAAACCTGCTGGAATTGTGTTGTATTTCTAGATCACTTCAGGGGAAAACAGGCGTTTCTTAATTACGGCCCCCACAGATGCTAGGGGGGTTCCCACCCCCAGCACTGCGCAGCATCGCATGAACGGCCTCCATTTCTGTCAGCCACCCCTCAAGGCGCATAGTCCATGGTGCTGAGGGTCCAGTCGGGCCCTCCGCTGAGGTGGATGGGCAACCCCTGCCTCAAGGGTGACCTTTTTCATTTGATCAGTAATTTTTTTATGATCTTGTCCTCATCACCTATTTGTATACAAAAGTTGCTTAAAATTTTAAAACCAATCTAAAGAGACAAAAACTAAAGGATCGCTGCATTTATTTTATTGGGCAGCTGTTCCCTCAAGCTTCGGCCCTGCGTAAGTCAGTCCACTTCCGGAGTTTCTCTGCAGCCACCGGCCCTGCTGGTCTCTTTAGGGCTGACCCTCCTGTGTCAGAGGCTCAGCTTGTACGGTATTGCTGGATTTGAGCTGCACTCCAGTTTCAGCCCACCTGCCTGTGTTGTGGTGGGTCCAGGGAGCTCTCTTGTGGACTTTGACTGTAGTACGGGTGGATGGAACAAGGGTCTGTTTATTTCTAAGGGTTTGTTTTATCTGGTTGAAGGCTTTTTTATTTGATTTAAAGATTTTATTTATTTGAGAGGTACAGTTAGGCAGTGAGAGGGAGAGACAGAGAGAAAGGTATTTCTTCTGTTGTTTCACTCCCCAATTTGCCACAATGGGCAGAGCTACGCCGATCTGAAGCCAGGAGCCAGGAGCTTCTTCCTGGTCTCCCATGCGGGTGCAGGGGCCCAAGGGCTTGGGCCATCTTCTATTGCTTTCCCAGGCCATAGCAGAGAGCTGGATCGGAAGTGGAGCAGCTGGGACTCGAACCAGCGCCCATCTGGGATGCCAGCACTTCAGGCCAGGGTGTTAACCCGCTGCACCATAGCGCCAGCCCCGAGAAGGCTTTTTTACAATAGAGGACTTTTCCCCACTTTGTGGCTTTCTAAGTCTGGAATTTGCAGGTCTAACAAGCAAATTAGATACAACAGGATCTAAAACAAAAAGATTGAATCATTATTAGAGTACCTAGGAGATGTGTTCTCTAAACCAGGAGCAGGTTTTCTCACAGAGAGAGGCATGTAGGCCTGGCCAGGTACGTATGAGGCCCGACCTCTCTCTGTCTTTACATGGGATAGTGGAAGAGACATCATAAGAAAGGTGTGAACCTCTTGAGGGAAGACGCCCTGTTGACTCCATTACCTAGGCGGCCTGGGAGAAGAGCTGGCTTGAACAGGAGGTTAGTACAGAAGAGGCGGCATTTCTGAAAGGAAGATTGCAGTCCTGCCTGTCCTGACCCGAGGCCTTGCCCTCAATGGCAGTAGTTATCTTGGAAGCCGGGCAGAGTAAAGGGCTCTTTGAGCTTGGAGCCAGTAGGATCTGTGGTTCTAACCTGGGATCCCTTCAGCCCCAAGGCAATTCCATTCACCCAGCTCTTGACAGAATTTGGTAGAGGCTGGCTTTTTTCAGGATGGCTGTTTGCCCCATCTCCTGGCTTTCCAAATTGAAGCCTGATGCCATTTGGGGTAGACTGGCCTCACTGGGTCTCGTTGATGGCAGAACACTGTGTAAAGTAGCTATTAGTTGGCTTGACAGCTATCTTTACATTCCTCCTGCTAAAGCAGACCACAGAGGCATCCTCTAAGATGTCAGTTAAGGGGTTGTTGAGTTCTGTCCTTAATCTTTGGTGGCTGAGCTAGAAGTCTGTAGTCACAGGCATGTTTTGACAATTTTTTTTTTTTTTTGAAACAATGCAGTGCCCATGAGGAGAGCTATGTTCTTTAAGTAAGATCAAAACATGAAGATCATTTACCTAATTTGTCTATAAATTTTGTTATCATTAATTTGCCAAAGAACAACTTTAAATTGGACCTTAGAGGGAGCAATGAGCACTGTATTATACCTCTAACTATATTGTTTTTAGATAAATAGTATACCGTTATGGTTGCAAATACCTAACACAAGTGCAACTTGTTTGACCAGCAGACCCAAATGCAAACGTGTTAATGACTTAAAAAAAATTTTTTTTTTAGTTTTTCTGTACCAACAAATTGAGAACAGCATACTTATCAGCTTTATTTAAGTCAGGTGCACCAGAAAGGTAATTTGTTAATTTAGCAGTCTTATATGAGTGTTTTTTATCCATAAGCAATCAAAACAGTTTTTAATAATTTTTATATAGACATACAATCTACACATAAGTACTTGGCTCCTGCCATCAGGTCAGTGTGGTGGGCCGGCCACAGCGGCCATTGGAGGTTGAACCAACGGCAAAAAGGAAGACCTTTCTCTCTGTCTCTCTCTCTCACTGTCCACTCTGCCTGTCGGAAGAAAAAAAAAAAGAAAAGAAAAGAAAAAAAAAACAATTAATGGGGCTAGCTTTGGTGCAACAGGTTAACGCCCTGGCCTGAAGCGCCGACATCTCACATGGGCGCCGGCTCCTGGCTTCAGATTGGCACAGCTCCGGCCATTGCGGCCAATTGGAGAGTGAACCAGCAGATGGAAGACCTCTCTCTCTAACTCTGACTTTCAAATAAAGAAATCTTAAGAGTGTTAATTTTTTTTAATCTATGACGTCAGTGACCACCGGAGGCTCTTGACATGAGCTGCCTAGACTAAGGAAGCCTTTGAGTCCACAACTCTCAGTATTTGGACAAGGCCAGAAGCAAAGTGGAAGTTCTCTCCTCCCTTTAGAGAAAAGTACATCCTCTTTTGATGGCTGCTGCTTTCCAGTGGGGCCTCACGGAGATCCTTCACGTAGAACATTTTTTGCCACAGTGTCTTGGCTTTCTATGCTTGACATGTAAAACAAGTCCATATTTAAACAGACTTTTAAAACTTTGAAACTTTTAGAACTCAGCTGTTTTTAAACAAGTAGAACTTAATGAGACAACGATTATCTCAGTAGGATACAAAAAGACTATTTTCCCAAATATCTATTAACACTTATGTATTTCATCAACCTCATTGCTTTTACAGAGGATCAGATTTTAACCTTACGTCAAAAAAAAAAAAATAACTTTTGTAGCTAACAAAAAATTTTATAACCATGTAAGACTTCCACACACCTTTTGCAGCTTACCTAAACCGTTTTATCTTTTCCATTCCAATCTTACAATCCATGTCCTTTCTTTATTATTTCACTAAGAAGCACAGTTTTGACTTGACAACCTTTTTTCCATCTGTTAATTTTCTTGATTTACATTGAAAATCACAATTTAAAAGCATATCCCAAATTTCAACCTTAGTTACTTCTGAGCAGTCTTGAATTATTTTTATTTATAGACAGCTTATGAAAACCTATTTGTCAACAAATCCAGAGTTTTTCATAGACTGTAAGGTGTTAAGAGTACCTAAGTTTACATGTAGACACATGTATCTCATTTACCTTTACCCAACTTACATTTAGCAACTACACAGATTGTTAGGGTTGGAGTAGCTGGGGGTCTGGCCTTTTGTACCCCCCCCCCCCCCGCCGCCACCACAGGATGAGAGAACTGACATCAACGGAGACAGGTCACTTCATTAAGGCAAAGAGGGAGAAGCATCCTGTTCTAGAAAAGTCTGGTCTGGAGTGCACTTGGGGCTGGGGTTTTACCTGGTTAAGGAGGGAGTTTGCCACTGTCGCTGTGGGGGAGGGAGAAGACTTTGCAGCTGGTGGAAAGTGGAACTAGGGGGCTCTGGGAAGCCTTGGGAACTTTCCTCTTAATCTAATTAGAAAGCTGCCCTGTGCAGCTCATCTATTTAATTAGTTGTTTTGCAAGGAGTCTGGGGGAGGTTGCACCTGGTTCCCCAACCAGAGGAGGTTGCACTGGTTGTCAGAAGGAAGGGAGGAAATGGGGAGGGGGTGGGCTGAGGGCAGAAGGAATGCGGAAGGGGCGATGAGCCCTTTACAGATGACTGAAGATACTGGCATTGTATCATACTTTGTCTGAATTAATGTCAGAACTACATTTATATGGAATTTTATTTTTTATAAAACTGGAAATCAGTTTTATCAACCTGAGATCTGTTAAATGGCCATTTTTCATTTAGTCACCTGCTGTCTGGCAAGGGTTAGCATCATTGCAGAACCTGTAATGGTTGCATAGAAGCCAATAGGGATTACAGTTGAAGCCTTCATAGGTAGCAGATGACAGCCACATTTCATTCCCAGGACAGATTTCTCTTTCTTCTTTGGACCTTGGGAAAGCCTCTAGCACAACTTCAATGGTGTCAGCTAGAAACAAGTTTAAGTAAAAGACAAAGGCCTCTGCCACACTTGGGGAGGCTCGGTTCCTGCACCCTGCTTGGCTGTTGCCGTGAGAGCACACGCTCTTGTTCTGCAGGGAGGGCTCTGCTCCGGCACTGAACCCTGAGCTGCTTCCCGCCCTCTGGTTGGCGGGCTCCACTCTTTCCTTGGGGTGAGTGTCCGAGCTTTGTTTTGAGGCCAGAGACTAGTTAAAGCAGTGAAAACAGATTTTATTCAGTACCTCCTGAAGAGAGCTGAGCTCCATTACCAGTGGTGCGGAGGTGCCTGGGTGTTTTAAAGGGAGGGCTGGGGTTGGCACAGCTCAAGGG